>NC_136261.1:33278675-33383675 GCF_964187855.1 Myxine glutinosa
CAAATATCATGAAACATTTACATTTTGTCGTCCATTGTATAATTTAAATAAACATAAATGCAAATTTCGCATGTGGAAAAAGTAAGTTCACCCCTACATTTATCACTACTTCAAATACCTAAAATTAGAATCAGGTGCACCAGCTCAGGTGCAAATGATTAGAACATCGTTAGAGAGGATCTTGGAGGAACCTGTCTTATTTAAACCTCAGACATTTAGTTTGGTTTGCTCTTTGTTGTTGAAGTGTGCGGCGTCACCATGCCTAGATCAAAAGAGCTCTCTGAGGCCTTCAGAAAGAAGGTTATAGATGCCTACGAGTCTGGGAAGGGATTTAAAAAGATCTCCAAACAATTTTAAATCAATCATTCGACTGTCCGGAAGATCATCTACAAGTGGAGAATATTCCAAACAACTGCCAACTTGTTCAGGCCAGGCCGCCCCAGCAAGTACAGCCCGAGAGCAGACCGCAAGATGCTGAAAGAAGTCTCTAAGAAACCCAGAATGTCATCACGGGACCTACAGGTAGATCTTGCCACTGTTGATGTCAAAGTGCACGAGTCTACCATTAGAAAGAGGCTGCACAAATTTGATCTACATGGGAGGTGTGCCGGGAGGAAACCTTTTCTGTCCAGAAAGAACATCAGGGAAAGACTAAAGTTTGCCAATTAACACCTAGGCAAAGACCAGCACTTCTGGAACAATATGCTCTGGACAGATGAGTCAAAGGTAGAGCTATTTGGCCACAGTACCAGAAGACATGTTTGGCGAAAACCAAAGACAGCATTTGACCACAAGAACCTGATACGATCTGTAAAGCATGGTGGTGGAAATATTATGGTTTGGGGCAGCTTTGCTGCATCAGGGCCTGGGCAGCTCACCATCATAGAATCCACTATGAATTCTTCATTGTACCAGAGGGTGCTTGAGGATAATGTGAGGCCATCTGTCAGAAAGTTGAAGCTCAACCGAAGGTGGACTTTGCAACATGACAATGATCTTAAACATACCAGTAAATCCACCAAGGAATGGTTGAAAAGAAAGAAATGGAGGGTTCTGGAATGGCCAAGTCAAAGCCCGGATCTAAATCCCATCGAGATGTTGTGGGGGGGATTTTAAACATGCAAGAAACCCCTCAAACATCGCACAGCTGAAAGAATTCTGCATGGAGGAGTGGGCAAAAATTTCTCCCAGTCGATGTCAGAGACTGGTAGACAGTTATAAGAAACGCCTACTTGAGGTTGTTGCTGCCAAAGGGGGCAATACCACCTATTGGAGCCAAGGGTGTACTTACTTTTTCCACATGCGAAATTTGCATTTATGTTTATTTAAATTATACAATGGACGACAAAATGTAAATGTTTCATGATATTTGTTATATTATATCACCTTTATCTATCAATATTGTTGAAATGAATATCAAATAGCTGTATGTTGAAATATGTTGAAAAAGTCAAAACTTCACATGGGGTGTACTTACTTTTTCACGTGACTATGTATATATATATATATATATATATATATATATATATATATATATATATATATATATATATATATATATATATATATTGTTGCGGATATGAGGATTGCATTTTTTTGATTGTGTTGGATTATATTGGAGATGGTGATGAACATTGTTGGATATGGCCCCTCCTGCCTCCGGAGCTGTGTAAAGGTCAAAGGGCGTCCCATAATTAGTCCATAAAGCATCCACACCACAGCCAATCATAGAATACCCCTGTTCAATAGTTATATCTTATTATGTGTTTTAGGGTAAGGCTGTGTCTCCCATTAATTGAAATACTCCATTGCACCAGTGAAAGAGATAGATTCCCTTCATTCCCATTCCCAAAACTTCCATTTCCCCTTTCGTCTTTGCCAGGCCTCGAGTGCCATTGCCAATTACCTCCCTTCAAATTGCCGCCATTGACCACGAGGTAGGGTCGGAGAAGAAAGGCGTGTCTCCACCTTGTCATAGAGGGGAGGAGTGAGTCAGCCCCACTCAACCAACCACGAACAAGGGGTTGGACTTGGAGAGGGTGTGGAAAGAAACATCGAGGAGGTTCGCGAAGGTTGAGGGGCGGGGCCTATATAACCCGCAGGCAGGGCGTGTCCAAAAGGAGATGGGCTTTTACAGAGAGACGAGAGGGAGTCCAAGGAGTTGAGTCCGAGAGAAGTCCAGAGTTGAGCTGCAGATCGAGCCACCGAAACTGCGAGAGAAGTCCAGAGTTGAGCTGCAGATCGAGCCACCGCAACTGCATTTTTACAGCAGCTGGAGCCACCGAAACTGCAGCCACAGCAGCGTGAGGCCTGGACGGCAGTTTGGAGCAGGGACGCGAAGGAGCGGCGGCTGCCCACGAGTCGATCGGTTGCAGGGCCAGTTGGACCTCCCTATCCCGCAAGCCATCCATCTCCAGCCAGTCCTATCATCATTCCCCGCGTGAGTCTGTCCTTGTTTGTTCTGTCCCTGGGTTAATTAAGACTGTAGGTAAGCTAGCGTTGCACTGTGTATCTAATCTCGTCTGTAAATAAACGTGACTGCTTTCTTCTTGATTATATGTGTAAATAATAAATCCAATTACCCTTTTCTCGTCTTATTCCTTTTCCTCTTTGCATTCGGTCGCTTTAGAGTTTTCCCGATTGAATAGCGGTGGCGCGATCCGGCCAAAGTTTGGGGCAAATCGGGTATTAGTCGGGGAATAACGGTTCGGTCGCGGTAATACCACCGCTCGGTCAAAATAACATCTTAACCGCGTCCGTAACAATATGTGTATATATATATATATGTGTGTGTGTGTGTCGTCCCTCGGATGGACGTTAAGCTGGCGTCCTGTCTGGCAGCATTTGTTGGTGGACGTTAAAGATCCCACGGCATCCTTCGCGAAGTGTGGTTGAGATACCTCCAGCACCATGAACAAATATCTGCGGCATCCTAACCAGCAGAGAGCACTGCATCAGCAGCACAGCCGCACCCTTAGCCAATGATGCTACCCCACAGCCTTGTGCTGCATACAAAGAAAGTAGACATGCCATATCCCATATCATCATCATCATCATCATCATCATCATCATCATCAACGTAGAATGTTTCTTAAAGTGCACTGGTGCTGCCGCAGCAGTCTCTTAGCCAGGGTTATATGCTGTTGCCCAGCACATCCCATCATCTAGGTATGAGTACTGTACATGTATTTGTCCATTGTAATTCACATTGAAGTAAACCGATATCTACTGAGGTCTGTCCTGCATGCGATTGTGTATAAGCTCCACTCCAATCAAACCTTAGATCAATCTATAAAAACCCAAAAGTAAACTTTGTGAAGGAATAAACATTTCCAGTGTAATAATGTTCCAAAACAGGCCACAAAAGGAGCCCGCCAGAGAGGGGCAAGTTCAGTTGAGCAACACCACATGTTATTTCAACTAGCAACGGTACCCGCCCTATGGGCGGGGCTTCAATTGGGAGGCCCAAATGAAAAGGCAAAATATCAGAAATTGAAGGGTTTTTTTATTTTAAAGGATTCATATAAACATCCGTTGAATCATATCACACACAAATCATCAAAATCTAAACAGTATTTGTAGAATTTCAATAAAAGCCACATCACTGTTCGTATCGGTAAATATTATTCCATCGTGTTTGGAAAAACTGGAAAATTGGAAAAATTGGGAAAACAATATAGCCTATTTTACTCCAGGGGGTCCCAGGATTACCCACCCAAAATTTTGTTGCGATCGGTTCAACCGTTTTTGCGGTACCCGGGAACAGACGGATGGACGGACAGACATTTGGTGAATTACATTACATTTGGTAAGATACATTTTCAATGACCCAGAAACTGTACACATAAGACAAAATGGCCCAATAAACCATCGTCAATCAATGTCTGGCCAGGTCGCCACCACCGAGTGCAGGCCCAAAAGGAATCAAATACAACTGGAAATGCATTTAATTAGTTTAATGTTAGCAATGTCAATTTACATAGAAGCCATTACAATGGAACTAAGTCGGGGCCGAGATGGAAGAAATTTTTCAAGAATATAAAAAGAAAACCACTGAAGGGGAACCAAAGCCACCGGAACCAAAGCCAAGAATTACTCAGGTGAGTCGGCGACAAATCGTCTCCACAATGAAGTTAATTAATTAAAGGTGCATTTTAAGTGATCAGACGCACAGGGCTTATTCCCAAAGCGTATAGATGTCTCTGTTCCATCCACCCCAGTTCTATGTGGTGATGGGGAAAATGTGGGCATGGTTCGAGCCCGAATTCCTCAAGTGTCGAAAACGAAAGCATTTTTCCGCGAGGATCGCCCGCATCCCCCGCTGCTGGCCGACAGCAAAGCAATCATCTCGGGACAAGCTACGCTGCGGTGCACCTTCAGACTAAAAGAGAAGAACCACAAGGGAAGAGAAAAGTTTCACCCGGCTTGGAGGAGAATAAGAATTCGTCTTCACAAGCAATTAATCTTAACCTCCTGACAAAATCGAAGAAAGCGAATATGATTAAAAGTTGCAAGAGCTGCTTGGTAAAATTAACTATTTGCCGTATGGATGAGGGCACTGATATGGAAATTGCAATTGCAGTGTGATTATTGCAAAAAAAAGGCCACGGCGTTGATTAGAAATGTGGTTTACCTACCCAACTACCGAAATGCATGTCAAAGATACAGGGCATTCAGAAAGTATTCAGACCCCAGATGGAAGCCTCTCCTCAGTGAAAGACACATGAAAGCCCGCTTGGAGTTTGCAAAAAAGCACCTAAAGGACTCTCAGACTGTGAGAAACAAGATTCTGTGGTCTGATGAAGCCAAGATTGAACTGTTTGGCTTCCGTCTGGCCACTCTGCCATAAAACCCAGATCTGTGGAGTGTTGCAGTGATGGTTGTCCTTCTGGAAGTTTCTCCCATCTCCACACAGGATGTCTGGAGCTCAGCCAGAGTGACCATCGGGTTCTTGGTCACCTCTCTTACCAAGGCCCTTCTCGCCCGATTGCTCAGTTTGGCCGGGCGGCCAGATCTAGCAAGAGACCTGGTTATTCCAAACTTCTCCCATTTAAGAATTATGGAGGCCACTGTGCTCTTCGGAACCTTCAATGCAGTAGAGATTTTTTTTGTAGGCTTCCCCAGATCTGTGCCTCGACACAATCCTGTCTCTGAGCTCTGCAGGCAGTTCTTTCGACCTCATGGCTTGGTTTTTGCTCTGATACGTAGTCAGCTGTGAGACCTTATCTAGACAGGTGTGTGACTTTCCAAATCATGTCCAATCAATTGAATTTACCACAGGTGGACTCCAATCAAGGTGTAGAAATGGGAGGCAACTGAGCTAAATTTCAATGTGATATTTCAGTTTTTTATTTTTAATAAATTTGCAAAACTTTCTAAAATCCTGTTTTCTCTTTGTCATTATGGGGTATTGAGTGTAGATTGATGAGGGAAAAAATGAATTTAAACGATTTCAGCATAAGGCTGCAACATAACAAATGTGAAAAAAGTGAAGGGGTCTGAATACTTTCTGAATGCACTGTACACCGTATCGTTGCTTTGGGTAGACAAGTAGGGACATCATATTGTCGTCCTGGCCAGTCATCAATCCGATGGGATTTTTTTCCGCAATAATAGTTTGAATCAAAACAAATCTAACCGCGTCTCCGCATTCAATATCGATTCTTCGGATGAAAGATAAACAGACACTGAGGAGGGGAAAAAAACCCAGAGGACTTTGGAATGACATTGCCGGTCGTTAAAATGGTGACCTTTTTAATGCACGTCCAAATGTACCAGATGGAAGCAGTTTAATGGGAATGATTTACATGAAAAATGCCCGGAAAACTAGATGGAAATTTGGTTGTTTGGTTTCTCATTAAACCAACGACATTTATGGCCGCCCGTTCTCATTCGGCTCGTGGCCGTGCTCTTTCTGAAGTATCAGCATTGCTGAAGCGGTTTCTAGGGAGTGCACCGAGTGGTGGTAACCAGGGCAGGTTGACAAACGTGGCCAAGGTATCCAAAACACACAATGGCCTGCTCTTTTGAAAGGTAATGTGGGATCCAACGTCCGACAGTGAATGCGAGTCGACAGAATATTGGGCCTCATCTCCATCCAGAGTATGGCTGGTTGAACTAGAACGGCACTCAGTAGAGAGCATACCTCCGCCTGGTTGGCCATATCACTCAATGGTGAAGAATCACTTAACAATTCTAGAAGCCGGATCCGGATCTTCACCAAAATTGAATCGATTCTTCCTTGTCACACACACAACCTGTCCAACAAGTCCAAATAACAACCAAATAAACATATGTCACCCACAGGGTGAACCGTATCTTGCCAAAATGTGAACATGAGTGACTTGCTTCAGGTCACACTGAGGTGAACAGAACTGCTATCCACTAGAAGCGACTCTTTGAGGAATGTCTGCCCACGAGATATTCCGATGATAATCGTTCTAGAGAGTGACCTTGAAAAATACGTGTTTGCCTTATAACGTCACCAAATGACGTCATTTATATAATGTCTAAAGCTTGACATTTATACGAAACACTCATCAACGGCCTCAATTTGAGGTACTACACGATATGTTTCCTAAAAGTTGAAAATTTTACCTTCGAGCTGATTTCGAGCTGATTCGACTAACAATACTCCAAACATAAGGGTTTAGTTGACCTCCATGATTGGCCGCAAAGTGACCTTAACCTTTGACCTTGACCTTCATAATTTTGTGTGCTAAAGGGTATCTCTAAAAGACTCTGATATGCGAACTTACAAGAGTTTCCAAAGGGAACTGTGCTCTACAGAGTGACCTAAACAATGCGAACTAAAGCAATACAATATACATGAAAAGTGCAGTTTTTTCGTCATAACGCCGTCAAATGACGTCACATTGTCAAACTAGTTATATGTTTGGAAAGCACTCAACAAGGGCTTCAATTTGAGGTACTACTCGATATGGTAACTGAAACTTGAAAATTTTACCTTTTGGTCAAAATTGAATGACCTTCAAAATGACCTTGAAGGTCAAGGCCGATCGACACCAAAAACTAATCAGCTGAGCGCCATACCACACCCTATATACCCACCAAGTTTGGAGATCATAAGATCAAAGTTACTCAAAAAATAAGGGTTTCGTTGACCTCCATGATTGACCGCAAAGTGACCTTGACCTTTGACCTTGACCTTAATAATTTCGTATGGTGAATAGTATGTCTTCATGACCAACGCACATGAAATATTGAAAGATTTTGATGAGAACTGAGGAAATAATTTTTTCATGAAAATTCCGTTTTTTCGTCATGACGTCATCAAATGACGTCATAGCGTCAAACTGTTTACAGATCTGGGAAGCACTCATCAAGGGCATTCATATGAGGTATTACTCGATATGGTACCTACAATTTCAAAATTTGACCTTGGGGTCAATAATTTTCGACCTCCAGCGCTAACCATGAAGGTCAAGGCCGATCGCCACCAAAAACTAATCAGCTGAGCGCCGGACCATATACTAGATTCCCATGAAGTTTGGAGACGGTCCGATCAAAGTTACTCAAAAAATAAGGGTTTCGTTGACCTCCATGATTGACCGCAAAGTGACCTTGACCTTTGACCTTGACCTTCAAAATTTTGTGTGCTGAAGGGTATCTCTATAGGACTCTGATATGCGAAGTTACAGGAGTTTCCAATAATAACTGTGGTCTACAGAGTGATCTAAACGTGCATGTTAATGCATGATCTAATTAAAAATGATTAACCACAAACAAACATACAAGCTGACTAATACATCTTGCAAAAACTTCGTTTTGGCAAGATAATAAACAAGTTTCGTCCAAATCAGTCCATAACTTTTTGAGATATCCCACTATGTATCGTTTTTGGCCATATCTCTCAATGGTGAAGAATCACTTAGAAATTAAATAATTATCATATCCGAATCCATATTCAGATCTTCACCAAAATATAATCGATTCTTGCTTGTCACACACACAACCGATCCACCAAGTTTCGTCCAAATCCGTCCACAATTTTTTGAGATATCCCGCTATGTATCGTTTTTTGCCCTGTCTCTCAATGGTGAAGAATCACTTAGAAATTAATTAATTCTCATATGCGAATCCATATTCAGATCTTCACCAAAATCTAATCGATTCATGCTTGTCACACACACAACCGATCGACCAAGTTTCGTCCAAATCCGTCCACAACTTTTTGAGATATTTTGTTCACAAACAAACAAACAAACAAGAAGACGTCATGCGGAGCACGATACTTGCAAAATCCGCCCCCCACCCCGAAGAAAAAAAATTCCATTGATACAGCAAATTGTCCATTTCATCAAGTTTAAAATTGACAATCTTGATCAAAGCTCGGGTCAATAGGAAGAAAAGTGACGATTTTTCAGATGAAAAATGATTATTTTGGAAGGTTGACCTTTGATCTTTTGACCTCAAAAATAGTTAATTTCTCTATTTAGTGACTCAATGTGCAAATGCTGTTCAATTTTCAAGTCAATCGGATGGAAATTGAGGATTTTTAAAACTTGGCCTATGTTGACCTTTTGGCCTATGTTGACCTCAAAAATAGTTGGTGGTAGAATTCAGTGACCATATATGTAAATCCTCTTAGAATTTCAAATAAATCAAATGAAAATTGGTGATTTTAGAAATTCGGCCTATGTTGACCATTTGGTGAAATTTCGTGAAGATCGGTTGAAAATTGTGACCTGTAGGCCGGTGACAAACAAACAAACAGACAGACAGACAGACAGACAGAGACAGAACCACAAACGCAACCGACCAATATACTTGAAAAATATTCGATTTTGCAAGTAACAAACGGACAGACGAACAGACAGGGGAGAAAACATAACCTCCATCCACCTTTGGTGGCGGAGGTAATGATGTGACTTCCTGCCTACGAAGCACGAGGGTTACAGTTCATCGTCAGATTGGGAATCAAACCCAGACTAAACTAGACCTCTGAGAAGACCTCACCAGCCCCCGACCAGTCACTTGGACCACATAATATAAGCACAAAGCAATAATATTGATTAACTAGAACGTCACTCAGTAGAGCGCATACTCCCGCCGTGGGTTTAGTTGGAATAATACGTTTTGTTTAACATCCCCTCTCCCCAAAACAATAAATGAAAAAGAAAGTAAGCCCTAACTGTCAGAGAATTAATTTTGATATATCTCGGAATTGGAGGAGAAAAACATCATTTAAGAATAAGAAATAAAAGCTTTAATGCAGTAAAACAGAAAAATCTTTCCCAAAAGAAATTCCCAAAAAAATTCCTGTATCCGGAATAATATCCTGAGCTTCACCAAAAACTAATCAATTCTTCCTTTTCCCAAGGGCAACCATCCCACCAACTTTCATCCAAATCCGTTCAGAACTTTTCCAGATATCTTGTTCACAAACACACGAACATACGCACACACACGGACGGACACGATCGAATGTGTTACTCCCTGGTGGGAGTAATAAACCTGAAAATCGCAGAGCCAGAACCAGAATTATTTGTTTGGTCTGGGAAGCCCATGCGATATTTCTTCTTCTTCAGCCTCTCACAACCCTGGGTGAATATGCGATCTTTAAAAAAACGTTGGAATTTTGCTAAATCTGTTTTATTAGTTTGTTAATATACCTGTCATTTTCAAATCTGGAACTAAGTCTTTATAAGTTCATCAAATACTGACACCGTGAATGACATTCGCTGAGCTAAATGTCGATATCTCTTATGAGGTTAAAAAAAAAAAAAAAAAAGTTTTTAAGCATTATACGTATCAAACGATACATTTTATGAAACGGGGAAACCGAATACACACTTTGTTGGTTTTAAAATGACAGAATATGTCTTTATTAGAAAAAAAAAAATGAACATTGAAGACGACGCTGCTAAAAAAATACACCGCTCTAACGCATAACCACGAGTTTAAACTACATTTACAACAAATATGAAAACTATTTTCATATCACAATGTTAAATATAGAATATATAGAAGATAATGTTAAAAAACAAAATGAGCCCTATCTTCCAATGGTAAAAAAATCCTTCAAAAAATTCCTGGATCGGGAATAACTAATCACCAAAAACTGAGCTTCACCAAAAACTAATCAATTCTTCCTTATCCCAAGGGCAATCATCCCACCAACTTTCATCCAAATCCGTTCAGAACTTTTCCAGATATCTTGTTCACAAACACACGAAGATACGAACACACACATACACACACACGGACGGACACGATCGAATGCGTTACTCCCTGGCGGGAGTAATAAACATGAAAATCGCGGAGTCAGAACAAGAATTATTTATTTGGTCTGGGAAGCCCATGCGAGGGTTCTTCTTCTTCAGCCTCTCACAACCCTGGGTGAATATGCGATCTTTTTTTTAAAAGTTGGAATTTTGCCAAATCTGTTTTATTCGTTTGTTAATATACCTCAGCCATTGACAAATCTGGAACTAAGTCTTTATAAGTTCATCAAATAATGACACCGTGAATGACATTCGCTGAGCTAAATGTTGATATCTCTTCTGAGGTAAAAAACAAACAAACAAAAAACAGTTTTACAGCATTATACGTATCAAACGATACATTTTATGAAACGGGGAAACCTAATACACACTTTGTTGGTTTTAAAATGACAGAATATGTCTTTATTAGAAAAAAAAAAATGAACATTGAAGACGACGCTGCTAAAAAAATACACCGCTCTAACGCATAACCACGAGTTTAAACTACATTTACAACAAATATGAAAACTATTTTCATATCACAATGTTAAATATAGAATATATAGAAGATAATGTTTTAAAAAAATGAGCCCTATCTTCCAATGGTAAAAAAATCCTTCAAAAAATTCCTGGATCGGGAATAATATCCTGAGCTTCACCAAAAACTAATCAATTCTTCCTTATCCCAAGGGCAATCATCCCACCAACGTTCATCCAAATCCGTTCAGAACTTTTCCAGATATCTTGTTCACAAACACACGAAGATACGAACACACACACACACACGGACGGACACGATCGAATGCGTTACTCCCTGGCGGGAGTAATAAACATGAAAATCGCGGAGTCAGAACAAGAATTATTTATTTGCTCTGGGAAGCCCATGCGAGGGTTCTTCTTCTTCAGCCTCTCACAACTCTGGGTGAATATGCGATCTTTTTTTAAAAAGTTGGAATTTTGCCAAATCTGTTTTATTCGTTTGTTAATATACCTCAGCCATTGACAAATCTGGAACTAAGTCTTTGTAAGTTCATCAAATAATGACACCGTGAATGACATTCGCTGAGCTAAATGTTGATATCTCTTCTGAGGTAAAAAACAAACAAACAAAAAACAGTTTTACAGCATTATACGTATCAAACGATACATTTTATGAAACGGGGAAACCTAATACACACTTTGGTGGTTTTAAAATGACAGAATATGTCTTTATTAGAAAAAAAAAACGAACATTGAAGACGACGCTGCTAAAAAAAATACACCGCTCTAACGCATAACCACGAGTTTAAACTACATTTACAACAAATATGAAAACTATTTTCACATCACAATGTTAAATATAGAATATATAGAATATAATGTTAAAAAAAAATGAGCCCTATCTTCCAATGGTAAAAAAAATCCTTCAAAAAATTCCTGGATCGGGAATAATATCCTGAGCTTCACCAAAAACTAATCAATTCTTCCTTATCCCAAGAGAAATCATCCCACCAACTTTCATCCAAATCCGTTCAGAACTTTTCCAGATATCTTGTTCACAAACACACGAACACACACACACACACACACGGACACGAGTGAATGCATTACTCCCTGGCGGGAGTAACAAGGAAATATTTCGAAGAGGTGGATGAGCCCAAGCATGGTAAGTGCCGAACAGCTCTCATCGGTCCTGGCATCCCAGGAGTCACAAGGTCAGACCTCCAGGACATTTGTCTCTTCCAGTTGAGGATAACGAATCGAGTGTCATTCTCTCGTATCCACGCCAAAAGGCAACCACACAACAGAAGGCCTGTGCAAAGGCACCAAAGTATGCATAGAATTTAAAAACATCTGCAGTTTTATGTTTGCCGTTATGAAGACGAGCATTGTACATTATGTACAAACAATAAGTTCCGTCACCCAACACTCACATATTACATCAGCATCCATAAAGATGCTTTTGCCTTTCTGCTGAAATCCATTTGACTGTAAGCAAATTACAAACTGCCATCAAAACCAAACCATCTGCTGTAACATTGCACTTATCTCCTTCCAAACGGATTTTTGTGCCCCAAAGAAACAGCCGTTGAACCGCCTGCCCTCGGCAAAACAATGTCGACTCATTTTTGACGCTGGAAAAGCTTTAAATTATTCACATCCTTCCAGCCAATATTAGCAAAATTTAAAGTCTCGTCTTTCTCAATGGAACGACAAGGAAATTTGACGCGGGAGGAGGGAGGCCATTCGGCCTGTCATGCCTGCGCTACACCAACACCAGAATAAATAAATCCGTCAAGCTAACAACTTAAGATCATCGGGGGGATTGTGGGTGGGGATGAGAAAAGTGTGGCAGGTTCAGGAATATCAACAGTGTTAAGAATAAAAATAGGGGCAATGCCCCTGGGCTCACCTGGTAGAGCCAAGGAACCACTGGTAGGCCTGGATGACCCACAATATATGTATCGTCAAAATGGGGGGAATAGGGACACAACCTGAAAAAAAGTTCGGAAACGTTTTTCGCTGAAAATTGATAACCATACTGATTTGTTGATATTTGGGGTGAAAGTGTTCTCTTGTTTTTTTTAAAAGCAACTTATAGTCCCTATTAACCTCCAAATGGCCCTTGGCCCTTGGCCATAATCCCTGGTGTTGGGCTAGCGGCTAGGGTGCCGGCTTAGGATCCAAGGATCCTGGGTTCGAATCCCGGTCGATTGCTGAATTAACGCCAGGGGGGTTGACTCAGCCTGTCATCCTTCCGAGGTCGGCTAATTGAGTACCAGTTCACTGGTAATTCCCTGTTTGTCGTTAAAGGCGGCAAAAATGGTTGGCGTCAGGAAGGGCATCCGGCCGTAAAACATTGCTTCAAATAGGGGACCGAAAAACAACAACAACCACGGTTCCCGAAAAAGGCCAACCCCTGCTTTGCGGGGAAAAATGGCCTCTAAAGGTGGTTATAGTCCCTATTAACCCCATATGTGGGTTAAATAGGAATAAATAGGATTTTTATGGCTGTCCCTATCCATCCCGTTTTACGGGTGAATAGGGACAGTCACTAATACAAAAAAATAATAATCAAGAAATAGGGACAGTTTGGAGAAACTTTTTATCCCATATTTTTTTTCATTGGCACGGTGGTTTATATTATGGGTGCATATTATGTGCATCCATCTGAGCTATCAATTTAGCAATAAGTTGGAAACTCAGGATTGTTTCTTGATTATTATTTTTTTGTATTAATGACGGTCCCTATTCACCCGTAAAACGGGGTGAATAGGGACAGCCATAAAAATCCTATTTATTCCTATTTAACCCATATATGGCGTTAATAGGGACTATAAGTTGCTTTTTAAAAAATGAAGAGAACACTTTCAACCCAAATATCAACAAATCAGTATGGTTAGCAATTTTTAGCGAAAAAAGTTTCCGAACTTTTTTTCAGTTTGTGTCCCTATTCACCTCGCTGTCCCTATTCACCCCATTTTACGGTAACAGAGAAGAAAGTGAATGCCTATTTTGAGGGGCAAATTTCCTTATTTTTTATTGCCATGAACAATCTTTAGTATATCATGGGTGATGAAGGTTGTGGTGAAGTTTTATCAAAATTGTGTGTGTAGTTTCGGATAAGAAGTTCCGAGTGTTGGCATACAGCCTGACTGCCCGACTGACGGACACCAAGCGATGCCAATACCTCTGAACAATTTTTGTTCCAGGTAAGCTAAAAATGGGAAAATGTTTTCTTTTTTTATATTACTGTTATTTATTTATTTTGGGATTGTGGGCGAAGTCAATTTTAGGGTGAATAATAAATAACCGAGCCCACACAATCCCTGGGGCGAGACCCGCTCATGGACATCACAATCAGCACACATGTACACAATCCTTCTGTATCCATATTGTCCTCCCTGCATCCTCTCCTGCCCCCCATTCCCCCTCACACACATTGTTTGTCCAAGTCTCCCTCTATCTTGGCTTTCAACTCTGCTGTTGGAGTTTCTCCCTCTCTTTACTGCGTCCTGATTCATTCAGTGTACTATAGTACGACCACTGGCAATATCCCTAGAACCCTCCAACTCTAATGCTTCTCAGTACCAATCCAATGCCAATTTAATCCTACTGTATCTAATATTTCTGCTGCCACTACCTTTTCAGGGAGACCATTCCATGCATTTACTACTCTCTGAGTGAAAGACACCTGTGTTACAACTTACTGTCGTCACTCCCCATTCTCACGCTATGGCCCTTGGTTCTATCACTGTCTTCTGTCAAAGAACTCTTCTGCACTTATTTTCTCGATATCCTTCATAATCTTAAACATCTTTATCATATCCCCTCATAATCACCTCCTTACTAATGTATAAAGCCCTGTCCCCTTCAGCCTCTACTCATTGCTGAGTCCAGCTTGGCCTGTCATCAATCTAATAGCTCCACGCTGAACCATCGCTAGAGCAGCTACGTCCTTCCTCGGATATAGTTACCAAAACCGCACGATATATTGCACAGGATGGCCTGAAAGTCGCTTTACCCCTGGTAAATTTATCATGCTTCCCTCCTACCATCCCACTCTGCTCTCCACAATTTCAGTGGTATAAGGAGTATGATGGAGCGCATACAGATACAATGACTGATCAATTGTTCTAAGTACTGCATTATAAAACCTGTATGTTAAAAGAGTTTAAGAACGAATGCTTTACTGGGGAGGGGTAAAGCGACTTTCAGTCCACCTTGTAGATGAGGCCTCACCAAATTCCCACACAATGTTAGTTTAAAAAAATGTATCCCCTTATGAATACAAGCTAAACCCCTATTTGCTTTATCTCTAGCTGATTGGCATTGTCCTGTCTGTTTACCCAACTTCACCACCGCTACCTATCCCCACATCTATTACCAACCCCCAGATCCTTCTCCTGCGTGACACGCTCCAAAAGTGCCCTTTCCTTCATGTGATCTCTATTTTCATCATTCATACCCATCCCCAGCACCTTACACTTGTTTACGTTAAATTGCATCTGCCAATCTATTGCTCAGTCTATGCAAGTATCAATACTATCCTAAATCTGATCACTACCCCCTCTCTATCAACCTTACCTCCAAGCGTTGGGTCATCTGCGCATTTGGAAAGCCGACTCTTCACCCCACTATCTCTCTCACTCTTTTTTTCCCATCACTAAACCGGGTTCCAATCCAGTCAGCCACCTGACCAGCCACCCCAGAAGACCTCACATTGGCTAACAACATCCTATACAACAAACAACAACAGGCATTGTAAGGCCATTTTCCCTGCAAGAGTGGGGGTTAGCCTTGCGGGCCCCATGACAATCTTCTCCATTTTGCCCTATTTTCTGCATCTCCCCTTGTTAACCCCCTTGCCGCATTTCTTCTTCCACCATCTTCAGCCAAGTCTTTCTCGATCTTCCCCGTCCTCTACTTCCTTCTACATTCATTTCCATCACTCTTCTCAACCAGTCACTTTCATCCTCCCTCAACATATGACCAAACCATCTCAACCTGTTCCTCTTCACAGCATCCATCACGGGCTCTATTCCCATCATCTTTCGCAATTCATCATTTGTCTTCCTCTCTCTCAACGATACTCCGCACATCCACCGAACCATTCACATTTCCACCCTTTCCAGCCTTCGTTGCTGCTCAACGTTCATTACCCAGGTCTCGCTCCCATAAATCCTATGTGGTACCTTATCAAATGCCACCTAAAAGTCTAGATATATACTACCTCCACTGCCATTCCTTCATCCACCCAATCAAAAACTGCTTCAGAGAACTCAAAGATTTGTTAGACAAGACCGCCTTTGGTAAATCCATGCTGACTGCCTTTAATAAGTTTGTATTTATTCAAATGGTTCCTCGTCTTATAAACATCTCCTACATCTAATGATCTCTACTTTACACCTAGCAATCAAACACCGAATAAAAAATAATCTCTACTTGTCCATGCAAGAGAAATTAAATCTATTAGCTGGTTTGCTTCATGGACCATGAAACATTAGAAATTCATGAGAATAATTAAGATGTAACAAGTCTCACAACAACGCTGATTTTCATGAGGTTTAGCTGAATTAGCCAACAGGTGTTCTTTATTGACATAAGCCTGGTATTGGCTTAGCGGTTAGGGTGCGGCTTGGGATCCTAGGATCCTGGGTTCGAATCCCGGTCGATCGCTGAATTAACGCCAGGGGGGTTGACTCAGCCTGTCATCCTTCCGAGGTTGGCAAATTGAGTACCAGCTTGCTGGGATGAATGATCCCGGTGTGTACCCCGGTTTAGAATAGGTACACCGTATCCCTGCGCACCGTAAGAGGCGACTAAGGGTTGGCGTCAGGAAGGGCATCCGGCCATAAAAACATTGCCTCAAACAGGGAACCATGATTGTCATGGGGCCCGCAAGGCTAACCCCCGCTCTAGCGGGGAAAATGGCCTTAAAACGATCATTCATTCATTCATTGTTCTTTATTGACATTTAATATACAAACAACATGGTCCGAGCGGATCTGCTCCGAGTCCGAGAGTTCAACGGTTCGAACCCATGGCTGAATCATACCAAAGATTTAATAACTACAGAGTTCATAGAACACTTTACTGCAGAAACAAGGACATGGGGAGGGGTTTACAAGCAACAAATTTGATTGGTCGTGATGATGTAAAATGCCGTGATATTTTGTCCAAGTACTGCTGAACGGAAGGCTTTGGAAACTGCCAAAAAAGGCGATTTGTGTTGAAGATGAAACATTCAATTTAAATCAAGTTGATACTCGATCATAAACTGATGTCCGCAGACAGACAGGCAGACAGGGACAAAGTGAAGCAATTACTAAACCCCCAAGTTTTCGCTTCACGTGTGAGGGGTAAAAATGGTAAATGCTGCTTCGTTACTTGATAGTTGATGCTCAACTTCTAGCCTGGTTTTGGCTCAATGGTTAAGGTGGCTGGCTTAAGATCTTAGGGTCTTGGGTTTGAGCCCCTTTCATGCCATTACATAACACCAGGTGGGTTGACTCAACCTGTCATCCTTCCGAGGTCGGCAAAATGAGTACCAGCTTACTGGGAACAGATGGCACGGCATCAACGGCACAGCTGCGCTCCCTGCAATGATGCAACCAGCAGCTACATGCTGCATCCAAAATTAAAAAAAACATTTAAAAAATATAGAACACAGACAAAACGAGATCGCGAGATCTTGGAGACGGCGGCAGGGATTTTCGAAGCTCCACACGGTCTCCACGTTTTTCGAAGTTAAGTCTGTTCACAATTGTATTTTGTCGAAACTGTATTTATCTTTCGGTGTGTGAAGTTATTGTGTGCAACTTTGGTTGTTTCTCGGTGTTTATCTTTCATAAATTGATCGTCTGTTTGCCGTGTCGCGAGCAAGGCCTTGTACAGTGTGCACTGTACAACCTTGAGGCTTTGTTTTTCTCTCAGTGGTCCGTCGTTTGTGATCCAATAACTTTCGTTCTCTGTATTCCCAGTCTTTTCACCCATAGCCTACTTCCTTGTGTAAATCTCAACTCAAAAAAAAAAACAAAAAAAAAAAAAACATTTCCTTCTCTGTTCTCATTCGTTTATTCATTCTTATTCGTTCGTTCGTTCTTCGACCACGTGTTTCTCCCCCATTTCCCCAGATAGTTTTCACTCATTAACCTTCAATGTTTACACTTTCCCCTCAAGTTATGTATTCCGTCATATTTTATAACACCTTTTTCTTCTTCTTCTTTAAAAGGCTGCTTTCGACTTGCTCACCAAATCAATTCATCCCAAAAAAAATATCCATCTCCTATAGTGCCTTTTTTCTACATTCCCTAAACTCTCCTGCACTCCATCCTCCATCCAGCGTCCTTAAACGTATTTTTAACTCGAAGGTCACAAGAAACTCATTTTGCAATAAATGTTCGTTTCCCATAAATCGTACACTTTCAAAAATCCAATCTCACCCCTCCCCTCCAAATCTTCCCCATAACCCCTCCCCTCCAAATCTTCCCCATCACCCCTCCCCTCCAAATCTTCCCCATCACCCATCCCTTTCAAATCTCCCCCCTTGCCCCCTCCCTCCTAAACTACCCCCTCACCCCTCCCCGCCAAGACGCCCCCTCGCCCCTCCCCTCCTAGACTCCTGCCTCACCCCTCCCCTCCAAATCTCCCCCATATCCCATCCCTTTCAAATCCCTCCCCTTGTCCCTTCCCTCCCAAACTCCCCCCTCACCCCTCCCCTTCAAATCTCCCCACCCTCATTGCTTCTCAATTTCCCCCCGCTCACTCCCCCTCCTCAAAGCGTCCTCCCCGCTTCTTCCCCCTTCAAACTCTCACCTCCATCTCCCCCAACCTTCTGCCTCGCTCTTCCCCCTCCTCAAATAACACCTCATTGTGGCTCACCCAATCACCATCAAACCTTTTGTCCGCCCCATCCTTCCCTTTCTCCGAGCTATTCTGAAATCTCTGACACACCTTCAACAGCTCTCCCTACCTCTTCCACCTCTTCCACATCTTACCCTACCCCTCCTCCCCCCTGTTCTGTATCTGATGCTCCCCCTTCCTCTTCATTAACGGTATGGACCTCAAACATCCGGGGCCTTCGTTCAAACTTAACTGATCTCTCCATACAGGTTGCTTCTGTCAAACCAGACGTGATCTGCTTAACAGAAACTTTCCTCCTTTATGATGTCTCTGATTCCATAGTATCTCTCCCGGGCTACTCCCTCCTCCGGTATGATAGACCTGAGCCTCGTCCTGGAGGCGGGGTTGCTATCTTTATCAAAAACTCTCTTCCTCACTCGCCCTGCACTGCACTCTCTCCACCTCACCCCCAGGAATACCTCTGGCTACGGCTTCCCCTTCGCTCCCACCTCTTGTTCATATGTGTGTTGTACCGTCCACCAAACAGTGATGACTCCATCTACATCTCGCTGTCTGATGATATGGACCAACTTCTATCTACTCATCCCAACTCTCTCTTCCTCATATGTGGTGATTTCAACTGTCATCATGCCAGTTGGCTGGGTGTGGGTACCTCTCTCACCAGCCATGGCTCCTCAGCAAAGGACTTCTGCGACTCACTGGGACTGACACAATCTGTCAATTTCCCGACCCGGATCTCAGTCAACGGAACATCTTCTCTTCTGGACTTGGTTATGACTAACTTCCCTGAAAATGTCTGCTGCTCTTCTTCTGCTCCGATCGGATCATCTGATCATGTCCTTGTTAAAGTGGACATCTCTCTGACCATCCTCAGGGAGCCTGCTCAGCGTCGACGAGTCTGGCATTTCACTCAGGCCAACTGGCACGGTCTTCAAGCAGCCATCAATCATCTGGACTGGTCTCCCATCTCTACCACCTCTGACATCAACTCATCCTGGGAATTCTTCCAAAGTAAATTGCTCTCTCTCATGCACAGATTTATCCCATCTCGTCTTCAGTTGTCATACCCTTCCTCCCGTCCATGGTACACGGAATCTTGTGGTGAGGCTGTTGCCCAGAAACAACTTGCCTTCGTCTCCTGGAAAGCAAATCCAACGGAAGGAAATCTCATTTCCTTTCACAAAGCCCGAAACAAGTGTGTGTCCACCCTCAGGAGAGCCAGGAAACAATATCTCTCCGTCCTCAAGACCGAACTCTCTTATCTGTCTCCCTCTTCCAAATCCTGGTGGCGTCTGGTCAAATCCGTTTCTGGTGTTTGTTCCCCCTCCATCCCCTCCCTTACCTCAAACGGCTACACAGCTGACTCCGCACGTGAAAAAGCTGAATGCCTCAACTCTGTGTTTGCCTCTAAATCTTGTGTCCCAAACCCATCCCTCTCTGTACCCACCATACCCAGTCGTACCCTGCTGCTCCTGGACTCCGTGTCCTTTCCCCCTGACAAGGTGGAAAAGTTTCTGTCAACCCTCGACTCTGATTCTGCAACTGGACCCGACGGCATCAGCCCACGGGTCCTAAAATCCTGCTCTGCTGCTCTATCTCACCCTCTCTCTGTTCTCTTCACCCTCTCTTTTGCTCAAGGTCAACTGCCATCTGCTTGGAAATCAGCCAACATCACCGCTTTGCACAAAAAAGGTGCAAAAACAGATCCTAGCAACTACAGACCAATCAGCCTTCTCCCAATTATCAGCAAAGTCATGGAATCCATCATTGCTTCTGATATGAAATCTTTCCTCTTCTCCAATGGCTTGATCTCTGATCATCAATTTGGTTTCAGACCAGGTCACTCTACTCTGGACATGCTGCTTCTGCTGTCTCAACAATGGATGGAGGTCCTCAATGCCAAACAGGAAATTAGAGCTGTCTCCCTCGACATATCACGTGCCTTCGACACGGTCTGGCACCCCGCTCTGCTCACCAAACTCTCCTCCTTTGGTATCCATGGAAATCTCCACGCATGGCTGGCGGACTTCCTCTCTAGTCGTCGTCAACGTGTGGCCCTGAATGGGTTTCTCTCATCTCCTCTTCCTGTTCAGGCTGGAGTTCCCCAAGGCAGTGTTCTGGGCCCCGTGCTTTTTCTGGTCTTCATCAATGATCTCTCTGACTCTCTCGAAAATCCTCTCTATCTCTTTGCTGATGACTCCACTCTCTGCCGCTCCATTCCTCTTCCCTCAGATCGGCAGTCTGCTGCCTCCTCACTCTCTGAAGACCTGGACAAAATCACAGACTGGTCAAACAAGTGGAACATGTCTTTCAATCCTGACAAATCTCACACTCTTACTATGTCTCTCCGAAAAGATCGACTGGACAACCCTCCCATCTACTTTCTCAACAATCCTCTCCAAGAAGTTCTGTCGCTCAAGATTTTGGGTCTCACTATCTGCCATGATCTTTCTTGGGAAAACCACATTTCCAAGCTGGCCTCCAAAGCCAGTCGCCGACTGGGCATCCTCCGTCGTGCGAAGTCCTTCCTCGGCACACCTGAGCTCCTCACCACATACAAGGCTTTCATCCGCAGCTCAATGGAATACTGTTCTCCCCTATGGGCCGGTGCTCCTGCCTCACACCTAGCTCGGCTTCACGCTGTTGAAACCAAAGCTTTCAGAATTATTGGAATCTCCCGCGATGAAGCTATCTCTGAGGGCCTTTCACTCACTCACCGCAGGCAGGTAGGTGGTCTTTCTGTCTTCTACCGACTCCTCTCCGGCCTTGCACCCCCAGCTCTCTCTGTGCTCTGTCCCCCAAATATTCCTACAGGTCGCACAAGATCTGCCAGCAACCCTCTGATGGTTAAACTGCCGAAATCTCGGCTCTCCGCTCACCTTCACTCTTTCATTCCTCTTTTCTCCCGCCTCTGGAACAAACTCCCTCACTCCCTTCAATCCCACTCCTCCCTCCAGGTCTTTAAAACAGCTGTTCACCACCATCTCTTATCTTCCCCCATCCAAAACCTTGATCTTTTCTACCCCCGCTAATTCACCCCAGATCCACCTTGTTTGAAATTCCAACTTCTTTCCTGGAAGTCCTGGCAGTGTCCATATGTTTTATACCTCTCCCACTGCCCCCTTCCCACGCCCCCCCCCCCCCCCCAAAGCCCTCGCCCTCTCTCAGATCTCTCGATGTCTCCATGTCTCTCGGTCCCTGCTCTCAAATGTTGTGTTTGTGTCCTTCCCCCTCTCTCCCCATCTTGTCTACCGCTCCCTATGTTATATGTTTTATGTGTCGGTTTGTCTTTCTGTGTGATTAATGTTCGCTCTTTCACGAGCCTCGATATTGTATACAAAAAAAAAAAAAAAAAAAAAAAAAAAAAAAAACATATGTTGGAAACCATTCCACAGGGTCGATGGGCCTTGTGGTCTCCTCTTGTGCTGAAGGTCCGTGTAAGGGAACTCATATTGTTAACCAATGGCTCGAAAGAGGCAACGCAACTCAGAGGGAGCAGGCAGCCGGGTAGTTTGATGAGACATGCTCACGGACAAGCTGTATGGCACGGTAGTTTGAGTCTCGAGATCAAATCGGACCAACACTGCTGCTTTAAAGAAATGGCACGGAGGAGGTCTGCTTTGTGACGCGCCATGATATATGTGCACATAAAGCCAGATGTTCCATCTGCAGTTAAATGAAAGCTTTCTTGTTTGTTTGTTTTATGTATCCGTATGGCTTCGGCAGGAATTTGCACTCCCGAAGGCCAGGATGGACACAACACAGGAGAAACGGCAGTGGAGAAATTTACAAGTCGAACGAGACATCAAGATCTCTACTCTCTGTGTCCAGGGCTATGCAAATTCCATGATAATATATCTCAGGAAGAAATGGCTCCCATAACCTCGATCTGACTCTGGAGTGGCTTTCAAGGGCAAATTTTCCCCACGACACTGTTGCCTGGAACAAGGAATTACAACCAAAGTGGGACCAATATGGTGACAAGATTTACACATTTAAAAAAGGGTATTCCGGAATAATTTGATAATGAACGAGCTGGTATACTTCCCAAAGGGAAGCACTATCTTTCGGAAATTTTAGTCCATCAATTTCCGATGTACACTTTTTTTTGATATAGAGTCGAGGCTCAAGGAAGGGCTAGTGCACTGAACGAATCAGGACATAACACGAAAAGAGGAAGAGTGGAGAGTGGGGGGTGGACACCAACAGTGGAGTGAAAGACAATATAGCGGGAGACATGGATAAACTATGGATGTGGGGAGCAATGAAGGGCAGGAAAGGATGCATGGGGTGGACAAGATCAATATAGAAGGAAACTCTCAGGGGGGGAAACTGGAAATTTGGAAGGAGGAAGGATTTGGAAAATATTATGGATTCGGATTGCGGATGATTTGAGATGGTGGTGAACAGCTGTCTTGAAGACCTGGGAGGAAGAATAAGATTGAAAGGAATGTGAAAGTTGATTCCACAGGCGGGGAAAAAAGAGGAACGAATGAGCGGAGGTGAGCAGTGATCCTGGATTTAGGTAGTTTAACCAGAAGGAGATTGATGGTGTGTCGTGTGTGACCTGCAGAGACCTGGTGAAGTGTGTAGTGGAGAGGACAAAGTACGGAAAGAGCAGAGGGTGCAAGACCACACATTGAGGCGTTAGAAGACAGAGAGAACACCGATCTGTCTGTGATGGGAAAGTGGTAGGCCCATAAACTCAGCTTCAGCGTGGGAATTTCCAAAGATCTTGAAGGCCTTGGTTTCCACAGCGTCAAGCTGAGCAAGCTGTGAGGCAGGGGAACCAGCACAGAGGGGATTTGGAAGCACCAACTCAAACTGCATTCGAAATTAGGAAGAGTAAAGAAAATGAGAAAAGACAATGGTGTTATGTTAGGGGAGATTTAAAAACTGTAACTGACAAAGTTGTGAGAATTTTAAGATACAGAGAGTTACACAGGTGAGGAGCATATCTGAAGAATGCTCGATCACCAAAAGTGTTCATCCTCGTACGAGGAACTACCAGGAGATTCCCGTGGTCATACAGAAACGTTCTTGTAGGAGTGTAAGGTGTGATCCGGGTAGAAATGATAGGGCTGGAACCAATTTACCTTTGGCTTCCAAGGTTAACAGTAAAATTTGAACATCTATGCATTCGCGTTCAGAGGATCAGAAGTGTTTTGAGGAATGGAGCGACGAGATCAATTTACGATCCTGCACTACGAGCATGGCTGCCATATCCCGAACGAGTTGTAAGGGCTCGAAAGAAAAGGCAGGCAAGCGTGCAAACAATGAATTGTGGTAATCCAAGCGCTATGCTCCGAGATCATGAACCCAAGTTTCCATAGGCCTCCGATTGAAGCACTCAAAGAGGAAGATAACCACAAAGTTTGTAAATATGCAAGATTGTTGTGTATGGTAAAAGCCCCAGTTTTAATACATTGACCACATATGGTAGTTATGGGAGCGAGACATGGGTAATGAACGTAGAGCAGCAACGAAAGCTGGAAAGGGTGGAAATGCGAATGGCTCGGTGGATGTGTGGAGTATCGTTGAGAGAGAGGAAGACAAATGATGAATTGCGAAAGATGATGGGAATAGAGCCTGTGATTGATGCTGTGAAGAGGAACAGGTTGAGATGGTTTGGTCATGTGTTGAGGAAGGATGAAAGTGACTGGTTGAGAAGAGTGATGGAAATGAATGTAGAAGGAAGTAGAGGACGGGGAAGACAGAGAAAGACTTGGCTAAAGATGGTGGAAGAAGAAATGTGGGCAAGGGGGTTAACAAGGGGAGATGCAGAAAATAGAGCAAAATGGAGAAGATTGTCATGGGGCCCGCAAGGCTAACCCCCGCTCCAGCAGGGAAAATGGCCTTAAAATGCATGTTGTTGTTGTTGATCACATATGGTAGTTGTTATATGGGGAGCTAGCAAGATGGCCCAGAGGTATGCACACTCACCTCTAAGCTGTCGAGCCCAGCTTTGAATCCTGACCTAGCTATAAACTTTCATACTGGCATTTCACAACCTTTAAAAAAAGTTAATTTCCCATTGTCTGTGAAAACAGAACTGAGAATACCTAATCACACCTTGCCCTCCTACAAGGTAAAAACACACTTTGCACAAAGCTAAGTTCACAACGAATAAGTTGGAAGGGAGTTGGAGGCATATCGAAGCTGGTCAAACGTGGTAACCTCAAACTCGTTGGATGCGTGAGCTCAATCCTCGTCACCTGCAGTTGTGCTCACGGTTTAAAGAGCACAAGTGCAAAGAGCGGGATGAGGCAGAATCGTCGAGTACGAGGCAGGATACAGGGAAACGTCAAATACAACAATCCTGAGTGTTCTCAAATTGATATACTGTATAAATCACGGTTTGACGGCTGTGTTGGCACAATTTCCTGTCTTCTACCTCATTACCCAGACACACCATGCAAACGCACATCCCATGGGACAAGAAGAAGACAACATACCAAACTGACAGCACAGGCTGAGATCAACTCTGGCTTTGAAAGGAAGCAGAGATGAAAAGCACAATAGATTAATGTCTGTCAGCCTCATCATAAGATGGCATCTTCCTCCGTAACACACACACACACACACACACACACACACACACACACACACACACACACACACACACACACACACACACACACACACACACACACACACACACACACACACACTTCTTTCAGAGTGATTGAAATGTTCTGTACTTGCGTTTATAAACAATCAGTCATTCTGTTAAATTAATATTGAACGCCACATGGCACGTATTGTGGGACATTTGCCCAGCTGTGTGATTGCAACTCGTGCCATGGTGGTGCAAGTTATTGGTGAATTTACTCGTTGGGAAGCAAGGTTATTTCACGTTTTTACATTGATTTAAGAAAAGAAAAAAATGAATGATCGTTTTAAGGCCATTTTCCCCGCTAGAGCGGGGGCTAGCCCTGCGGGCCCCATGACAATCATGGTTCCCTGTTTGAGGCAATGTTTTTTTTTTATGGCCGGATGCCCTTCCTGACGCCAACCCTTGGTCACGCTCTTACGATGCGCAGGGATACGGTGTACCTATTCTAAATCGGGGTACACACCGTGATCATTCATCCCAGCAAGCTGGTACTCAATTTGCCGATCTCGGAAGGATGACAGGCTGAGTCAACCCCCCTGGCGTTAATTCAGCGATCGACCGGGATTCAAACCCAGGGTCCTAGGATCCCAAGCCGGCACCCGAACCGCGAAGCCAACACCAGGCTTTTACATTGATTTAAGAATGGAAAGTTTTTATTGTGACGGTAACCTTATGCATATGAAAACAACAAAGAGCAATCAGATATTGCAGACCCTTGCCAGGACATGTTTTTAGTGGTTTTTAAGGCTTTTGTGTTAAAACAAATATGGCGTCTGAACCACATGCCCGATGACATCATCATTATTATTTTTTCCACCTATTTATCCTGATATGACGCTCAAGAAATTTCGTTTTGATCAGATAAAGTTTTGTATATATATATACAGTCACGTGAAAAAGTAAGTACACCCCATGTAAAGTATTGACGTTTTCAATATGTTTCAACATACAGCTATTTGATCTTCATTTCAACAATATTGACAGATAAAGGTGATATAATATAACAAATATCATGAAACATTTACATTTTGTAGTCCATTGTATAATTTAAATAAACATAAATGCAAATTTCGGATGTGGAAAAAGTAAGTGGCTCTAATACCCTTGGCCCTAATAGGAAAAACCCTTGGCTCTAATAGGTGGTATTGCCCCCTTTGGCAGAAACAATCTCAAGTAGGTGTTTCTTATAACTGTCTACCAGTCTCTGACATCGACTGGGAGAAATTTTTGCCCACTCCTCCATGCAGAATTCTTTCAGATGTGCGATGTTTGAGGGGTTTCTTGCATGCACAGCTCGTTTCAAATCCCCCCACATCTCGATGGGATTTAGATCCGGGCTTTGACTTGGCCATTCCAGAACCCTCCATTTCTTTCTTTTCAGCCATTCCTTTGTGGATTTACTGGTATGTTTAGGGTCATTGTGAAGTTGCAAGGTCCACCTTCGGTTGAACTTCAACTTTCCGACAGATGGCCTCATATTATCCTCAAGCACCCTCTGGTACAATGAAGAATTCATAGTGGATTCTATGATGGTGAGCTGCCCAGGCCCTGATGCAGCAAAGCTGCCCCAAACCATAATATTTCCACCACCATGCTTTACAGTTCGTATCATGTTATTGTGGTCAAATGCTGTCTTTGGTTTTCGGCAAACATGTCGTCTGGTACTGTGGCCAAATAGCTCCACCTTTGACTCATCTGTCCAGAGCACATCGTTCCAGAAGTGCTGGTCTTTGCCTTGGTGTTCATTAGCAAACTTTAGTCTTGCCCTGATGTTCTTTCTGGACAGCAAAGGTTTCCTCCTGGCACTCCTCCCATGTAGATGAAATTTGTGCAGCCACTTTCTAATGGTAGACTCGTGCACTTTGACATCAACAGTGGCAAGAGCTACCTGTAGGTCCCGTGATGACATTCTGGTGTTCTTAGAGACTTCTTTCAGCATCTTGCGGTCTGCTCTCGTGCTGAACTTGCTGGGGCGGCCTGGCCTGAACAAGTTGGCAGTTGTTTGGAGTCTTCTCCACTTGTCGATGATCTTCCGGACAGTCGAATGATTGTTTTGAAATTGTTTGGAGATCTTTTTATATCCTTTCCCAGACTCTTAGGCATCTATAACCTTCTTTCTGAAGGCCTCAGAGAGCTCTTTTGGTCTAGGCATGGTGACGCCGCACACTTCAACAACAAAGAGCAAAACAAACTAAATGTCTGAGGTTTAAATAAGAAAGGTTCCGCCAAGATCCTCTCCAACGATGTTCTAATCATTTGCACCTGAGCTTGTGCACCTGATTCTAATTTTAGGTATTTGAAGTAGTGATAAATGTAGGGGTGTACTTCCTTTTTTCCAAATGCGAAATTTGCATTTATGTTTATTTAAATTATACAATGGACTACAAAATGTAAATGTTTCATGATATTTGTTATATTATATCACCTTTATCTATCAATATTGTTGAAATGAAGATCAAATAGCTGTATGTTGAAATATGTTGAAAAAGTCAAAACTTTACATGGGGTGTATTTACTTTTTCACGTGACCACACACACACACACACACACACACACACACACACACAAACACATACACACACACACACACACACACACACACACACACACACACACACACACACACACACACACACACACACACACACACACACACACTGAACTTGGGGACGACTAAGAAGAAGACCTTTGTTGGTCGAAAGCTTGTCGAAAATGAAAGATCGACCGTCCTGAAGCTACGCCCGCGTCTGATTTAATCTCCCGATTATTTATTTAATGCAAATGAGACGCCCTGCTCGTACTGTGGAGTTTATACTATTTCTCACAGTTATATATATATATATATATATATATATATATATATATATATATATATACACACACACACACACACACACACATCAAAGATCAAAGGTTGCAAAACTAAAGCAGTGTCTTTCTCAACTGTGATCACTGCAGCCGATATGACGGCTTGCCCAGAAGTCAGACCTGCAATCCCAGTTTCAGTAAATTTGATGAACGACAGGTCCAAAGGAATCGTTACCATATAAAAGGGGCTTCGTGAAATGAGCCATTATTTAGCAGCTTAGTGCAGCTGCCGTGCAAAAGAAAAGAGAAAAAAAAGAGAAATAAACATTCAAGGCAAAGCTCCAGGCAACTGAATGTGCTGAGATCATTCGTAGTGTGGAATTCAAAATGCACTGAATCATTGGCAAGAGAATGGGACAATCACAGTGCTTAGGAAGATGTGGGTGGAGGGAGAGAAGAGAGAGAATATAAGAGATGCGAGATGGAGCGGTTGATACCAAAACTATAATCAAAGGGAACAATAAGTGATGCTCGAAGCCATTTTGGACAATATACACAAGTTCATCATCCCACAGTGTTCTTGTGAACAGCAAGTAGGATGCAGGTGTCCAGCTTGTGGCATCCGTGCAGTCACCACACTTGTGTGTCAGTGTACTGCACAAAAGGCCAACCAAGTTTCACAAAAAAAGACAAGTTGATGGCACAACTGCAGCAATTTGATGCACAGAAAAACTGCCTCAAGATTCTTTGTCAGAGGCAATTTAACAAAACCGGTATGGCTGCCTTCCTGCATTTCACCAAACGAGAGGGGAAATCAGCAGGAGTTAAGACGTTAAACGGGTGTCTTCATCTATCTATAATTCCAGTAATCTCTGTGTGTTTGTTTGTACGTTTGTACGTTTGTTTGTCTGTGACCGCTGTTTCTCGACAACCACGGGTCCGATATACTTGAAACTTGCCAGGTATATTGCTGGGGACCCGAGGATGTGCCTTTTCAAGGTTTCATATTAATCGGACAATTACTTACCGAGCTATGTCCAAAAAACGATTCAACCAATCAGAGAGCAGCGAGCTATCGCGTGTGCCGAACGTGGCGAACACACTCTGCCTCGGATGGCACATTTGAGAGCGTATTCATTTATTTCACGTTTGCAAACTATGTTGGCGCTATGTTGGCGTTAAACTATGTTTTAAAACTAATAAAAACCCCGGGGGGATTGTCACTGTACTCGCAAGCCGTTCGCCGTTCGCTTTGGCGTTGCGAATGGACCAAAACATTTCATGCACCAAACCATTTCATGTAAAGCGTTCGCCGTTCGCTTTGGCGTTGCGAATGGACCAAAACATTTCATGGACCAAACCATTTCATGTAAATAGAGGGGGGGATATAATT
Source organism: Myxine glutinosa (assembly GCF_964187855.1). Classification (NCBI taxonomy): domain Eukaryota; kingdom Metazoa; phylum Chordata; class Myxini; order Myxiniformes; family Myxinidae; genus Myxine; species Myxine glutinosa. The sequence goes on from NC_136261.1 coordinate 33,308,065, forward strand.
TTAGATATAGATATAGTACGGGCATGCCCTAGTAGATCCAATGCACTCAGGATCAAGATGCAGAAACAAGACTGACAAGTCAACATGAAAAATGGAAAATCCCAATATATGTAAGATGGTAAACCTTTCAAAAATAAATAAATAAATAAATAAAACAGAACAATCATTAAAAGACAAAATAGGCTCCTAACTCTCCAATCAACGTGATGGCTTACATTATGGCAAACATCCATAAGCATTGGCCATAACATTGTCTCCTGCAAATCTCATTGTGTCAGATTTGGAAGAAAAACAGAATGACAATCTTTTTTCACAAGTGGCGAAGGCAAAATGTAGTGGTATTGTATCTCAGTGTGCTGCTGTGTCTATCAGCGAGTGCAACCAGCTGTTCAACGTGTGGGGCGGTTGAGGGTGTGGGGTGCGGGAAGGGGGAGGGTGATCTCCTGTCGTGCTCGAGGATGGTGGAGAGTGATAAGATGGGTGTTTGGAGGGGGTTAAGAGATCCAATGCAAAAAAAAACCAAAAAACAATCAAGCAGACAGAAGTTGCTTTTACAAAACATTGAGGTAACGATGATACCACACACAGAACAACACTGCAAACCTAGTCAACAAATGTGGGTGAGAGAGGAATGCATTTTAATAAATCAACATTTTAATAAATCAAAATTAATAGCGAATAATAAGTGCAAGCCTGGAATTCCAAGTTCATTCTTTGTTCCTGGCATGCAAGACTTCCTCCTTTCACTCGTTTTGAGTGATTCCACTACTAGAATGACAAACACCCACCACCCATCCCTAAGATTGCCCAACCCCATCATTCATTCAACGGCAATTGTGAAATGTAATTCAAGCAAAACAGAAGGGGAAGCAGCACAATAAATGGAATACGTGACATGAAAAAGCAACCACATGTAGTTTTTGTGACCAAATTTGGGAAGAACACTCGTGCGCACACAAGCGCGGGAACACGCGCGAGCGGAAACACAAACACAATATGGTATTTGCCATTTGATATACCATAATATGTTATTTACCTGCAACCCTCGACGTCTTAGGATATTGGACTCGTCCATTCCAGCAGGTGCTGGTGGCGGAAGGGCTGATCACCTACTGGCCAAAAGTTATCCAGTTGCACGAGCTTCACGTAAATACTCCAGCGCTGCGATGTCAGTCAGATCGACCGCCTCTGCCAGTCGGCTTCTTGGCCAATTTGCTGCCCACACACGATCTCCCAGACACTGCCCGCTCCACCGGCCGCCCATAACCCCACCCCTTCCCCCAAGCTGCACACCACACCCTCCACCCTACCACGCTTCTAGTCTCCTTCCTCCACGTCCCTTTGCAGATAAATGGACCAACAACTGGCTGCGGCGGCCGTTTAGCGACGGCACAATCAGCTGCCGCCGGTTAGCGAGAGCAGCTGAGGTGAAAAGAGAGCAGGTTAGAGGGACAAAGGGGGAGTCCGCTGGGAGGGTGGGCGGGAACGCGGCACAGCTACATTCACAAAGGATGCAGGCAAACAGTGACAACCTCAGTTTCCAATTTCAACGGGCGTCGTTGCTCGCCTCTTGCGCATTAAAAGAAAAGGGGATTCGGAGGATTTTATCAAATTTGACGGAGCGCGCAGAGCTTCGATGAAATGCGAGCAAATTATTTTGGCAGGATTGAGCAGACGAGATCCTGGGAACATTCTTGAACATAAGGCATGGAAAGATGCATAGAAAAGTTTGAAATGGTGCCTGAGATTTTGGCTTTGTGTGGTGACCAGGAAAGAAGTTCTTCGAATCGTCCATCAAGAGTCTGAGAAAGAAACAGTTCCCTGACTGAAGAGCAATCCATTCATACACACGCCGAAATGCAAAATTCATGGCCCCAAAGCTCAGCTCGTCAAACGCCATACCATACCTCTCTCTATTTGCACATAAAAACTTTTAAAATATCAGAAATGACACTTTTGAAGCAACATTAACTCTTACATTTGTCTCCAAATCCCATTTTGTGCAAAATGTCTTATAGACTGGCTTTTGGGTCCATCCGCTCGCCCCCCACCACACCCACCCTCCGTTCTTCCCGTAATATAGACAATAACCATTTTGTCATAAATCCTAGAACCTGCCAACATCATTCCAAGATTGCAACAGCTGGACCACTTTGTACTGCTGCACTCGTGAGACATGACAAACAGGACTTATAGTAAACGAGAAACCTCCTGCCAGAAATTACTGGGCATGTAGCCTCAGCGGACAATAAAAGGGCAAGCGATTAATCGAGTTCCTGGCTTTACTGCATATTGTAAACCACAAAATGGCAAACACGTTGAAAATAAAGAACTACAAACAAGGTAGCAGCATGCTTTCATCGGCACTAAAACGGCAATGCTCGAATGCTGCCCGTGGCCGAATGCATTGGCAGCTGCTCCGACGATGATCGAGGAAGCCACAAAGAAACCCCCCCAAAAAAAAAACAGCAAAAAATGTTTTTCACACATCTTATTATAATTCACCAAATGTCCGTCTGTCCGTTCGAAGGTACCGCAAAAACGGCTGAACCGATCGCAACGATATTTTGGGTGGGTAATCCTGGGATCCCCTGGAGTAAAATAGGCTGTATTGTTTTCCCAATTTTTCCAATTTTTTCAATTTTCCAGTTTTTCCAAACACGATGGAATAATATTTACCGATATGAACAGTGATGTGGCTTTTATTGAAATTCTACAAATACTGTTTAGATTTTGATGACTTGCGTGTGATATGATTCAACGGATGTTTATATGAATCGTTTAAAATAAAATAAAAAGCCTTTAATTTCTGATATTTTGCCTTTTTATTTGGGCCTCCCATTTGGAGCCCCACCCATAGGGCGGGTACCGTTGCTAGTTTGTACAATACATAAAAGGCCTGGTCTGGTCGACTGAAGGACAAATCTAAACAATGCAAGAAATGATTTTTAAAATTCCTGCCTAATTTGAATTCCGTCAGTGACCTTGTGAGAGGTTGTCTGAATTGAGGAATAAAATACCAGTGCTTGATGACTGCATTCACTATAATTGATCGGTATCTCAGCTAAAACTGACAGCTACCAATAATTAATCAATGGCAAAATCTGCACACAGTTACTATTTGTGTCTTGATCCGAAGATGGCTTTCTTCATGCTCGTTCTTGATGAACCAATCAAATCTTCAGTCGGTTAGCAATATAGCAGGTATACATCAGGTAAATGTATGGAAATCAGGGGCTGGAGGAGGGTACTAAATACTTTCCGATAGTTAATCGACAATTTCGAGAAAATTGTGCCAATATCATATTGCATCAAAGAAGAAGCACCTTAACGTCACCAATTTTGTGATAAAAAGCAAGTTTCCTCCAACACAAAAGATAAACGATGTTTATTATTCTCTTCTTTTTTTTTTAATGTGCAAACACCAAGGAATCCAACAGAGTGAGGTATTTGAAGCACTAATCTCAGTGAAGAAAAAATTCAATTAGCGGACTTTGCAGCCCCATGAAAATTGCAACTCATTTACAACGATACTTCAATATAGATAGCGTCATAGGATTGGCAAGCACATTAATCATAATAACCCAGCAGTATTTAGTGTGGGCAGGAATTTGCAGTTTGCTCATGCTGCCGGCGATAGCACACCTACTCTTCATGAAGGACATGGTGGCCAGTTTAACGTCCATCCGGGGGGACAGCACACACATTGATGAATTACCACACCCTGCCTGTGAGCCTAAAGTAGATTGTGCGTACCTCTCGGCCATCATCGTGTGTGTGTGTGTGTGTGTGTGTGTGCGCACATACGTGTGTATATGCGCACATACGTGTGTGTATATATATATATATATATATATATATATATATATATATATATATATATATATATATATATATATATATATATATATATATATATATATATACGTATATATATACGTATATATATATAAATATATATATATATACAGACTTGGCATTTAATATGGAATTTTTTTTTTTTCTTGCCTTGGGTTTACTTTCTTAACGCAGTATATCAATCTAGTGAGTTTCTTTTACACTTTGGCGATTTATTTGTTGAAAGAACCATGTCACTGATTGTCTGTCGCAGCAAGAAGTCAACAACAGGATGATATCACAGGTGGCGTGGCAAAATGTACGGACAGGTGCATTTGATGATTGGCTTCACAGTCGGGTATACAAGGGTTGTTGCGTTCTGTATTAGTGGAAAACAACTGCTGCACGTCTCCAAAAGTTATTGCCGCTTCCTCTGGAGATGGTCCGTCAACTCGACAATGCTGTTTGTCATGGAGTGGTGGCTTTACGAAATTACGGCATGAAACAGCATGCTATTGCTCAGCAGTATGGCATCACTCAAGGTCAGGTGTCAAAGATCCTGAAACGAAATGCTCAGAGGGGTGTCCCTACTCCAATACCGAGGCCAGGACGTCCCCGCAGAACCACAAGGAGGGATGATCGCCAGCTGCACCGGTTAGTCCGCAATGGCCATACCAAGTCAGCTAATCGGCTTAAGGCTGAGTGGCAGCAACTGACAAATGTGCCTGTATCCAGAAGGCTAGTCAACCAACGACTGGTTCAAGCAGGCTATCGTGCCAGACATCCCCTGCGAAAGCCACACCTCACCAGACAACACCGCCAGCGCCGATTGCAGTGGGCCAGAGAGCACCGTCACTGGCAGCCAGGACACTGGAATCACGTGATCTTCAGTGACGAGTCTAGATTTCTGGTCTATCGTCAAGATGGCCGCATCCGAGTGCGCAGACAAGTGCATGAAGCCGACAACAAAGATTGTATAGTGCCAAGAGTCCAAGCTGGAGGTGGTGGGGTGACCGTTTGGGCTGCTTTTCATGCAGGGGGCAAAACTGACCTGGTTGTTCTGAATGGAAACCTGAACCAGTTCAAGCCCAGGGCCATTCTGGAAGAAACATTGCTTCCATTTGCTCGTGCAGCCTTTCGAGGATACTTTGTCTTCCATGATGACAATGCACGGCCTCATCGTGCTCGCATGATCCAACACTTTCTTGCTGACCGTGGTGTAGAGCATATGGAGTGGTCTGCCATGTCCCCGGATATGAATCCGATAGAGAACTTGTGGGCAGAATTAACGCGTCAAATCGACCACTTGGACCAGCAGCCGACCTCTGTGCGTGAATTGCAGCAGGCTATTGTCACTGCATGGCAAGCGATTCCTGTCCAAACCTTGGCAAATCTCGTGAACAGCATGCCTCAACGTGTACGTGCTCTCCTGAATGCTCGTGGGGGTTACACGAAGTACTGCACTGTAATTTTACTGTCCGTAATCCCAGTCGTAATTTAACTTTTGTTTTTGTTAAAAAAAAAATTGGCTAATGTGCAAAATAAAGAGATACTTCTGGAAAACGTACAGAAGTTTAACACAGTACTGTCCATGAATTGAGTTCGATATCAGTTTACATCACTTTCAAGGATCAATTTATTTGTTTCAAAATGTCAAATGTGGTTTTTGTTTCTTTTAAAGGTCACATTAACAAAATCTAGAATAATTTCAACATAATTCCAATGAACTTTTGGTTCTAAGACATCTTGAAAAGTAAGTTCACCCCCACAAAAAAAATATTCCATATTAAATGCCAAGTATATATATATATATATATATATATATATATATATATATATATATATACGTATATATATATATATATATATATATATATATATATATATATATATATATATATATATATATATATATATATATACATACATACATACACACTATGTTGGCTCGGCTCGCTGCGCTCGCCTCACCACGCGTCGTTACAGAGGAACGGGCTTGTTTTAGTTGAGGATAATGACTGTACCTGAGTTGCTGTGTTGTCATGGTTTCCACCAATCATTAATTTAAACAATTATTTTGCACAAATGTTTTTGTAATATATGTGATATGACATTCTATAAACAATTGAAGTTGAAGTCTTAAGTTGAAAAAAATATATATTTTCAAAAATATTTTCAAAAAAAATACAAAAATACATTTCAAAATTAAAAAAAAAAAATACCATTAGGACACACACACGGGAGAGGTAGGTGCATACCAGAAGTTTGGTAGGATTTCACAAAAGTTTATGGGAGTAGTTCAGTGACAACACAGACACTGCACAGGTGTATGTATATATGTGTGTGTGTGTGTGTGTGTGTGTGTGTGTGTGTGTGTGTGTGTGTGTGTGTGTGTGTGTGTGTGTGTGTGTGTGTGCTCGCGCGCACCCGTGTGTGCTCGCGCGCACCCGTGCGCGCATATGTATTTTTTTTTTTTTCAAGTGTTTGTATCTTATTCTTTCACAGCCGAACCGTAGCAGTTAAAGGCCCCAAATTTTTGGTGTAGGTACTTCAGAATCTGTGACAGGCTTTAAAGGGCCTATCTCATTGGCCTGGAGACTAGGTGGCGACCTGGTGTCGACTCGAGTCTCCGCTGGTTGCAGAGACGTCTCCGCGGCGTCTCCTGGAGACTAGCCGGGTCTCCGGGAAGTCGCGGGAAGTTCAAACATGTTCGATTTTTCGGCGACGTCGCGGAGACTAATTTTGTCCGCGACTGGGGAGACATCTCCGCGACGTCTCCGCGACCTACTGGAGACCAAGGAGACTGAGGAGACGTTGCGGCGACGATGCGGCAACGTCTCCGCGACGCTGCTTGACGCTGCTTGACCCACTTTAGAGACCACGTGACTGAGCGCGTGCTGGCATCATCGAGACGCCTTCACTCCTGGTCCAAGTCAGGTACAGGATCCGGTCAAGGTCTTCATAATTTGGTACTTGTTCCTGCTACTGCTGCTGCTCCTTGTACTGCCTTGGAAGAGGCCCCACCATCTTGTCTTGCCAGGGGACAGCTCCAACTCCAGAGTAGTACTGTCCTTCCACCATGCCACCCAAGGGCAGTGGGGGCCGGAAGGGCAAGAAGGAGGAGGATGAAGCAGTTGTAGCAGCTTCAGCGCAGTTTGTGGATGCTGAGGCAGCAGTTGATGCTAGAGAAGATGAGGAACATGGTTCCAGCGGCGATCCGACTAGAAAACAATATGATTGGAAAGAGGGGCATCAAGAGGCAATGGCTGACTTCTGGGAGGATCATCCGGAATTTTACGATAAATTGTATGCAAGATACAAAGATAACCAATACAAGAAAGCAGCGGTTGAAACCTTCCTTGTTGATATGCAGAACATCTTCGAGGAGATCAAGAAGCCCCTACCTACATGTGAGTGTATATTTAAATTGCATTGAATTTATATTTAATTGCATTAAAATAAATACATGCAAAAATATGTAAAAAATGTAGCGAAAGGAGTAGTGATGAATATCATCGCCCTGGCGTAGACGTCACCCTGGCGTCGCCTTGGTGAGAGCGCAAGCCATTTTCTGGTCTCCCGAGTCGCCCGAGTTGCCCGAGTTGCCGCGACTGATCAGTCGCGGCAGTCGCGGCGACGTCTCCGCCAATGAGATAGGCCCTTAAGGTACCACACATTGGCCCTGATGTCCATTTTGAGGTTACCAAATGCTGCTGTAAAATGTACATATTGGGATGTAGGGTCAGGCATTGCTGCCGCTGGCTTGCATGCAAAAGGTAATCTCCATGAGGCCAATAACTCCACAGCTTTTCAATGTCCAACACGTCCCGAAACCACCTCCGGGAAAGTCTCACCCAGTCAGAAAAGTCTCAGCCAGACGAGGAGCACCGAGTATCCCCATGCACCCCACCCTCCAAACTCCCTGGGGCAGGACCGGGTAGCCCCTGCAAGTGAATCCATTATATGTGCTCCAACCTCTATAAATCGATAGACTCATCTTTCATCAGGAGTTAAATCTTCTTAATCTCCCTCCCATATAAAGACATTTCGTTTTACGTTTTATTCTATCTGAACGCCTTCTATCTGAACCATGCGCTAGCATGATAGCTTGGAGGTATGCACACTCGTCCTTGAGCTGTCTAGTGTGGGTTTGAATCTTGACACAGGGATAAACTGTCACCCTGGTCTTTCGCCTGCAGAGCGGGCAATACGTCAAAGTGTGTATCGTCCATTAGAAGGACGTTAAGCTTGCGGAGACTGCCAGCACCGGTTGTTGGTCGACATTAAGATCCCCCGGCGTTTTTCATGAAGAATAGGCGAGCTATCGCCAGCACCCGAACATTTGGCAAGCATTGTGAGTGTGTCTTGTCTATCCCCTTCAGTTCCCTCCTGGTGGTTTGACAAAGTTAAATTTCCCTTCATTACCCTGTACACATGAAGCAAAAATCAGGGTTAAGCAATAATTGTTCCATGTCCGTCCGTCCATCTGTCTGTCTGCCTTATCAGTGTATGATCGTCCGTGTATGATCGTCCGTGTATGATCGTCCGTGTATGATCGTCCGTGTATGATCGTCCGTGTATGATCGTCCGTGTATGATCGTCCGTGTATGATCGTCCGTGTATGATCGTCCGTGTATGATCGTCCGTGTATGATCGCCAGTGTATGATCGCCAGTGTATGATCGCCAGTGTATGATCGTCAGTTTATGATTGAGGAACAACTTCTTTAAATTGAATGTTATATTTTGAACATGAATCGAAACATGAACAGTTTGCCGTTTTACCATATTTTTGGCTCTCAATTCATCCCGATCACACGTGTGCAGAGGAGTGAGATAATATCTTTCGTCTGTCTACCTGCCGGGCAATCACAAAAATTGAAAATCATACCAAACAGGAAACATACTCTTTATAAGGACTTCATAAAGGACACAAACAGCAGGCATGATGAACTAATGTAATGTGTTTGATGGGGTGGTGCAATAGACACTGGCAAAATGGTGGTGAAACCCAGATGTTATTTATTTAGACAAATTAAGCCTCTTCATACTTTCATTCAGATTGAATTATATATTTTAACACTGTATAACACAAATCGCCGACTTAATACTTCCATGAACATCCAGTTTTACAGTACTTCAATTAAAAACAAGACGCAAAGTCTAACAGCGGTGTAGCCAGGCTTCTTTTTTTTTATACTGAATCGAGGCTCGTGAAAGAGCTAACATTTATTTCACAAACAAATCAACCAGACAAACAAGATATATTAAAAGAGGGAGCGGAAGACAAGATGGGGAGAGAAGGGGAAGCACATAAACATAACATTTGAGAGCAGGGAGATGTGTGGGAGGGAGAGGGCTTGGGGGGAGGAGGCGTGGGAAGGGGGTGGCGGGTGGGAGAAGTTTAAAACACAAGGACACCAAGGACTTCCAGGACAGAAGTTGGTATTTCAAAAAAGTGGATTTGGGGTGAAATTAGCGGGGGTAGAAAAGATCAAGGTTTTGGATGGGGGAAGATAAGAGATGGTGTAATGTTTGATACTTGGATGGATGGTGTAAGGATGGATGGATGGTGTAAGGCTTGTTTGATACTTTAGTTGAAGAGGATAGTACGACCTGGGTGGGAACGGTATATATCATAATATTTCAAAATGATAAATGTACAACATGATATTTCAAAAAGTTGTGGACAACTTGTGACAAAACCTGGTGGATGAGTTGCTTAGGCGACAAGAACAAGCCGGTTTGATTTTGGTTCAAGTCCGAATCCAGATCCGGCCTATCAGCGGGATACAAAATATAAACTGTTCAGCCTGGCGGGGGTATGCTCTCTACCGAAGTGCCCGTTCTAGATTAATATGCTATCATTGCCAAATACACCAATGGATCATGTCAAATTCAGAGCATTGTGATTGTAATGGCAATAAACAACCTTTCGTCAATCGTTTTGGGGGCCATTTTGAATGGTCATGTGATGCATTATTGTAATACATTTGGAGTATCAATAAATGGGTCCCTTGCCTTCACAAACATGAATACATACTTCAGAGAACATTTAAGCTCAAAGAGGATTATATCTAAGCACTTGTTTTTCACGGCCATCTTGGTGGCCATTTTGTATTTTCATGGGAAGGAAGACACACAGGTCGAGCAACCCCCGAGGATTGCTTACATATATGGCATTTACAGTAACTGTGCTAGGAATGGTGCTTTAATCTGGTCTGTCATGATTTTTCTCCCAAGCGACCTGACTAAAGTGAAAATAGATTCAACACTAAAAATTGATGCAGCAAAACAACAACAACAACAACAACAACAACAACAACAGGCATTTTAAGGCCATTTCCCCTGCGAGAGCAGGAGTTAACCTTGCGGCCCCCATGACAATCTTCTCCATTTTGCCCTATTTTCTACATCTCCCCTCGTTAACCTCCTTGCCCACATTTCTTCTTCCACCACCTTTAGCCAAGTCTTTCTCTGTCTTCCCCGTCCTTCACTTCCTTCTACATTCATCTCATCCACTCTTCTCAACAAGTCACTTTCATCCTTCCTCAACACATGACCAAACCATCTCAACCTGTTCCTCTTCACAGCATCAATCACAGGCTCTATTCCCATCATATTTTGCAATTCATCATTTGTCTTCCTCTCTCTCAACGATACTCCGCACATCCACCGAGCCATTCGCATTTCCATCCTTTCCAGCCTTTGTTGCTGCTCTACGTTCATTCCCCATGTCTCACTCCCATAAATCATAACACTTCTCACACATGCAGCATACACCTTTCCCTTCAGCTTCAACGACACTCCCCTCCTCGTCAGCACGCCACTCAGTTCCCGAAACTTCTTCCATGCACATCTCACTCTAGCAACTGTTGCCGAGTCTGATCCACCTTCTCCATTCAGCATGTCTCCTAGGTAGCAAAATGTTTTCACACCTTCCAGCCTCACGCCGTCTCCAAGATCCAACTCAACATTTCCTCCATCTGCAGCTCCCTCTGTGCACACCTTACACTTGAATGTAGCTGCCACACTGGTTAATGACCCTCTCAGACCACTACATTTTTGATGAACCCACTCAGCGCACATTGTACATTGAATAGATTTCACTCCGACACCTTTCCTGCACACAACACGGCCACTTCCCAGTTCTTTCCACCTCACCACATGCTTTAGCACTTGCCATCACCTTCGTCTTTCCGGTATTCACCTTCAGACCTTTTGTCTCCATACATTACTTCCACTTGTTATTCATCTCCTTCAGTCCATCCATACTCTCCGCAATAAACACCAGATCATCTGCATACAACAACTCCCACGGTAAACCCTCCTTTACCTTCCGAGCCAGCACCTCCATCACAGCTACAAATAGTAATGGACTTAGTACCGACCCCTGATGCACTCCCACCTTGACCTGAAACTCCCACTGTTCCTGTCCTTCGTCTTTACAGCTGTGTGTGCTCTCTCGTACATTGCCATCACTACTCTGATCAACCATTCCTCCACTCCTAACTTCCTCAATGCCCATGCCACTACTTCGCATGGAACCCTATCGATTGCTTTCTCCAGATCAACAAACCCAAGAAACAACTTCTTCCTCTTCTCCATGTACTTCTCCTGCAACTGCCTCACAATGAAAAGCACGTCTGTAGTTCCTCTTCCTGGCATGAATCCAACTGCATTTCGTCGATCTTCACTTTCTTCCTCATCCTCCTCTCCAACACCCTTTCCAATACCTTCAATCCATGCTCCAATAACTTTATCTCTAGAAACGAGCCACAGTCCAGAGGGTCACCTTTCCCCTTGTATAGAGGGACAAGGGTACTCATTTCCCAATCCACTGGAATGCAGCCTTCTTTCACCACCAGGTTACAGATCTCTGTCATTCTCTTCACACCCCAACTTCCCACTGCCTTAAACATATCTCCCACAACTCCCGTCGGCCCTCCCGCTTTTCTACTCTTCATTGCTTTTATCGCTTCTGGCAGAATCGCTTTATCGCTTCTGCTTTTTATCGCAGAGCCCTGGTGTTGGGCTAGCGGCTAGGGTGCCGGCTTAGGATCCTAGGATCCTGGGTTCGAATCCCAGTCGATCGCTGAATTAACGCCAGGGGGGTTGACTCAGCCTGTCATCCTTCCGAGGTCGGCTAATTGAGTACCAGTTCACTGTTAATATTCCCTGTTTGTCGTTAAAGGCGGCAAAAAGGGTTGGCGTCAGGAAGGGCATCCGGCCGTAAAACATTGCTTCAAAAAGGGGACCGAAAAACAACAACAACCACGGTTCCCGAAAAAGGCCAACCCCCGCCTTGCGGGGAAAAATGGCCTCTAAAGGTGGTTATTTATTTTTTTATAAATTGCTTTTATCGCTTCCTCAACTTCCTTCTCAGTTATCTTCTCTGCCGGTCCTAAAACTGGGTTACTCTCTATGTTGCCATCCCATTCATTCTCTGCATTCAACAGCATTTCCATATATCTCTTACATCTTCCTTTAATTGCATCTGCGTCCACAAAAATTTGTCCCACTTCATCCTCCAAGCAACCCACCCCGATCACATCGCACCTCTCTTTCTCTGTCTGCTTTGCAATCTTGAATACCGCTCTCTGACCCTCTTCCAAATCAAAGCGTTCTCCGAACATTTTCCTACATGCCTCCTGCGCCTTTGCTACTTCTTTCTTTGCAGCCTTCCTGGCTGCCATATAACATTCATGCTCTGCCTTTTCTGCCCACGTACCCTTTGCCTTCTGCCACTCCTTGAACTTCTTCCTCTCCTCGTCAGTCCTCTTTCCAACTTCATCATCCCACCACCATGTTTCCGCGTGCCTCGGTGGTGCTTTTGTCCATCCACATACCTCACCAACGGCTCCCAAAAGACTAGCTTTCATTGACATCCAACCACTTTCAAGCTCAACCACATCATCCTCTACCATACTCAGCCTCTCTTTTAATGCCTCCCTCACTGTCACCTCTTTCAACCTCCACAGCTTCATTCTCGGTTGGTACTTCTCCAGCCGAGCTCTCCTCGCACCTTTCACCCTTAAGTCGCAGACAACCTAGTGGTGCTGTGAAACAACCTCCTCCCCCGGGATCACCTTTGTGTCCCGGAGGTGCCCCCTATCTCGACTATACACCATCAGGAAGTCAACGGTTGTCGTTGACCCACCTGACGTGACGTGTATGTAACAAGCTTATTATCCTCTTTCTGGAACTGAGTATTACAAATCAACAAACCAGCTCCATCAGCAATCTCCAAAATCCTCTCACCTTCTCCATTCCTCACACCATATCCGTAACCCCCATGAACTCCCTCAAAACTGTCCATACTCCTTCCCACATGTCCATTTACGTCTCCTCCTACCACAAAAACTTCCTCATCTTTCACGTTTTCCATCAGCTTCTCCATTGCACACCAGAACTTGTCCTTCTCTTCATCGCTCCGACCGACCTCCGACCTCCGGCATCGCTCCGGCCGTGCGAAGTCCTTTCTGGGCACTAAGCTTCTCACCACATACAAAGCTTTCATCCGCAGCTCAATGGAATACTGCTCTCCCCTCTGGGCTGGTGCTCCTACCTCACACCTAGCTCGGCTTTACGCTATAGAAACCAAAGCATTCAGAATCATTGGAATCTCCCGTGATGAAGCTGATTCTAAGGGCCTTTCTCTCTCTCACCGCAGGCAGGTTGGTCTTTCTGTCTTCTACCGACTCCTCTCCAGCCAAGTTCCCCCTGCTCTGTGTGTGCTCAGTCCCCCAAATGTTCCTTCAGGATGCACAAGATCTGCAAGCAACCCTCTTCTGGTGAAACTGCCAAAATCAAGACTCTATGCTCACCTTCACTCTTTCATTCCTCTTTTCTCCCACCTCTGGAACAAACTCCCTCACTCTCTTCAATCCCATTCCTCCCTCCAGGTCTTTAAAACAGCTGTTCACCACCATCTCTTATCTTCCCTCATCCAAAACCTTGATCTTTTCTACTGCCATTAAAACACCTCAAATCTACCTCTTTCAATCTCCAACTTCATTCCTGAAATTCTTAGTAGTGTTCATTTGTTTTATACTGTGTACCCCAGTCCCTCCCTCCACCCCTGCTGCCAGCCCTCTCCCTTCCACAGATCTACTGAAATCCCAGTTCTCTACTGTTGTGCTTGTATGCTTTCCGCTCTCTCCCCCACTTGTCTCCCGCTGCCTTTATTTAATGCCAGGATTTTTGTCTGGTGTTTGTGTACTTGGTAATTAATAGATGTACACGTAATTAGTAAGTACCAATACGTAATTAATGTGTTCCAATTCGCCATCTTTCTATAATTCCAGTAATCTCTGTGTGTATGTTTGTATGTTTGTATGTTTGTATGTATGTATGTATGTATGTATGTATGTTTGTCTGTGACCGCTGTTTCTCGACAACCACGGGTCCGATATACTTGAAACTTGCCAGGTATATTGCTGGGGACCCGAGGATGTGCCTTTTCAAGGTTTCATATTAATCGGAGAAGTAGTTACCGAGCTATGTCCAAAAAACGATTCAACCAATCAGAGAGCAGCGAGCTATCACGTGTGCCGAACGTGGCGAACAGACTCTGCCTCGGACGGCACATTTGAGAGCGTATTCATTTATTTCACGTTGGAAAACTATGTTGCCGTTAAACTATGTTTTAAAACTAATTAAAACTAATTTGCGATTCATCGTAACTGCGATTTGCGACCTTCCGGACAGTGAAGACTGCACTTCCGGCAGCCAATCACAGAACGCGTTATTGCGTAGGCGTGGCCGATGTGAGAGCGAGCCGAGCCGACCGCGTGCGCCATTACGGTTCGTAATTCGATTTCTTCCGGAGAAAATAATAATTTCTCGATTTCTTATGCGCATTATTTCTCCCAATTCAGTCAGAGCGAAGGGCGGAAGCGAAGAGCGTTGTTTTTTTTGTTTACGGGCGTACGGGCGGGGTAGAGCGTACGGGTTGCGTTATTTATTTATTTTGGCAAGGAACGGGCACCCACGTACGGGCATGCCCTAGTTAGTACGAAATTAGTACATGGACTCACGCTCCAATGGTATGTAACTAATCGATGTACCTGTACTCATTGTGGTCATGGTTCTTTTGCAGGCTTTTGCTGCTTGGCTGCATAATTTTCTGGAGGTGCCGCTGTGCCGCTAATGCAGTGCCCCCTCTATTACGAGTAAGCTGGTGTTCATTTTGCCGACCTCGGAAGGATGACAGGCTGAGTCAACCCACCTGACGTTATTTCAACGACACGACAGGGGGTCGAACTCAAGACCCTAAGATCTCAAGCCAGCCACCTTAACCGTTACGCCAACACCAGGCTTTACGCACATTAATAGACGTACTCAGTTCCAATGATATGTAATTTGTAGATATAATCATATTTCAATCATACGTAATTCATAGACATGATCACATTCGGTGCAGAGAAACACATCAACAAAAAGACCCAAATGCAATACAGTCGCCTCTGGTGCTGGAAGCAGGCATCAAAACTCATTAACAGATGAAACCTTAACAAGGCAGTAGTGCGTCTCAGAATACTTTGTGCCAATCTACATGCTAAAGGTAAACCTATGTACATTCAATGCTGCAATCTTGGATTTTAATCAAGGAGGTGATGAACAATGACCTCTACAACAACCGGAGGTGGTATAGGTAAGCGGTGTTCGCTCAGGTACAAGTTATAGACAGATTCATTCTGGGTATCAGGACCGAACGAGCATGTCTACACAGAGCTCGATCTAAATATGTAGCACAACTGCAATTACCTGAGAGATCATTCCCTCTTAAACACCACAAACAAAAAGGTGATGGCCAATGGGGAAGTTTCGGACGAGCGTGTGTGAAAAGGCAACAACCGAATCCATCATATTGCAGTGAAAAAAGTGGACATACAAAACAGAAGATGGGAAAAAGGAAAACAAAGTGAAAGGTGTTACTAAAGGTCGACGTTTTCTGAGACGGAGATTCGTGCCACTTTTTGGTCACCTGTGAGCATCCTTGGCACCCAGCGTGCAGAATCTTTTGACATTTTGAGATCGGTGTGCAAAATCGTATGCACAGAACCACACCCACGGGTACGGTGATGGGTTTTTTTTCCACCATTATTCAGCGACTGCTCATCACAAATCCTTCCGCATGCTGAATAACGTTCAGTGGACAGCTCATTCGTCATCGACTGGAATGGGGCCCAACGTCTCTCTTCAAGCCTGCGCACCCAACCCCAAACGTTGTTCACGTCTATGGTGGACTCTCCATTTGCTGCAACCCATTGTTGTTGAATGTCAGCAGGAGTCTCCCCACTCGGATGAAAAAAGTTGTGGTCAACGCGTTGCTTCTGCAAGTTGAAAGCGTCCACTTTTTGGTGCACAAATAAACGGCAAGTGCAATGCCACCGAAGGGGCTCTGATGTATGGTCCTGCCACGCGTCTAATGACACGGGAAACGTTCCACCCTGTGCAAATAGCGTTCAGTTCGTATTCACGTTTTCGGGAATTACAAATTCATATTTGACCAAAGAGGGCAAAATTGGAGCGCTATATGTACATCCCAAAGGTCAACAACTACGATAGATAGTTCAAGGGAAAAAGGAACCACCTTTAGAGGCCATTTTTCCCCGCAGAGCAGGGGGTTGGCCTTTTTTGGGAACCGTCGTCCCCTTTTTGAAGCAATGTTTTACGGCCGGATGCCCTTCCTGCCACCAACCCTATTAGTCGCCCCTTGCGACACACAGGGAATTACCAATGAACTGGTACTCAATTTGTCGACCTCGGACGGATGACAGGCTGAGTCAACCCCCGTGGCGTTAATTCAGCGATCGATCGGGATTCGAACGCAGGATCCAAGGATCCCAAGCCGGCACCCTAACCACTAAGCCAACACCAGGCTCAGATATTTCACGGGGAATTGGTGATATTTACATCAAACGGTGCGTTGATTTTCCATGGAATCTATCTCAGTCTGCGTAATAACGTGAGTGATACAATAATACATTCCCACTCCACTGCAAGTATATATATACGCAGTTGACTCTCGTTAATGTAAACATCCACCCATTCAAATCCAGCATTTTTTTGAGTCCTCCTCGGCCTCGGCTGCAGACTTGAGGTCCTCGCAAATTTAAATGCCTGCAATTCAAATATCGCAAACAATTTTGTAAAACCATGCAGTCCGTTCACTCGTGCTACATCGCTATGGTCCGAGTTCCGCTTGTATCTTTGTGCAACTCATGAGGATGCACATATGAACACAAAATTGAATACAACACAAAAAGACATTTGTGCATCTGCAGAAATTATGCCAATGCGGTCGATGGAGAAGGAGGATGCGGAGCGATCCAAAACCCCACAGCGCATTCTCACAATAGAGCGAGCCCTGTAGCAAATTCAATTCCTGTCTATAAACCAAAATTAGCTGTATTGTTTGATAGCATTTCAGCACATCCAATTACTGCAGACTTGAATGATGTAGAATATGATCAAAGAAACATTGAGGGGAAATCTGGGTCAAAAGCTTTCCTGACATACAATGCCAGTGCAGTATCTTAGTGCTTGGCCAGAAGTATATATTTTAGGAAGTTGGTTGCATGCAGTATCTCATAAGTGCAAACTTTTTTGGAGGGTTATTAAAATCTGAATGTCAAACCTGAAGCAGACATGGCTTAGTGGGCCAAGATGGTGAAAAGGGAATGTTGAACGTTTCCTTAAGTCTTCTTCTTCCTCTCTGATACTTATTCTTATTCAATGACCAGAATTATTCCCACGTTCTTGTGGGGTTGGCAGGGAAAGGTTTTGGCCCAAGTCTTTCATGAACCGGCTCGTCAGGCCTGACACTCGACTGAGTAGTTAGGACAAGTTTTTGTAATTTGTTCAGTGTGCTGGCGATAGCTCGCCTTCTCTTCATGAATAACATCATCCACCTGTTGGGATCTTCAACATACACCAACTAATGCCGGCAGATGGGATGCCAGTTTATCTTCCATCCATGGGACAGCACACACATTGATGAATCACCCAGCTTGTAAAAGTCCGGAATGACAGTTTATAGCTCGGCCGAGATTCGAGTCCAGGATCGACAGCTTCGAACAAGTGTGTGTACATCTAGGCGATCCTGCCAGCCTTGTGCGTTTCCTTTATATTTAGCTCTATATAAATGAACACCCCTTTAGGTAAAAACAAACCCAAATACAATCCACAAATAAAGGACCACCCATCACAGTCAATCTAAATCAACAGACCATAAACCCGAACCACAAACTAGCCTACCCCAGTAAAGGCAATGCCATCTACTCTGTGCAAACCAATACACACACCAATGAGAAATATCAACGAACCAAAGAACCTGGTTCAAACATCGACCTCGTCAAACAAACAAATTATACAAAACTCAAAAAATCGACAACCCTTCCTTTCTCAGCCTTGAATAAAGTGGCATTTTCTGAATTGAGAGAATCGAGCTTCAAAAATAAATGCGTTTAAATAAAAGGAAACATTACTTAGGGCCAATGACAACCCGACCACTTTTGACAGGAGCAACACTCGAGATAACATTGGGCAGATCCTGATCTTTCTTAGGCAACAGTTGCTACGTAACTGGGCCATGAGGGGGTCGAGCAGCCAAGCAACAGGCACCAATACAAAGAGGTGGGTCCAACCTCCTGGAAAAGTTCCGCAACACTCCTCTGTACAGAACATCATCTCGCACCCTTGAAGGAGTTGTTTTTGAACAATAAAGCAAAATATTTAATAATCAAAACCTAGCGACAAAATAGTTTTACCAAAAAAGGATGATATAACATAGCATGTGTGTGTGTGTTTGTGTGTGTGTGCGTGTGTATATTTGTGCACGCATGCATATGATATGCCTGTTTGAGTGCGTGCATACACCTGCTCCCATTCATAATTATTGTGTGCTAAGGTTACCAAAGGCTCCTCCAGCTAAGGCAAATCGGTTTTTTTGTACAATTTCTTTACTTCTATCCCTCCATGTTCAACCCTACAAGAACAGATCAAAATACAAAACATCTGTTTGGTAAAGCAAAAGTAATAACATTACACAAATTTATGTGCCGTAGTCCAGAGCAATGAAATGAAAGGCTAAAAGATTGGTCCGTGCAGCAATCGGTAAAAGGACAGCCCAGAGATCCATGTGATCTACAGACAGTCAATAATTATGCTTCTAAAACTCAATTCTTCCCATTTCTCTCTCCAAAACTCCTCAACTCTCCAATCTCTAATCTCCATTGAAAGCTTCAAAATTACACCATGTGGTACATTAAACCTACTAGGTATTAACCTAACATCAAATTTATCCTGGAATCCCATACATTACGCAAATAGCTAAGTCTGGCTCAAATAAACTAGGAGTCCTGTTCAGATGTCGAGGATTCTCCTCTTCTGGACAGTTGCTTCAACTATATAAACTATTGATTCATCCATGTAGAGAGCACTGCTCTAACATCTGGGAAGGTTCTAGCTCCACATACTTCCTGGACAGAATTGAATCCAAAGTAATCCGACTTATCAACTCTCCCAATCTGACCTCAAAACCCGACCCACTCGAATTACGCCACAAAGTTTGCTCTTTCTGTTTTCTATAGATATAACTTCAGTTTCTGCTTCCAATAACTTGATGCTTGTGTACCTCCACCATTAGCGAAACCACGGAATAGTCGACAAGCCACAACATCACATGATTATTGTGTGGCCACTGGCAACTCAAGGGTGGGCTGTCATGATCTTTGTTTCTTCCCCTCCACTGCCAAACTCTGGAACTCTTTACCTTCTCATGTCTTTCCAAACACTTATGACCTTCCACTTTTCAAAAAGCAGATGTATTACTTCCTCAAAAACTGAAGGCCTGGTGAAGGACTATATCGACTATATCGTCTGAAGGACTATATCGTCCATGACTGGAGCGATCAACATGAAAAAAAAAATGCATGCCACTTCATCTATAATAACAGGGGCGAAGAATTGCTTTGCAATGCATTCCCCAACCAAGTTCAAGTTAAACATCAGGAAGTAAACACATCCCTTTATTTGGGCAGTGTATAATGCCACGTTTAGTGCTGAAAATAACAATGAAAATAACCCAATGTACATACATGAAGCAAAAACATGCGTACGGCTTATGTACACATGTAATACAACAACAAAACAACAGGCATTTTAAGGCCATTTTCCCTGCTGGAGCGGGGGTTAGCCTTGCGGTCCCCATGACAATCTTCTCCATTTTGCCCTATTTTCTGCATCTCTCCTCGTTAACCCCCTTGCCCGCATTTCTTCTTCCACCATCTTTGGCCAAGTCTTTCTCGGTCTTCCCCGTCCTCTACTTCCTTCTACATTCATTTCCATCACTCTTCTCAACCGGTCACTTTCATACTTCCTCAATACATGACCAAACCATCTCAACCTGTTTCTCTTCACAGCATCAATCACAGGCTCTATTCCCATCATCTTTCGCAATTCATCATTTGTCTTCCTCTCTCTCAACGATACTCCGCACATCCACCGAACAATTCGCATTTCCACTCTTTCCAGCCTTCGTTGCTGCTCTACGTTCATTACCCATGTCTCGCTCCCATTAATCATAACACTTCTCACACATACAGCATACAATTTTCCCTTCAGCTTCAACGACACTCCCCTCCTCATCAGCACGCCACTCAGTTCCCGAAACATATAACCATGATGTATTACATATCTCACACACACACACACACACACACACACACACACACACACACACACACACACACACACACACACACACACACACACACACACACACACACACACACACACACACACACACACACACACACACACACACACACACACACACACACACACACACACACACACACTCTCTCCTCTCTCTCATGAAATTGACACGCTGCCGTCAAAGCAAGAGGGCAATGAAAATTCAGTGGTGAGCTCCAAGGAAGAAAAAAAACCCCATCTTTCTCAGCTTTCTCAAAGGCTCACAGAATAAAGTAGTGTCTTTGTCCAGAGTTCTGCCGCAAGCTTGGATCCTGCCAGCCCCGGCGGTCATTAAAGTGGATAGTGGACACATTTACCAGGCACCGGCTCAACTGCCAGTATTCAAATATTTTTCAATTAACACTGATAGATATAAGCAGCACAAGAATGCACATTCCATTCACTTTGCAGCATATACCATAAGAAAAATGCAAAGCATTGAAGGCCTATGTTTATTGAGAAAACAAAAGGCTACACATACTGTGTGCCAAGACATAGTATACCCCCTCTGCCTTCCACCTCCATCCTCTGCCACACACCAACCCTTACCCCTCTGGCCTCACCTCTAGGCCAAGATAATAGAAGAAGAAAAGAAAAAAAAAACACCTTTAGAGGCCATTTTTCCCCGCAAGCGGGGGCTGGCCTTTTTCGGGGACCGTGGTTGTTGTTGTTTTTTGGTCCCCTTTTTTGAAGCAATGTTTTACGGCCGGATGCCCTTCCTGCCGCCAACCCTTTTTGTCGCCTTTTTACGACAAACAGGGAATGACCAGTGAACTGGTACTCAATTTGCCGACCTCGGAAGGATGACAGGCTGAGTCAACCCCCCTGGTGTTAATTCAGCGATCGCCCGGGATTCGAACCCAGGATCCTAGGATCCTAAGCTGGCACCCTAGCCGCTAGCCCAACACCAGGGCTGCCAATATAATAGAAAATGGATTGTTAATCCACAACAACAGAATCAATAAAGAACAGAGGGTTAAGGTACATCACATCACTCCACCATGATAAACATAGTAAGGAAAATATATTTAGAGATGTACAGTCAAAACAAGGAGGTGATACTCCAGGTCCTCCGCCTTTTGGGTGGTATGAGGAAGAAATGTGTGCAATACGAAAGATAAATCTTGAACGGTTTTTGAAATATCACATACACAAGCCAAGTTGCCGAGATGGTTGCCATGGCAAAATAATTCAGCCAATCACAACAGTGATTTCATCAGGTTGAGATAACGTCATGACGAATAGATATCTGCAATACGAAAGCTAAATGTTCAATGGTTTTTGAAATATCGCATACACAAAAGTACGTAGACAGCTAAATTGGTCGGTCGGTCGGACGGAGTTCATTTTAATGTCCTAGTCTCCACCCTTAGTTGAAGGGCGGGGTACAACTAATTACCTGACCATCTTTAGACCGTTCAGGGAGTTTTAAACTGAGCAAACCGAGG
Source organism: Myxine glutinosa (assembly GCF_964187855.1). NCBI lineage: Eukaryota > Metazoa > Chordata > Myxini > Myxiniformes > Myxinidae > Myxine > Myxine glutinosa. The sequence continues at coordinate 33,330,112 of NC_136261.1, forward strand.
GCCCTGCTATGGAATATAGCTTGTGTTTGACTCCTGAAGAGGGTAAGTGAAACTGACATTATTAATAAAAGCAGTTGATGAGGTATTATGTTTCAACTGTCCAAAATGACGTGAAGGGAATACCAAGTGGGATATAAAAGTTATCAAAAAAATATTGCAATTTGTCGTGAATATGTAAGTTTCAATGGTAAGAAAGATTTGAGAAATGAGGGAGGCTAAGAGCAGGGTCGAATGATTATTAGGAGGGGGGATTGTAGGTTGTCAGTGCAGGTGATTAAATTAGGTGTAGCGTCACCGTAGAGCACAAGGAAAGGATGAGGGCCAAGTATGAGCAAATTAATGAAGAAGCCGAAGGTTTGGAGGAGTGGAAGAAGTACGGAGAGACGTTCAGGGGAATTGCAGAAGTTTTTTGTGGAAGGACGTCAGAAAAGTGTGCATCGTCAAGCAATAGAAACCAGGTATGGTGGACGGAGGAAGAAGGGAAGGCAGTTGGTGAAAAGAAGGAAGTTTGGAAAACGATAGAGAAGATCAAGGACAGAGGGAGCAACAGGATACAGGGTTGCTGTGCCTGCCTGTATGGGCACAATAAAGCAGCAAGGAGAGATGTGGATAAGGCAAGGAATTATATGGAAGAGGAGGTGTACTCCAAGTTGGAAGAGGATGGTGGGAGGAAGATGATCAATAAATTGGCTCATGGCAGGGATGAGGATGGCAAGGACAATAAGAGCGGGTGGGGACGGTGATTAAGGATCTGGATCCATACCTGAACCAAAATTTAATCGGCTTGTTCTTGTCACTTACCCAACTCATCCACCAAGTTTTGCCATAAGTCGTCCAAAACCACCTTTTTAAACATCGTGCTCTGTATCGTTTTTGCCCGATCACTCAATGGTGAAGAATCACTTTTGAAAATTTTTAAGTTCTCGTATCCAGATCCGAATTCAGATTTTAACCAAAATCAAAACAATTTGGCCTTGTCACACACCCAACCCGTCCACCAAATTTTGGCCGAATCAGTTCATAAAGTTTTGAGATATCCTGTTTACAAACAGACAGACAAAGAAACAAACAAACAGAGAGAGACAGGGGTGAAAACATAACCTCCATCCATCTTTGGTGGTGGAAGTAAAGATATCAAGGAATGTGAAAGGAAAGGTTTTGATCTGCATAACGCCGGCCTACCCTTTCCGGTCTGGACATGGTGGCATAGAGAGAGGGAGAGAGAGACAGAGAGGGGGGGAGAGAGAGAGAGACAAGAGACAAGAGAGAGACAAGAGACAAGAGAGAGACAAGAGATAAGAGAGAGACAAGAGACAAGAGACGAGAGACGAGAGACGAGAGACGAGAGAGAGAGAGAGAGAGAGAGAGAGAGAGAGAGAGAGAGAGAGAGAGAGAGAGAGAGAGAGAGAGAGAGAGAGAGAGAGACAAGAGACAAGAGAGAGAGAGAGAACAACAGAGGCTGCAGGTTTGTGATAACAACTGGGTCAGGAGGATTGTAGGAGTGAGGATGGTTGTTAAAAAGAGGATGTATGAATGGAGGGAGTGTAGATTGGTGAGCAGATGAGCTTGACGGTGGGATTGGTGAAATGTTGGCTGAGATGGGCTGGACACGGTGCGAATGGGGGAAGATAGAATGGCAAATCGAGCGGATAGGTTGAGGGAGCAGGGTAGGAGGAAAAGAGGTAGACCGCGGTTGAGATGGGAGGGTTGTGTGAAGAGGGATATCAGTAAGGTGGGTCTGGTTGGAGAGCGAGAGAGTTGGCTGAGGACAGAGGGGAGTAGAGGAGTATTGTGGTCAAGGCAGGACAGAAGGTGCCATTGAACCTCACCCCTAATAAAGGGAACAGGAGGAGAAGATGGTGACAGTCATGCAGTTGTCCAGGGAAATTCAATCAATTCTGTAACACTCATCTTCACCAAAGATGGCGCCATTAAAACCAGCTGCGACAGTGAGGCAGTATAACCCATCATTTTCCTGGGGGTTCTCGGGTCTTCCGGCGGCCGAAGGAGCCTCTAACCCCGCTAAAACCTGGCTGGTACAACCTTTTACCAACTGTGACAAATTTAATCTAAATCCATCCAAAGGTGTAGAAAGATCGACATTTATGGTTATAGATTAATAAATTGAAAAATAAATAACTAATTGAAGATATTTAAAAAATTAAGAAATAAGTAAATATATATATATAAATGAATGATCGTTTTAAGGCCTTTTTCCCCGCTAGAGCGGGGGTTAGCCTTGCGGGCCCCATGACAATCATGGTTCCCTGTTTGAGGCAATGTTTTTATGGCCGGATGCCCTTCCTGACGCCAACCGTTGGTCACGCTCTTACGATGCGCAGGGATACGGTGTACCTATTCTAAATTGGGGTACACACCGTGATCATTCATCCCAGCAAGCTGGTACTCCATTTTCCGACCTCGGAAGGATGACAGGCTGAGTCAACCCCCCTGGTGTTAATTCAGTGATCGACCGGGATTCGAACCCAGGATCCTAGGATCCCAAGCCGGCACTCTAACCGCTAAGCCAACACCAGGGTTTAATAAATAAGTAAATGATAAATGAAAAATTTAATGATTGAATATTGGGGGGAAAAATGGAAAATTAAAGAATTGAAAATTGGGGGAAAAAAATAAATAATTGAAAATTGAAAAATTAAATAAGTAATGGAAAAGTTAAATTCAAAAAGTGGAACACCAAGACTAAACACTTCATGCCTATCTCCGGGAAACAATGAGTACGTGTAAGTGAGTACATACAAGGATCACTCGAGGTTTATATGCACAAGGATGCTTCAAGACTCAAACGAAATGGGATGTGTAACAACAATTTGCAATGCACAAAAAAATAAATAGGGGCAAAACCCCTGGGGCTCACCTGGTAGAATAAACAGTATACTGCACTGACTAAAGGTATTTTAAACAATTTGAATAGTTTCTAGAAGACAGGGCAGCATGTAGAATCATACTAACATAATCATAAGACTTTAAACAAACAAACAAACAAGAAAATAAATATTTTGGGGCAACCCCTGCCCCCCACCCCCCCCCCCCCCATCCCATCCTGTATACCTCCTCAGACCCCAATTTTTCTAATGGCTTGAACAAACATTGGTACATCACGGGTGACGAAGGATGTGGTGAAGTTTCATTGAAATTGTGCATGTAGTTTCAGAAAAAGAAGCAAATACCTATTTTGGGGGGGCAACCCTCCAGTGGACCCTTCACGGCCCGATTATTCTTAATGCTGTGAACAAACTTTGGTACAACACGGGTGATTAAGGTTGTAGTCAAGTTTCATCAGAATTGCGTGTGTACAGTCGTGGTCAAAATATTGGCACCCTTGCACTTTTTTCAAATAATGCACCATTTCTTGCAGAAAATTGTTGAAATTAAAAAATCTTTTTTTTTTTTTTTTTTTTGTATACAAGTTCGAGGCTCGTGAAAGAGCTAACATTAATCACACAAAAAGACAAACCGACACAAAAACACAAAAAACAAGGGGAGCGGCAGACAAGATGGGGAGAGAGGGGGAAGGACACAAACACAACATTTGAGAGCAGGGACATCGGGAGGACTTGGGGGGGAGGTGGGAGAGGAATAAAACATATGAACACTGCAAGGGCTCTGGGGTGAATTACCGGGGGTAGAAAAGATCAAGGTTTTCGATGGGGGAAGATAAGAGATGGTGGTGAACAGCTGTTTTAAAGACCTGGAGGGAGGAGTGGGATTGAAGGGAGTGGGGGAGTTTGTTCCAGAGGCGGGAGAAAAGGGGAATGAAAGAGTGAAGGTGAGCAGAGAGCCTAGACTTTGGCAGTTTAACCATAAGAGGGTTGCAGGCAGATCTTGTGCGACCTGAAGGAATATTGGGGGGACAGAGCACAGAGAGAGCTGGGGGAGCAAGGCCGGAGAGGAGTCGGTAGAAGACAGAAAGACCACCAACCTGCCTGCGGTGAGTGAGTGAAAGGCCCTCGGAGGTGACTTCATCGCAGGAGATTCCAATGATTCTGAAAGCTTTGGCCTCAACAGCGTGAAGCCGAGCAAGGTGTGAGGCAGGAGCACCAGCCCAGAGGGGGGAACAGTATTCCATTGAGCTGCGGATGAAAGCCTTGTATGTGGTGAGGAGCTCAGGTGTGCCAAGGAAGGACTTCGCACGACGGAGGATGCCCAGTCGGCGACTGGCTTTGGAGGCCAGCTTGGAAATGTGGTTTTCCCAAGAAAGATCATGGCAGATAGTGAGACCCAAAAGCTTGAGTGACAGAACTTCTTGGAGAGGATTGTTGAGAAAGTAGATGGGAGGGTTTTCCAGTCGGTCCTTTCGGAGAGACATTGTAAGAGTGTGAGATTTGTCAGGATTGAAAGACATGTTCCATTTGTTTGACTAGTCTGTGATTTTGTCAAGGTCTGCAGAGAGTGAGGAGGCTGCAGACTGCCGATCTGAGGGATGAGGAATGGAGCGGCAGATAGTGGAGTCATCAGCAAAGAGATAGAGAGGATTTTCCAGAGAGTCAGAGAGATCATTGATGAAGACCAGAAATAGCACAGGGCCCAGAACACTACCTTGGGGAACTCCAGCCAGAACAGGCAGAGAAGATGAGAGAAATCCATTCAGGGCCACACGTTGCCTACGACCAGAGAGGAAATCCGCAAGCCATGAGTGAAGATTTCCCTGAATACCATAGGAGGTGAGTTTGGTGAGCAGAGCTGGGTGCCAGACCGTATCGAAGGCACGTGATATGTCAAGTGAGACAGCTCTGATTTCCTGTTTGGCATTGAGGACCTCCATCCATTGTTGAGACAGCAGAAGCAACATGTCCAGAGTAGAATGACCTGGTCTGAATCCAAATTGATGATCAGAGATCAAGCCATTGGAGAAGAGGAAGGATTTGATATCCGAAGCAATGATGGATTCCATGACTTTGCTGATAATTGGGAGCAGGCTGATTGGTCTGTAGTTGCAAGGATCTGTTTTTGCACCTTTTTGTGTAAAGCGGTAATGTTTGCTGATTTCCAAGATGCTGGCAGATGACCTTGAGCAAAAGAGAGGGTGAAAAGAACAGAGAGAGGGTGAGATAGAGCGGCAGAGCAGGATTTTAGGACCCGAGGGCTGATCCCATCTGGTCCAGTTGCAGAATCAGAGTCGAGGTTTGATAAAAACTTCTCCACCTTGTCAGGAGAGAAGGACACAGAGTCCAGGAGCAGTTGGGTTCGACTGGGAAAGGTGGGAACAGAGAGAGATGGGTTTGGGACACAAGATTTTGAGGCAAACACAGAGTTGAGGCATTCGGCTTTGTCACGTGCGGTGTCAACTGTGTAGCCATTTGAGGTAAGGGAGGGGATGGAGGGGGAACAAACACCAGAAACGGATTTGACCAGACGCCACCAGGATTTGGAGGAAGGAGACAGGTTTGAGAGTTCAATCTTGAGTGTGGAGAGATAGTGCTTCCTGGCACTCCTGAGGGTAGAAACACACTTGTTTCGAGCTTGGTGGAAGGAACTGAGATTGCCTTCAGTTGGATTTGCCTTCCAAGACGCAAAGGCAAGTTGTTTCAGGGCAACTGCCTCACCACAAGATTCAGTGTACCATGGACGGGAGGGAGGGTAAGACAACTGAAGACGAGATGGGATAAATCTGTGCATGAGAGAGAGCAGTTTGCTTTGGAAGAATTTCCAGGAAGAATTGATGTCAGAGGCATTAGAGATGGGAGACCAGTCCAGTTGAGTGATGGCTGCTTGCAGACCGTGCCAGTCGGCCTGAGTGAAATGCCAGACTCGTCGGCGCTGAGGAGGCTCTCTGAGAATGGCCAGTGAGATGTCCACTTTAACAAGCACATGATCAGAAGAACCGATTGGAGCAGAAGAAGAGCAGCAGACATTTGCAGGGAAGTTAGTCATAACCAAGGCCAGAAGAGAAGATGCTCCATTGACTGAGATCCGGGTCGGGAAATTGACAGATTGTGTCAGTCCCAATGAGTCGCAGAAGTCCTTTGCTGAGGTGCCATGGCTGGTGAGAGATGAACCCACACCCAGCCAGCTGGCATGATGACAGTTGAAGTCGCCACATATGAGGAAGAGAGAGTTTGGATGAGTTGATAGAAGTTGGTCCATGTTGTCCGACAGAGAAATGTAAATGGAGTCATCACTGTTTGGAGGACGGTACAGAACACATATGAACAAAAGGTGGGAGCGGAGAGGAAGCCGTAGCCAGAGGTACTCCTGTGGGTGGGGTGGAGAGAGGGCAGTGCAGGGAGAGTGAGGAAGAGAGTTTTTGATAAAGATAGCCACCCCACCACCAGGACGAGGCTCAGGTCTATCGTACCGGAGGAGGGAGTAACCAGGAAGAGATATTAAGGAATCAGAGACATCTTGAAGGAGGAAAGTTTCTGTTGAGCAGATCAAGTCTGGATTGTCAGAAGCAACCTGAATGGAGAGATCAATCAGGTTTGAGCGAAGGCCCCGGATCTTTGAGGTCCATACCGTTAGTGAGGAGAGAGGGGGAGCATCGGGTGCAGGACAGGGCAGGGGAGGGGTAGGGTCAGATGAAGGGTGAGAGGGGGATGTAGGAAGAGCAGTTGATAGTGTGTTAGAGATTACAGAAGAGTTACAAGAAAGGGAAGGATGAGGAGGACGAAAGGTTCGATGGTGATGGAATGAGGCACAGTGAGAGTTTGTTTGAGGGGGGGCAGAGGAAAGTAGAAGGTTGGGGGAGGTGGAGGTATGACATAGAAGGGAGATGAAGTGGGGAGGAGGCAGCTTTGAGAAGGAGGTGGGAGGAGGGAGAATTTGGGAGGGATGGTTGGGGGGGAGATTTGATGGGGAGGGGCAAGGGGGGAGTTTAGAAAGTGGATGATTAATGAAAGATGAAACATATATAACAAATTGGGTTTGTTGTGATTTTCAAGTTAGCGATTCATTTAAGAACGATGGAGGAGGGATGGAATGAATGAGAATTTAGAGCATGGAGTGATTTGGAATCATAAGAGATTGAATATTTTTTTGAAATGGAATGAGTTGAAGAGGAAATTGAAAGGAGCCTTTTAAATAAGAAGAAAAACAGCATGTTGTAATAAACCACTGAATAAAACACTGAAGGGGATAGTTGAAACATATTTAAACAGAACTGTGAAGAACAATCTTATATTCACAAAAATACCAATGGGGAGAGGAAGCCAAGAGCGACGACCACGAGTCACTTGAACAGGGCAAAAGGTGGAAGGCAAGGGGTAAATGGGGGCCGGGCGAGACAGCGCACGTGGGCAGAGGCAAAAGCACACGAGGAGAAAGGGAAATAAAAGTTTTTTTTGTTTGTTTTTTTTTTGGGGGGGGGGGGGGGTGTGGGGGTTACAACGTTAGACAAATAGTAGATGTTTGGTGAAGCTTGGTGGAGAAGGGGAAATCAAAAAAGCTCGCAAAACAGCAAAGGAAGGAACAACCTTCGACGGGGGAAGCCTGAGGCTGCAAGGCCTTGCTCACGACGCGGCAAACAAACGATTAATTTATGAAAGATAAACACCGAGTAACTTCCAAGGTGCACACTACAAGTTCACACACCGAAAGATAAATACAGTTTCGACAAAATACAATTGTGAACATACTTAACTTTGAAAAACGTGGAGACCGTGTGGACCGTCGAAAACCCCTGCCACCGTCTCCAAGATCTCGCGAGATCTCCCGAGATTTTGGTATCCACATTTGTATTTATTTGGTTCGCAGTGGAACAAAACAAAAAAAGCTGAAAAAAAACACTAAATCTTAGCTTATTCCACACAGAAATACTAAAATGGCCCGCACAATATTATTGGTACCTTTTAGAAGTTGTTAGAAATAATTAGATTTCAAGCAGGTGATTCTCCTTTACTTTGGAATTTATCTCACCTACAGTGAGTTTCAGGTGCCTGCAATATAAAAATCACTCATTCATCCAGTTTGAATAGAGAAAAAGAGTCATTCTGCTCTTTTGTGTCACTGTGTGTCACTGTACCGCAATGAGCATGGAGAAAAGAAAGAAAACCAGACAATTATTGTCTGAGGAGGTCAGACACAAGATTGTAGCCAAGCATGGACAATCTCAAGGCTACAAGTCCATCTCCAATGACATTCATGTTCCTGTGTCCACCGAAAGCAATGTTATCAGGAAGTTTAAGGACCATGGCACTGTAGCAAAGCTCCCTGGACATGGCCACAAGAGAAAACTTGATCGAAGATTGCGGCGAAGGATTGTTCAAATGGTGGAGAAAGTACCTCGATCAACTGCCAAACAGATTCAAGCTGACCTTCAGACACAAGGTACGACAGTTTCAACTCGCACCATCCATCATCAACTCAATGAAAAGTGGTTCTATGGTAGGAGACCCGGGATAACCCCACTGCTGAGAGAGAGACTTAAGATATTTGCCAAAACACACCTGAACAAGCCAAAATCATTCTGGGAAAATGCCCTGTGCACAGATGAGACCAAATTAGAGCTTTTTGGTAAAGCACATCATCTCTATGTTAACAGAAAACAAAATGAAGCCTTCAATTAAAAGAACATCTTCCCTACAGTCAAATATGGAGGAGGTTCAGTGATGTTTTGGGGTTGCTGTGCTGCCTCTGGCACTGGGTGCCTTGAATGTATGCATGGCATCATGAAATCAGGAGATTACCAATGTATTTTGGAGCGCAATGTTCAACCCAGTGTCAGAAAGCTGGGTCTCCGTCGAAGGTCATGGGCCTTGCAGCAGGGCAATGACCCCAAACACACTTCAAAAAGTACCCAGGAATGGTTCAAGACAAAACGCTGGACTGTTCTGAATTGGCCAGCAATGAGTCCAGATCTAAATCCCAATGAACACCTGTGGGGAGATCTGAAAACAGCAGTTGGGAGAAGGCACCCTTCAAATCTGGGAGAACTGGAGCAGTTTGCACAAGAATGGGCCAAACTGCCAGTCGAGAGGTGTAGGAAGCTCATTCATGGCAATATTTGTCTCATGAGACAAAAATTCAACTCTTTGGCATGAATGCAAAGCACTACATCTGGCGGACACCGAGCACAGATCACCACCCATGTAACACCATCCCTACAGTGATGCATGGTGGTGGCAGCATCATGCTATGGGGATGCTTTTTCAGTGGCATGGACTGGGAGACTTGAAAGGATAGAGGGAACAAAGAATGGAGCCAAGTACAGGCAAATGCTTGAGAACCTGCTTTGGAATGCAAAAGACCTTAGAGTCTTCGACTGCGGCAAAGGTTTATGTTCCAACATGAGAATGACCCCAAGCATACAGCCAAAGCAACACTGGAATGGCTTTAGAACAAGAACGAGAAAGTCCTCGAGTGGCCCAGCCAAAGCCCAGACTTGAATCCCATTGAGAATCTGTGCAAAGATTTGAAGATTGCTGTTCATCGATGTTCCCCATCCAACCTGCCAGAGCTTGAGCAAGTCTGCAAGAAAGACTTGGAGAAGCTCCCCAAATCCAGATCTGTAAAGCTGATGCAGACATACCCAATAAGACTTGAAGCTGTAATCACTGCCAAAGGTGCTTCTACGAAGTATTGACACATGGGGCTGAATAATTATGTAAATTAGATATTTCTGTGTTACATTTTCAATAAATATGTAAAAAAATTCTAAAAACATGTTTTTACTTTGTCAATATGGGATATTTTGTGTAGATTGGTGACAAAAAAAATTTGAAATTAAGTAATTTTAAATTCAGGCTGTAATACAACAAAATGTGAAAGAGTCAATGGGTGTGAATACTTTCTGAAGGCATTGTACATGTACTGGTACGGGCTACCCGGCGCTGCCCGGGAAGAGCGGAGGAGGTTAAAGCGGAGATACCCAATTGTGTGAACTTTTCCGGGCAGAAGTTTTGGGACGTGTTCGACATTGAAAAGCTATGGAATTACTGGCCTCATGGTGGTTACTTTTTGGCCTCGTGCTGGTGGCAGCACTGCCTGATCCCACATCCCAAAATACACTTTATAGCAGCCTGTATTGGTCTCAAAACAGATGTCAAGGCCAACGTGTGGTAGCTTAAAACCTCTCGCAGAATCTGAAGTATCGACACCAAAACTTTGGGGCCAATAGGTGCTACGGTTCAGCCATGAAAGAATAGCATACAAACGCACTAAGCCACAAACACTTGAAAATATGTCTACAGTATAGATATAGATTGCTTTGATAATAGAGATAACTTTTTCAATGTTTCAATTTTCAATGTGTCATGGTTAGAGCGTCCATCACCAGACTAGGTGATCGCTAGTGAGACCTCTCCGAGTCTCAGAGGTCAGCGTTTCAGACACCGGTCGAATCACACCAAAGTCTTTTAAAATAAGTGCTACTTCTTTGTTTGACGCTCAGCATTTAAAAAGGATAGAGCACGGACAAACAACCCCAGGTTGCCAACCATTGCGCCGGCTTGATGGCTCTAATAGTTTCCTCCTGCATTGACGTTTCTTGAAAGGGAACTCACATAAAATAACCTAAAAATAAAAGTAATTGATTTTGATTGCAGTTTTATTCAGTCATTAGTGCAGGGGGTAGAGATTATTCGGTCATTCGGTAGAGAGCAGGGATAGCAGGGGTAGAAGATTGTTGAATTGATGTAATTGTAAGGGATGTTTAAACTATTAAAAGACAGTAAGGGGGTGTGCAATGATTGTGCATTTCCCATATGCTGATCAGTACTGTATGTAATAAGCAAACTAAATAAATGCAATTGGGATATTGTTTGCCCTTCCAGATTACGCTATAATAATATTTGCAAAGCAAACCACATCTTCAATCATATAAATTAAATTCACTTCCTGTGCACATCAGATCATCCGAGGGCCATTTCCCATCATGCACAGAGTTGAAAGGGACATTAATGAGTTTGTGTTCAAATATGAATCGCTTGCTAATGTAATGCTTCATCATTTATAATATATTATTCCCTTTTAAATTTTTCTGAAATTTACGTGCAGCATTCTGAAGAGAGCCCAGAATGCCCGCCGTAGTCTCAATACTGGTTGGTTTCTTCCTTTGTTCCTGCCTTTCACGAGGGTGGAAAATTGTGCATGTTGTTCATCCTGCTTCTACTGGGCCCATATAAACACAGTTGCAGGTATAGTCAGGTTCAGTATGTCCAGATTTAAAGTTTCGTTGGATTTTTTGGGGGATTTGGAAAACTATATATTTTTGGAAACTATATTGTATAGTCAGTCAGAAAACCAATGTTTCTATTTGCACAGACTCCTGTATGGCGGCCATCTTGGATTTTCAAAATTGCCGCCGTAGAACTAATTTTTCTCAATATCTCAGCTTCTAAATAACATAGAGCTTTGATTCTAACGGCTAAACATACATTTCCAAGGGCCCCGAATCCAATGGTAACAAGTTCGATAAGCTAGACATGACCATAGAGCTCCTATGTGGCGGCCATCTTGGAATTTTCAAACTGGCCGCCGTAAAATTGATGTTTCTCAATATCTCAGCTTCTAAACAACATAAAGCTTTGATTCTAACGGCTAAACATACATTTTCAAGGGCCCCGAATCCAATGGTAACAAGTTCGATAAGCTAGACATGACCATAGAGCTCCTATGTGGCGGCCATCTTGGATTTTTCAAACTGGCCGCCGTAAAATTGATGTTTCTCAGGATCTCATCTTCTAAATAAGACGGAGCTTTGATTTTTCTAAATCCCAAAAACAATCCAACGAAATCTAAAATCTGGACATGCTGAATCTGACTGTGTTGACTGTAATGAGAAATACTATTCTACTGCGAGTGTTTTGCCCTTTGTGGGCCTTTGTGGCATACTGCCAAATAACACACAGATACTCCTAATGTTCATGAGAACTTAAAATCTGTTTACGGGTGGACAAGCTACTAAAGTAATAAGTTTGATCCCCAGGGTACAGCTGAGGAAAATAATTAGTTTACAGCGTGTGTTTTCGTATTATTTATATACTGAGCAATATACCTGATATTGTGGTGATGGTGGTAGTGTATTTGTAGCCTATTATACATCAATATGTCTGTGGTGGTGGTTGTATATATCGGTGACGGTTCCCTTTGCTTTACTGTCTTTGCAGGTTCTACATGTCACATTATGAGTGAGATGCAACAAGATGGTGAAGGGGCGGGGCAAGCCCAGGAGTCCACGAACTGTAAGCAGTGCATTTTATGCAAGGCTGATGATGTCAAGAAAGGATCCTTGGTGTTAAACCCCAGAATAGATTCCTACCAACATTTATTGAAGACAATAGAAGAAAGGGCCAGTTTGCATGATGGCATCTATGTTCAAGTCCATAAACGACTCCAAAACAGCACAAAAGAAACACTCTCTACAGAGAAGGCAGTTTGGCATCGCACTTCTTACTCCAGTGCAACTAACAAGAGCGAGATACAACGTGCCAGAGACCGCCATGCGCATGCAGTAACAACTGGACACTATACTGCAAAAAAACGCGGACAGAAGAGAGGAAGCACAGAAATGGACGAGCCAGGCTCATCAACATCTGATGCAACATCCCCGTTCACACGCTCGTGTACAGTGCCACTGGATAAAGAGCAGTGTTTCTTCTGCCAAAAAGATGATGGCCAACTACTCTACCAGGTTAAGACTGAAAATGCTGGTCAAGAGCTTAGAGAGGCTGTAGAGAAGTCCCAAGATGCATTATTGAAAACACGATTCAACACATGTATCTCACCAGGTGATGCACATGCAATTGACGTTCGGTACCACAAATCTTGTTGGAGAAGACATGTGTTCCATGTAGTACGAGACAGACCTAGCGCAAACAGAAGCAGCGCAGACAAAGAACTATTGCTGCAACGGGCAAGTCTGATTGAGATGATCAACCTGATATATGTCAAAACACAAAACCAAGCTTATCTCTCCATGGATGACATTGAAACCACTTATGTCAATATGATTGGTGCAGAACACTTGGAAAAGCATGTACCTACATTCAATAGAAAGTGGCTGAAAGAAAGAATCGTCACTGAGTTGCCAAGCGTGACATCTGTTCTCCAAAAAGACCGAAGAAAATCGGCCATCCTCTACTGTCCAGATGTATGTGACGAAAGCATGGTTCATTCTGCAATCACAAGTGATGGCGATGACGAGAACAACATGAAGACAATCTACAAAGCAGCACAAGTGATACGGAAGAGCATCGCAGAATTCATTAAGAACGACCAGGAAGCAAATACCATACAGGTGTCCAGCGATATCAACGATGTTCCGGCTGAACTATACACCATGATCCGCTGGGTAATGGTAGGGCCTGTCGACAAGCTGGAAACTGAGAAGAGGACCAGTGTTGTTGACAGATCAACACTCACTGTGAGTCAGAACATCATGTATGGATCCAAATCCAACAGACAGGTGAAGTACAAACCAAGCAGCGAATCCACAACATTCAGGCCACCCCATTCAAGAGAAAACCCCCAAGTCCTGGGATTGGCTCTGACTGTCCATCATGACACACGCAACAAAAAGCTGATGGGACTTCTCAATGCACATGGCTACTGTGTTTCGATTGTCCGCGCCCTCCTCATGGAAACTGCTCTTGCCAATGCTGTCGTAGAAAACACCAGGCAGTTTGAAGGTCTGTACGTGCCACCATTCCTGAAAAGGGGAGCCTTTGTGTTCTTTGCTGCAGACAACACGGACTTTGCCGAGGATACTCCTGACGGGAAAGGAACCACTCACGCAACGATTACTGCAGTGTACCAGAAGTCAGATGTCCCTGGAGAACCAGTTGCGCAACCTCTGATCATCGGTGATGCACAGAGTCTATCGGTCACTCCATACCATGTAGATGTGCTGCACTGTGACAAGCCGAAACCACAGCTTACGAAGAGAACAGAGGAGTTTGTCATCAACAAGGGGGTCTCCAGATCCTATCAACTGACACAACTGGGATGGGTTGTTGCTTCTGCTCTATCCAGGATGAAAGTGAGGGAACACTCCAGCAAGATTCCAGGTTGGGCAGGATACAACTCGCTCTTGTCTGAACGCCAGTCCATGACTCGGGTTGGTGCCTTGCCACTACTTCCAGAGGTGGCGCATGAGTGGCCAACCCTACTGACCGTGATCATGCAAGCCAGTCAGCTAAGGATGTTGGCAGTTGGTGAAGATCATCCCACTGTAATTTCATTTGACATGGCCCTCTACGAGAAGGTGGTGCAACTGCTGGATGCAAGACCTGACTTGAAACGCACAGTCGTCCCCAGACTGGGTGAGCTGCATGTTGTCATGGCGGCTCTCCGAGCCCTCGGAGCCTCCATGGAGAACTCAGGCATTGATGATGCTTGGGTAGAAGCTGATGTCTATGGTCCAGCCACGACGCGGCAAATCCTGAAATGTACACACTACAAGCGGTCTCTCCGTGCCCATATATATTCATATGTAGCACTTTATGAAATGGTTCTGGAGGAGTTCTTGAAGGACAACCCACAAGTAAAGGATGTGTGTTTCGAGGCAACAGAGGGAGTAGAAGCTGCCTGTGCTGAGACGAACAAGTGCACGAAAGCTGAATCTGTAAAACAAGCAAACACCAAACTCCTTCAAGTCTTGACATCTGATGGGGTGGTGACGGCACTCGAGGAGTGGGAAGCACGGAGATCCAAGAATGCAATGTTCAAGTCAATGATGAACTATCTACATCGGGTGGAGACAATCCTGTTATTCGTGGCAGCATCACGGAGTGCTGACCTGGTGCTTCACCTCCAAGCTGGAGAAGAACTGAGCAAGTTATTCTTTGCTATGGACCGGATCAAATACAAGTGGCTCTGGCCCCGATACATCGCAGACATGTATGACCTAAGAACCAATCACCCTAGGACCTGGGAAGAACTAGGAGCTGGCAATCTATCAGTAACCAAGAATGACATCCCGTTTGTATCCATTGGACCAGATCATGCATGTGAACATCTGAACAAGCTGATGAAGATTCACTCTGGACTGATTGGCATCTCTAACAATGCCAATGCTAGACAGAGATTCTTCATGGTTACACCAGAATTATCACGCCTGTCAAAAGACTTCAAGAGTCAGTTTGGCCTGGAAGGTGACAAGATCACAGAACATCATGACCTTGGTCCAAGTGCAGTCAAGAGGGAGCATGAAGCAATCAACAAGATCAAGGCTGCGATACTGAGTCACGGGAATCCATTTGACACTGAAGGTGACAAGCTGCACAATGTGATAACGAATGCTTACATCCCAGACGAGTATGTACCACAGATCTTGAACATTGATGTCACTGGTCAGAAGTTGTATGAAGACTATGTGTCGGAGCGTATCAATGGAGATGTTAGTCTCTGGGCACCAGTCAAGAAGGAGAACAACAAGATGTTCACGTCTGGGAACAAGAGAACCACAGTGAAACTCAGAGACAGGACTGTGGATCTGAAGGAGACTAAGGAACTGTACGGAACGCTCATGGTCCTTGCCAAGTCAAACAGAGACGTAAACCAGAAATATGCCATTGGAAATTACGAGTTCACTGTGACACCAAGAGCACTGTTCGCTCCAGATGGGACAATTCTTCCATGCACTGACAAGTCGAAGTTAATTCATCTCCTCGACAAGTTAGCAAGAGCAGAAATTCACCCCGAAGATCAGCAGCAGACACCAGCTGCAAGTGTTCTACAAGAAGATCCAATGGACACAAGAACTATGGCATCCACATCTAGTAAACCTACAAGTCGGAAGATTGCACTGGTGGATGGGATGGTACTTGTGCATAAGCTGACAAAGAAACCAGCCACTGTAGTGAAAGTCAACGATCTGGGTGAATGCTTCAATGACAGACTCATGTCTCCAACAAAAGATTGTGATGAGATCATACTGGTCTTTGACACGAACAAAAACGATTCTCTGAAGAGTGCTACCAGGGCTAAAAGAAGGCAAGGAAAGGATGCAGTACAGTATCAAGTCAGAGATGACACCAACATCAAACACATCCCAATGAGCAGATTCCTTTCTCATGACAAAACAAAGGCTGATCTGACTGACTATCTGGCAGCGAAAACTCTAGAATACAACAGTCACTCATCCAAGTTGATCATCACGTCTGCTTCAGGGCGTACTAGGAGCAACAGTGACCTGCTCTTCGAGGACAACAACCATGAAGAAGCTGACACCCTGTTGATCCACCAGGCCGCGCTGGCATCCCCGCGAAACCCACATGATGTGCAGTTGGTGTTCTTCTCTCCCGACACAGATGTCCTGGTACTAGTCATAGCAAACTATGACCTACTGCTGAGGAATACATCCATTTCCATGGCCTCTGGAATACTTCAAATAGAGCCACTGTGGACAGCTCTAGGGGTCGAAAGAGCAAAGGCGTTGCCAGCCTTTCATGCTTTCACAGGGGCAGACAACACTGGGAGGTTCTCTCGAATAGGCAAAGCAACCTGGCTGCATGTCTACCTCAAAGCAAGTGAAGATGTCATAGACACCGTGCGAATGCTTTCAGATGCAACTGAAGTGACGGAGGACATGTTGTCCACACTAGCTAACTTTCTATGCGCTGCTTACTCTCCAAATGACATCCACATCGACAGCATCCCCGAACTACGATGGTATCTCTTTTGCAAACACATGGCAGAAAGTGACAGGCTTCCTCCTACTCTTGGAGCTCTCAAGCAGCACATCCTTAGAGTCCATATCCAAGCCAGATTGTGGGGTCAGGCAAGCATTGCTCAACAGGATCCTCAGCTGAATCCCCTGCAAAACGGCTTTTACAAAGACACGGATGGACAAGTGAAACCAACCACAACGGAGGAGCCTCCAGCCCCCAAGGCCATCATTCAAATGGTTAGATGTCAGTGCAAAACAGACTGTTCTTCATCTAGATGTTCCTGCAGAACAAACAACTTGGCTTGTACAGACCTTTGTCAGTGTGACATCCAGTGCCAAAATGATGAGGACTCTCAAGATGTGATGAACGAAAGCGATGATGAGTATGATGATGACTTTACTCAATGATGAATCAAAGCTCTGTGCTCTTTAGAAGGTGAGTTACATCAGTTTTACGGCGGCCAGTTTGAAAAATCCAAGATGGCCGCCACATAGGAGCTCTATGGTCATGTCTAGCTTATCGAACTTGTTACCATTGGATTCGGGGCCCTTGAAAATGTATGTTTAGCCATTAGAATCAAAGCTTTATGTTGTTTAGAAGCTGAGATATTGAGAAACATCAAGTTTACGGCGGCCAGTTTGAAAAATCCAAGATGGCCGCCACATAGGAGCTCTATGGTCATGTCTAGCTTATCGAACTTGTTACCATTGGATTCGGGGCCCTTGAAAATGTATGTTTAGCCATTAGAATCAAAGCTTTATGTTGTTTAGAAGCTGAGATATTGAGAAACATCAAGTTTACGGCGGCCAGTTTGAAAAATCCAGGATGGCCGCCACATAGGAGCTCTATGGTCATGTCTAGCTTATCGAACTTGTTACCATTGGATTCGGGGCCCTTGAAAATGTATGTTTAGCCATTAGAATCAAAGCTCTATGTTATTTAGAAGCTGAGATATTGAGAAAAATTAGTTCTATGGCGGCAATTTTGAAAATCCAAGATGGCCGCCATACAGGAGTCTGTGCAAATAGCAACATTGGTTTTCTGACTGACTATACAATATAGTTTCCAAAAATATATAGTTTTCCAAATCCCCCAAAAATTCCAACGAAATTACATAGTGAACCTGACTAGTACCAACTAGAACGGCACTCGGTGTAGAGCACATACCTCTGCAAGTCTGAACAGCATACGTTTTGTATCCCACTGATAGGTCAGATCTGTATCCGGACCTTAACCAAAATTTAATCGGCTTGTTCTTGCCACGTATTATCTAATCCACCTAGTTTTGTCACAATTAGTCCACAACTTTTTGAAATATCATACTATATATAGTTTTTGCCCACATGTCTCAATCGTGAAGAATCACTGTAAAATTCTCGTTTCCAGATCTTTACCAAAATCTAATCATTTCATCCTTGTCACACCACCCAACTTCTTCGTCCGAATCAGTCCACAACTTTTTGAGATATTGTGTCCACAGACAGACAGACAGGAGACAGACAGACGTACATGGGGGAGAAAACATAACCTCCATCCACCTTCGGTGGCAGAGGTAATTATGAGGTTGAAGTTCGGAAAGTTTACGTCATATTCCTCACAATGCAGTTAGATCCACGAGACAACATTGGGAAACCTCTTGTGAAAATGGCTCTTATTGTTAAGCAACTGGTGAAGTAACTAAATGAGTCTAAGGAGGGAAATTAAGCACAACAACAACAACAACATGCATTTTCAGGCCATTTTCCATGCCAGAGCGAGAGTTAGCCTTGTGGTCCCCATGACAATCTTCTCCATTTTGCCCTATTTTCTGCATCTCTCCTTGTTAGCCCCCTTGCCCGCATTTCTTCTTCCACCATCTTTAGCCAAGTCTTTCTCGGTCTTCCCCGTCCTCTACTTCCTTCTACATTCATTTCCATCACTCTTCTCAACCAGTCACTTTCATCCTTCCTCAACACATGACCAAACAATCTCAACCTGTTCCTCTTCACAGCATCAATCACAGGCTCTATTCCCATCATCTTTCGCAATTCATCATTTGTCTTCCTCTCTCTCAACGATACTCCGCACATCCACCAAACCATTCGCATTTCCACCCTTTCCAGCCTTCGTTACTGCTTTACGTTCATTACCCATGTCTCGCTCCCATTAATTAAGCACAGGTGTAGAAAAACAATTCCAAAACAAGAAAGAGCAATCAGAGATTGCAGACCCTCGCCAGGATGTGTTTTTAGTGATTTTGAGGGCTTTTGTATTAACACAAATATGGCGGCCGAACCACATGACCGATGACATCACCATTTTTTTTTCTCGTTGATACTCAATAAATTTCATCTTGATCGGATGAAGTTTTGTACTTGTCGAATTCTGACGTCATAATGGAGGCACCTATGACACCATCATTAACATATGTTATTCCTGATAGAGTTCTTTAAAATGAGCCATGTCTCAATTTTTTCTACGCAACGCTTTCGGAGATATAGATGCAAAGTTTTTTGGTTTTTCCAAGATGGCGCCCGCACCACGTGACCTATGACGTCATAACAAACAAAACAGACAGACAGACAAACAAACAAGAAGTATGTCGTGCATAGCACGATACTTGCAAAATCCCTAAAATAAGTGGTTGGCCTATGATGACTTCAAAAATAATTGGGGGTTGAATTTAGTGACCAGATATGCAAATCCTCTTAAAATTTCAAGTTAATCTGATGAAAATTAAGGATTTTAGAAATTCGGCCTATGTTGACCTCAAAAATAGTTGGTGGTTGAATTCATTGACGATATATGCAAATCCTCTTAATATTTCCAGTCAATCGGATGAAAAATGAGGATTTTATAAACCAGGCCTATGTTCACCTTTTGGCCTATGTTGAGCTAAAGTATAATTGGTGGTTGAATTCATTGACGATATATGCAAATCCTCTTCAAATTTCAAGTCAATCGGATGAAAACTGAGGATTTAATAAATTTTACAAAGTTGGTGACCTTTGGCCTATTGACCAAAAAATGTTGACCTATTGACCTTTTGACCCCAAACACAATAGGCTTCTTGCTTATGACCAACTCTACCATTCGGTGAAGTTTCGTGAAGATCAGTTGAAAATTGTGACCTGTAGGTGACTGACATGCAGACAGACAGACAAACAGACAGAATGAAAAATCACTCAGAGTGACACTTGGCAAAACAGAACAAAGTAGAATGGCACTCAGTAGGGCATCCTTTTGACCTCAAAAATAATTAGTGGTTGAATTCAGTGACCTGATATGCAAATCGTCTTCAAAGTTTAAGTTAATCGGATGAAAATTGAGGATTTTAGAGATTTGAAAAAAGTGGTTGACCTTTTGCTTATGTTGACCTTTTGGCCTACGCTGATCTAAAAAATATTTGGTGGTTGAATTCAATTGGCCGATATGTAAATCCTATTCAAATTTCAAGTCAATCGGATGAAAATTGAGGATTTTAGAAAATTTGAAAAAAAGTGGTTGACCTTTGGCCAATGTTGACCTTTTGACCTTTTAACCTCAAAAATATATAGGATTTTGTCGGTCCAAGAACTCTACCATTTGGTGAAGTTTCGTGAAGATCTGTTTAAAATTGTGACCTGTAGGCAAGTATAAGTGAGCGGACAAACAAACACACAAAGACACACACAAACAAACACACACAAAACGGAGTGATCAACATACTTACAAAAAATAAAAAATAAAATTTGCCAAGTAACAAACACAAACCGGAGTGATCAACATACTTGAAAAATTTTTTTTTTTTTTTTGCCAAGTAATAACGTGCAAAACCAACCAATATACTTGAAAAATCTTCGATTTTCGCAAGTAACAAACGGACTCAAATGCCATACCCTCTCCTCTGGCGAGGGTAACAATCAAGTTCACAAATAATGTGCTTCGGGAGGTGAAAAAATAAAAACCTCACAAACATGGAAATGTGAGGGAAAGCAGCCAAAGGGTTTCTCACCTGACCATGAAGAAATGACCAAACGATCGGTGACAAATTTGTATGACGTCGTTTTTATGAAATACCCATGGGAAATTAAAATGATGCATCTATTCCTTGAAGATCGTGCATTTCATGGGAAACAAATGTACAGATCCTTTGACTTAGTAATGAAGCAGCGTGTGACATTCTCAAAGTTATTGGTGTGACATTACCAACCAATGAAGCGACAACAGGAGGTATTCCCATGACTGAAAAAAGCCTCAACAGGAGGCTCAAAGAGCTGACTTTTCTTCATAAATCACTGCCCTGTGCAATGCTCATCCAACCAACGTCTTTCTTTCTTATCACGCATTTGGTTACCATGGATGAAGCCTGGATACACCACTTTGTACCAGACAAAAAACAGACCGTCATGAAATGGAAACAACAATCTTTTTCCACTCCAAAGAAAGGCAGGCCAAAGTGGAGCTGGTAAACATTCTTTACGAGTAACTGTTAGGTGGTGTATTGGTTCAGTGCGATGTTCATGCGTCTATACTTATAATTTGATTTGGAACAAATTGGTTATTAGGTTTGACTGTGTAATGTTTGTCGAAGTGAGATGTTGGTTCGAAAAGTTGAGTAGAGTAAAGAGGTGACATTAGAATATGGTCTTTATGTTTTACGTTGCATGGAAAGATCATGAGGGTTCAGGCCATTTCCGTTTACAGCTGCATATAGAACCATCCAGTAATTAGGAGTAGTTTGCAGTAAGAGAGAGATATAGTGTACATACTAGCAGATGTACCTGACGTTTCCTGGTGCTGTTCTAACCCCGTTGGCATTTTGAAGAAATCAATATGGGTTTTTTTTCTATTTCTATGTGGTCCAAAACGCTTCCCTACACCCACTAAGGAATGGGGGTGGGGATCATTTAATATTACCTTTCGTACAGCTACAAAGGCTTAGAAACTATGGATCGATTTTTTTTTTAAGTCCCCAAAAAATCCATCATTTTATTTCAAATTTTTCAAAAACATTTTTTTGCTGAAAACGCACCCTGGTACTCAATGATGAACCTCTGAAGGTTTGACGAAGATCCATTTGGCCATCTCTGAGAAAAATGGTGACAGACAAACATCTGTCATAGAATAGATACAATGATCTGCAAAAGTATTACGTCTAGATGAACTACTACACCCAGTCCCTACAAGTGTGGCAGGAAGGGTCATTTTCATGGCTGACTCTCAAGCAGGTTTTCATAAAAGATTCTCCTGTACTTTGCACCATCCATTGGCCCTTCTATCTTGACAAGCTTGCTCGTCCCTGCTGATGAAAATCAGCCCCATAATATGATGCTGCCACCACCATGCTTCGCATTAGGGATGGTGTTGACTGGGTGATGTGCAGTGTTAGGCTTGCATCACATATAACACATTGAATTATTTTTTTTCTTATACAACATCGAGGCTCGTGTAAGAGCCAACATTAATGACAAAAAAACATAAACGGACACATAAAACATACAATAAAGGGAGCGGGAGACAAGATGGGGAGAGAGAGGGAAGCACACAAGTACAACAGTAGAGAACAGGGACATTGGGCTTGGGGGGTGGGGCATGAGAAGCGGAGGGAGGGGGTGGGATAGGTATAAAACAAATGGACACTGCTAGAACTTCCAGGAAAGAAGTCGGTATTTCAAAAAAGTGGATCTGGGGTGAATTATCGGGGGTTGAAAAGATCAAGGTTTTGGATGGGAGAAGATAAGAGATGGTGGTGAACAGCTGTTTTAAAGACCTGGAGGGAGGAGAGTGACTGAAGAGAGTGTGTGAGTTTGTTCCAGAGGTGGGAGAAAAGAGGAATGAAAGAGTGAAGGTGAACAGGGAGTCTTGATTTTGGCAGTTTCACCAGAAGAGGGTGGACAAAACAAATTTAGGACAAAAACTTCAATTTTTGTTTCGTCTAACTACAAAACTTTTCTCCACATGCCAGACAAAAAAAACTCAATTAAATCCATTTTAAATTCAGGCTGTAACACAACAAAATGAGAAAAGGTCATGGGGTGTGAATACTTTCTGAACGCACCGTATATACGATGAGAAAGCAGAGTGAAAAGGAAAGAAGGGAAGAAAAGCCAGTCATAAGTTCAGTTGTTGTGTTTAATGCCATGCCAGAGTGTTGTTTGCATTGCTTGTTCCTTTTTGGATAACACCCACCTGTGGGTTTGCACATCAACCAATTAACGAATCTTCGGGTTTTGGGACCACAACCCTGATAAAGCTAGGATCATGTTTTTCAACAATTTTCTGGGACTCCAAAATAAAGATCTTGACTGATTACCTCCAATATCAGTAAACCTTCAGCAGACAAAACCTTGATCATCCATCCCACACATCTTGGGGCAATGCATTGTGCTAAGGTTGCAGTTGTGAAATCATATTGCAGAATGCACAAGATTCCCCAGGTCATGTTCCATCAGATTTATTGAAAGAGATGAAGAGGTCATTACTGCAGTCAATTCCTTTAGAACAAATAATACGACATTGCAATGGCATCAGAAGACTTGCTAACTACTGGGGAAAATAGGTGATACAGGTTGAAAACTACATAGAAGGGAACTACGAATAAATGTATGTGCTGAATTTTACTGGAGCAGGACCGTCCCTGACTAGTCCAGAGAACAACCTTTCGATCCTTCAACCTATGTCATCATCCCCACGCTTTAAAAAAAATGGCGAAGGGGAGGCGGGGGGGATATTGTTATCAGCGCGGTCTGTCCATGCGTCAAGCCATATCCTCCCAATCGGTAGTGCAGAAATTCACCAAACTTAGTAGTTATGATAACCACAAAGCAAGAAGGTGCGAGAGCACTATCATTTTTGGCTCCGCCCGGTGAGGCCCTGAGGTCAAATACCAACCAAAAAATGGTCAATAGGTCAAATACCAAAAAATGCTATAACGGTCACACTATTTTTTTTAAACATTTTTAATGAAACTTTGTATATGTAATCAACATTATGGGGACGCTTGAAATATGTAACGATTTTTAAATTTTATTTGACCCCCGGTTCATGCCCCAGGCCTAGGGGAGCTGGGACTTGAGGTCACAGGGGTCAAAACAGAAGATTATTTTTTAACTCAAAATTTGATATTGGGATTTCGACTTCACTCAGGTTTCAATTTCTTATATCGATTAAGGCGTTTCCACCTTTGAATTTCAACCTGAGATTATTATGCATGAACCCTGGTGTTGGGCTAGCGGCTAGGGTGCCGGCTTAGGATCCCAGGATCCTGGGTTCGAATCCCGGTCGATCGCTGAATTAACGCCAGAGGGGTTGACTCAGCCTGTCATCCTTCCGAGGTCGGCTAATTGAGTACCAGTTCACTGGTAATTCCCTGTTTGTCGCTAAAGGCGGCAAAAAGGGTTGGCGTCAGGAAGGGCATCCGGCCGTAAAACATTGCTTCAAAAAGGGGACCAAAAAACAACAACAACCACGGTTCCCGAAAAAGGCCAACCCCCGCTTGCGGGGAAAAATGGCCTCTAAAGGTGGTTATTTTTTTTAAATATATATTGAGGAATTGTTTTTTGAGGATTGTTTATTTGAGGATCAATTGTTTATTGAGGAATTTCCAACCATTATGCATGATTTTTTTGATTTTTTTATTTATATTGAGGAATTGTTTTCGAGGTAACCACAGCCATGTGATAAATAAACTCATGAAGTAATCAAAGAAACTTTTCTTTTTTTTACATGTACATTTCCATTCGCCTTATCTCATGTGCCTTTCCCCATAGGTTTTCAAAAAATTTCCATTGATATGCAAAACAAGCGAGGTAAAGGCGAGCAACACAAAAGGTAAAGGTAAAAGGAGCAACACAAAGGAAAAGCGAGCAAAGGAGGTAAAGGAAAGCGTAAAGGTAAGGTACAAAGGAGGTAAAGGTAAAGCACACAAACATAAAGCACATAAAACACATAAAGCACATAAACATATAAACACAGCACAGCACATATAAACACAGCACAGCACACAGCACAGCACATCTATCTATAATTCCAGTAATCTCTGTGTGTATGTTTGTATGTTTGTATGTTTGTATGTTTGTATGTCTGTATGTCTGTGACCGCTGTTTCTCGACAACCACGGGTCCGATATACTTTAAACTTGCCAGGTATATTGCTGGGGACCCGAGGATGTGCCTTTTCAAGGTTTCATATTAATCGGAGAAGTAGTTACCGAGCTATGTCCAAAAAACGATTCAACCAATCAGAGAGCAGCGAGCTATCACGTGTGCCGAACGTGGCGAACAGACTCTGCCTCGGACGGCACATTTGAGAGCGTATTCATTTATTTCACGTTGGAAAACTATGTTGCCGTTAAACTATGTTTTAAAACTAATTAAAACTAATTTGCGATTCATTCGCTTTCCTGCGCGTTTGTGCACGCGATGGCGATTTCTTTACCAAACTCCGCAAGCCGTTCGCTTTGGACCAAACCATTTCATGTAAATAGAGGGGGGGGATTGTCACCGTACTCGCAAGCCGTTCGCTTTGGACCAAACCATTTCATGTAAATAGAGGGGGGGGATTGTCACCGTACTCGCAAGCCGTTCGCTTTGGACCAAACCATTTCATGTAAATAGAGGGGGGGGATTGTCACCGTACTCGCAAGCCGTTCGCTTTGGCTTTGCGAATGGACCAAACCATTTCATGTAAATAGAGGGGGGGGATATAATTTTAGATATATATATAGTACGGGCATGCCCTAGTATAAACAAAGCACATAAACATAAACATAAAGCACATAAAGCACACACCTTTACAAAGGAGGTAAAGCGAGCAACACAAAACAATGCAACTTTTGAAAAAGAGGGATCCAAAATTCAAGGTTCCATTTCCGATCCCACTGAAGAAAGATCAGTATATGCCTCAAGCAAGCATTTTTGTTGAAAACCGACATTAACAACAAATATGCACTGGTATTAATAAAATTACTTAGAAGGATTTGATGCAATTTTGCTCTGGGTGGGAGACAGCCTGTTTACTTCCTGAGTTAAAATACAAAACTAGATTGCAACGCGGTAGAGCACGTACGTCCACCAGGCTGAACAGTTAACGTTTTGTACCCCACCGAGAGGCTGGATCTGGATCCGGACCTGAACCAAAAC
This sequence comes from Myxine glutinosa, assembly GCF_964187855.1. Lineage (NCBI taxonomy): Eukaryota > Metazoa > Chordata > Myxini > Myxiniformes > Myxinidae > Myxine > Myxine glutinosa. The sequence continues at coordinate 33,355,781 of NC_136261.1, forward strand.
CTCATCGCATGTTCTTGTCATTGAACCTCCTCATTCACTCAGTTTTGGCATAACCCGTCCATAATATTTTGAAATATCATGCTATATATATAATTTTTGATCCTATCAATGATGAATAAACGCTTTTATAATTAAAGAAATGCTCGTGTCCAGTTCTGGATCTTCACCAAAATCGAATCAATTGGTCCTTGTCAGAAGCCCAACCCGTTCACCAAGTTTCATCCAAATCCATCCATGACTTTTTTTGAGATATCATGCTCACAGACAACCAGCCAAACAGGCAGACAGATAGACAGAAAAACAAACAAACAGGTGTGAAAACATAACCTTTATCCACCTTCGGTGGCAAAGATAACAAAGGCATACACCATTACTGTGCATAAAATAGATGGTGTGACAAGACATATGGACTTCTTGACATATGGCAAATTAGACACCATGGCACAAAATGGGTAAAATTCCACTCTTCAAACAGCACGAAATCAAAGACTCGAGCTTTTAATTGAGCCAACTTTGTTCAATGGGAGCTAAATGCATGATATTAAGAACTCCTCGGCAATGATATTGCAACATGCAATGAATTCTCGCCCTCTTGTGGATAACAAAAATAACGACACAACTTTCTTTCATTTAAGGAGCTATGTTGCCTGTACTTTAAGGAGCCTGTACTTGCTATGTTGACATCCACCCTGGTAGATAAAAGGAGAAAACCAAGATTGAGAAAAGGAAAGGAAATCGGGGTGAGAAAAAGTGAGGGTAGGGGGATGTGGAAGGAGTTTGGGAAAATGAGGAGAAGCTTAGGAGGAGATGAGAGTTATGGGAGGAAATGGAAGGAGCAAGTTATGAACCACATTGGGAAGGAGATGCGGTATAGGGCCAAAAATTCTGCCTTAATTACCCCAGGCACACGAATCGAAAGGCAGGGTTAAGCAATTTGTTAACTTTGTCTGTCTACAATATTAGTTTATGATCGACAAACAACTTGATTTCAATTGAACTAGAATATAAAACCCGTCGCTGGCGGACGGACACACACACGAATGCAGGCACACCGAGACCGAGGTTATTTATATATAGACAAACAAAGGTACACGGCGTTGCTGGGCAACGCAGAGTCACGTCACTGGCAGGAATATTAAGAGAGGGAGGAGAGAGATGAGAGAGAGGGGGGGGGGGGGGAGAGAGAGTGGGAAAGGGAGGAGAGAGGGAGGAGTGGTAAAGGGACAGGAGGAGGGAAGGGGTGGGGAGGGTAGTGGGGAGCATAAGGAAAGGGGGAGGGGAATGGAGGGAGAAGAGGAAGGTAGGGGAGAGGAGAGGGGGAAGAGGGGAGAGGGGAGAGGTGGGGGAAGGGAAGGGCAGGGAGAGGGGGAGTGGAGGGGAAGGGCTTAACAAAGATAATGTGTTGAAAAGTTGGAACCGATATACGAGTGGTCAGACTTGTCATAGTCAGAGTTGTCATAGTTGTCGCACCTCACGCCTGGAAAATACAGTGCAATGGGGAAGAGGGAAATTCTGCAATTTTTGCTTACGTAATAAATAGATAGAATAGATGGTGTTTTGACCGACAGGTTTTCAGAAAAAATAAATAAAAATTAACTTTCACCCGTTAAAAATCGCGCTAATAAATGCAGCTCCTTTCTCATCTGTTGCAAATACAGTGACCTGAAAAGGCAGTGTATAAACAGAAATACTGTTTGATAAGGCGATGAATTACTGTTATGTAAATAAAATGGAAATGTTGAAAAAAAAAAGTATGAATTTAGTCGATATGAGAAACGGGATTGAATGAGACTCACCATTATTTTAAGTGAAGAAGAAGAAGGAGGAAGAGTTTTTGTTTCAATGTAAATTCAAACCAGCCCATCTATCCTCAGCTTACTCAACTATATCATACTGCTTGCAGACAGCTTAGCATCTGATTGACAAAAAGATGGCGACCAGAATTGATAGCTACGGTATATAAACCCCCTATAAGACAAATGTTGAAGGAGCAGACACACGAACGCACACACGGGAAGATGCACGGATTCAGGCACACCTAGACCAAGCTCCCTTTATATTATAGATTATGTTTTGAACATGGATCAGAAAACAAATCTGCACTTTAGCAGTTCTTTGGCTTTGCATTAGTCCTGATCACACCTGCGCAGAGAGGAGTGAGATTACTTTACTCTGTCTGCCTGTCTGGCAGTCAAACAAATTGACAATCATTCCAAACAGGAAACTAACTGTTTTTAGGGATGTCATAAAAGACACAAACAATAGGCATGAATAATTAATGAAGTGTGATAAAGAGGTGTATAAGACGTTGCATCAATGGTAAAATTCCCAAAATACTTTTTTTTTTATAGTTTTTTAGTTTTTTTAATACTTTTTTTAAAATAACCTTTCAAAAACCTTTTAAATATTTATTTTATTTCAATTGAATTATATACCTCAACACTGTAGAACACAAAACACCTTTTTGGGACTTCCAAAACGCTTCCGTTTCGCAGTACTTGGACAAAATATTTCGGCATTTTCGATCATTTCAACCAGTCAAATTTGCTGCTCGGAGACCCGGCCCATGTCCTTTTTTCGTAAGACTGTGTAGTGTAAGGTGTTCTATTAATTCTCTAATTGTATTTGTAACAAAATAGCCCCTTATCACACAAAATAGGCCAACATAATTACAATGGAGTAAAACAATGGATGCATCTCTAAATTTTAGTTTCCTTCTGTATCCATCTTATTTCTGCACTCCATGTGTCATCGACTGGCCCCCTACCCCCTACCACGCATTTTTTGGCTAAGTCTGCCTCAATCTTGGTCTTCAACTCTGCTGTTGGCCCCCCTCTCTCTCAACTGTTCCTTTTATCCTGATGTGTCCTGAACCATTCTATGTACACTACCGGTCAAAAGTTTTAGAACACCTCAATTTTTCCAGTTTTTATTGAAAGTTACGCAGTTTAAGGTCTCGATGTACTCTGAAATTAAGCATAGAACAAATAAACAATTGGAGATAAAAAAGAAATCATAGAATCATTTTGTTTAACAAAATTTAATTTAAAATTTTGACTCCGCAAAGTAGCCACCTTTTGCAGATATAACCGCCGAACACACTCGTGGCATTCTTTCTACAATGGAAATTAAATATTGCTCGGGAAGTTCTTCCCAACACTGTTGCAGAAGTTCCCACAAATGTGTTGCACTTGTAGGTTGCTTTGCTTTCACACTTCTGTCCAGCTCATCCCAAACCAGCTCGATGGGGTTTAAGTCTGGAGACTGTGCTGGCCATTCCATGATTTGAAGCCTACCGTCTTGTTCTTTTCCTCGAAGGTAGTTTTGACATAGCCTGGAGGTGTGTTTAGGGTCATTATCTTGTTGTAGGATAAACCTCTGACCAACTAGGCGTATACCAGAGGGTATTGCATGGCGCTGCAAAATGCTGTTGGCATTTTTGGTTCAGGGTGCCAGTCACTCTGTGCAAGTCGCCGATTCTGGATCCAGCAAAAGAGCCCCAGACCATCACTCTTCCTCCTCCATGTTTGACAGTTGGTGTCACACAATGAGGAACCATCCTTTCGACGACTCGACGGCATACAAAAACCCTGCATGATGAACCAAAGATTTCAAATTTTGATCCATCGGTCCAGAAGACCTTCTTCCAGTCTTCAGTAGTCCACTGGTGGTGCTTCGTGGCCCAGGCAAGCCTCTTTTTCTTATTTTGCCATCTTAGCAATGGCTTTCTTACTGCCACTCGACCTGTCACACCTGCAGCTCGAAGTCTTCTCTTCACAGTTTAAACTGAGACTTGCTTACTTCGACCAGTGTTAAGCTGTGCTTGAAGCTGTTGTCCTGTGAGCCGCCTATCACGCAAGCTGTTGACTCTCAGAAACTTGTGTTCTGATTCTGTTGTGGCTTTGAGTCTGCCAGACCTCTTCCTGTCAGAGTTTCCTCCAGTTTCCAAGTGCCTTTTGATTGTGTAGGAAACTGTACTCACTGACACCTCGGCTGTCTTTGCAATTTCTCCAAAGGAAAGACCTACACTTTTAAGGGTTATAATGGTCTGTCTGTCTTCCTTTGTTAATTGCTTTTTTCTCGCCATTATGATAGCAATATACTACTTCCTGCAGTGCAATATTGTCCAAATAATGCTTCAGCAGGTGTAATAACAGTCTGTTCCAATACTGCTTTTATACAGACAGGTGGTTGGTAATGAAGTAATCAGCAGAGGTTGGGACACCTGTAGGGATTGTTTGCATCAACTTTCAAGGCTTAATTTACTTACATTGCTGCAGAACAGCTGTAAGTTGTTAACCCATTACTTGTTCCCTGAAGAAGGCCTTTTTACTCCCGCCAGGGAGTAATGCATTCACTCGTGTCCGTGTGTGTGTGTGTGTGTGTGTGTTCGTGTGTTTGTGAACAAGATATCTAGAAAAGTTCTGAACGGATTTGGATGAAAGTTGGTGGGATGATTGCCCTTGGGATAAGGAAGAATTGATTCGTTTTTGGTGAAGCTGAGGCTATTATTTCGGAACCAGGAATTTTTTCGGGAATTTTTTTTCTGTTTTCTTTAAAAACCATTTTCTCTGCAATAATTGGACCGATTGAGAGCAAATTTTTACCATAGGATGGACTCGGTGTGCAGGATATTTTCATGTTAATTATGATGTCACAGGTCACGTGGTTCGGCCGCCATATTGTTTTGAGTGAAAAACACTAAAATCCAATTTTCTCCAAAACGCCTGAACAGATCGAGGCCAAACTTTGCACGCAGAATCGCATACCCATGACGAACAAAAAAGTCACCGAGTATGACGTCATGCATCACATGGTTTCAGAGTTATGACGTTTTTAAGCACAAACATTTAAAACCTAGCTCCTCCCTCATTTGTGATCCAATCGAGGGGAACTTCACAGATCTGTTCAGCATATCAGTCTACTAAAATATCCTTTTGGAATTTGCGATAGGTCACGTGGTTTGGCAGACATCGTTAATTAAACGCAAATAATAAAAACATTTATATCTCTTGAACCACTTCATTGATCGCCGTGAAACTTCATACTGCAGTAGAAGTCATGAAGAGTAACAAGTGTGCAAAATTTGAAGATCATTGGATGTACGGTCTGGAAGCTAGAAGTTGTTATTGCGTGAAGAAGAAGTCTTCGAGTGTGGCCGATTAATTTATTTATCACATGTACAGACTTGCAGGCATCATTTGACACAATTTACTGGGTTAATTTAAACCTCAAATAAAATTTTAATTCCTGATCTGTCTATGGCTGAGGTATATTAACAAACGAATAAAACAGATTTGGCAAAATTCCAACTTTTTTTAAAAAGATCGCATATTCACCCAGGGTTGTGAGAGGCTGAAGAAGAAGAAACCTCACATGGGCTTCCCAGACCAAACAAATAATTCTGGTTCTGGCTCTGCGATTTTTAGGTTTATTACTCCCACAAGGGAGTAATGCATTCAATCGTGTCCATCCGTGTGTGTGTGTGTTCGTATGTTCATGTGTTCGTGTGTTTGTGAACAAGATATCTGGAAAAGTTTTGAACGGATTTGGATGAAAGTTGGTGGGATAATTGCCCTTGGAATAAGGAAGGATTGATTAGTTTTTGGTGAAGCTCAGGATATTATTCCGGATCCAGGAACTTTTTTTAGAAAGATTTTTTTCTGTTTTACTGCATTAAAGCTTTTATTCTTATTCTTAAATGATGTTTTTCTCCTCCAATTCCGAGATATATCAAAATAAATTCTCTGACAGTTAGGGCTTACTTTCTTTTTCATTTATTGTTTTGGGGAGAGGGGATGTTAAACAAAACGTATTATTCCAACTAAACCCACGGCGGGAGTATGCGCTCTACTGAGTGGCGTTCTAGTTTTACAATATAACTGTGCAATTTACATTATTTTCCCGTTTTTGCTAAGCTAAACCTTTTTTTAAACCTCGAGCAGTTTACTGCTTACCTTTGTACCATTTCAGGTTATTCACTGGACTTGAATTGCTTAAATTTCAATAAAAACTGGAAAAATTGAGGTGTTCTAAAACTTTTGACCGGTAGTGTATACCAAAAAAATTGTACTTTGATAAGAGAGGAAATTTGAAGGGCTTGGAGGCAAAGTATGCTGGTACCAATATTTAAAGAAAAGGGGGAGCATTCAAAAATGCAAAAACTACCAAGACATTACACTCCCACCACATACCTCTAAGTGAGTCTAAGAGATGGGAGAGTATAGTTCAGTGACTGAGAAAAATAAAGGAAATACATTAAGGTCGATTTGTATTTGTGCCCGGAAAAGAACGAAGGATGCCTTTTTTGTTTTTGGACAAGTGATAGAGAAATACCGGGAAGGTCAAATCAACATAAAGTTTGTATCGATATCGATAAGCTTATGACCTGGCGCCTGGAAGAAATCTGGAGATGTGCAAGCAATTGTGTAGCCCCTGAGAAGTATGTACAACTATTACAGTACACGTATAAGAAGTGCCAGACAAGAGTAAGAAGCAGCGTGGAAGAGAGTGAAATTTTGAAGTTCACGTCGGACTACATCAATGATTGGCACTGAGCCCCTTCCTCTTCGTGATTGTCATGGATGTTCTAACTGAGCAAGTGAGACAGGAAGTGCCATGGTCAATGATGTTTGCGGATGGCATTGAGATAATTATAATGTGGTGGGGATATGGGGGATAATTTTAATGTGACTGAATATCTGGATAAAAAGGAGAAAAGTGCTGTAAGATAGGGATATGAAGATAGGTAGACCAAAGATTCAATATATGGATTTCCAGTTTGAGCCTAGGGAAGAGGATCGGGGTGATGGTGTAAAGATTTTGGGTGGAGATTTGGAGAACGGGAGTACCTTTAAGTATCTGTGGTCCGTGGGGGCAGAAGACGGAAATATGGGAATGGAAATTAAGCAACGGATTAGTTCTGGTTGGAATAATTGGAGCAAGTGCAGTGGAGTGTTGTGTGATAGAAAAGTAGCATTGAAACTAAAAGGAAGAATTTACAAGACAGCTGTGAGACTGGCTTTGTTATATAGTACAGAAACCAGGGCAACATTAAGGTAAAGGAGGTGAGGATGTTGAGATGGATGCATGGAGTAACAAGAAAGGCCAATATCGGGAACCAGTATATCAGGGAGTCAAAGAAAGATTGTGGAAGCATTGAACAAATTAGCCAAGAAGAGATCAAATTGGTTTGGTCATCTGACGAGGAGAGAGAGAGTGGTTGGTGAGGCAAGTGATGCAGAATGGATGCCAGGAAGAAGAAGAGGAAGGCCTTAGACCAGATGGAAGGATTCAGTGACAAGAGATTTAGAAGTTGTGGGAATGGAAGAAGAATGGGCGACTGATAGGAGGAGATGGAGAAGGGTGATCAACCAGCAGTGACAACTACAAGTAAAAATTGTAGAAGCCAAAATAAAGAAAAAGATGTGTGGATGCATTCTCTGAAACCCGTGCAAAAATAGATTCCTGGTAGAAAAAAGGCAAGCAGACAGCAGATGGCAGCATTTAAACACGAGAACCCGACAAACCACCAACAAACAGTCTTTCCTGACCACAAGAAAGGTGATAGAAAGGTGCTAGAGGGTCATAGATGCAAGGAAAATTTTCTCCACAAAATCTGATCAACAAAAAATATTGAATCGAGTATAACAAAACAGGACTTGGAAATAATGCACAACTTTTTTTTTTTCTTTTTTTTGTATACAAGATCGAGGCTCGTGAAAGAGCGAACATTAATCACACAGAAAGACAAACAGACACATACAACAAATAACATCGGGAGCGGGAGACAAGATGGGGAGAGAGGGGGAAGGACACAAACAAAACATTTGAGAGCAGGGACCGAGAGACATGGAGACATCGAGAGATCTGTGGGAGGGAGAGGGCTTTGGGGGGGAGGCATGTGAAGGGGGGGAGGCATGTGAAGGGGGGGGGGTGGGAGAGGTATAAACATATTGACACTGCCAGGACTTCCACGAAGGAAGTTGGAATTTCAAACAAGGTGGATCTGGGGTGAATTAGTGGGGGTAGAAAAGATCAAGGTTTTGGATGGGGGAAGATAAGAGATGGTGGTGAACAGCTGTTTTAAAGACCTGGAGGGAGGAGTGGGATTGAAGGGAGTGTGGGAGTTTGTTCCAGAGGCGGGAGAAAAGAGGAATGAAAGAGTGAAGGTGAGCAGAGAGCCGAGATTTCGGCAGTTTAACCATCAGAGGGTTGCTGGCAGATCTTGTGCGACCTGTAGGAATATTTGGGGGACAGAGCACAGAGAGAGCTGGGGGAGCAAGGCCGGAGAGGAGTCGGTAGAAGACAGAAAGACCACCTACCTGCCTGCGGTGAGTGAGTGAAAGGCCCTCAAAGAGGTGACCTTTCCTGGATGACCAAACCACGCCACCTCCATTTCACAACTCATGTGAAAACAAACTGGCAGAGAGGGATGCAATCAAATTTTCTGTTACAGTTAAAACTGTTTGAGCGCATCAATGATTCGGAAAATTAGTTTTGTAGATTTTCCTTTGCCCCAAACAATGTTTGCAATGAACGATTATTTGGTTATTTAAGAAAATAAAGAAACCAACCACAAAATAGTTTTCCTGAGTTGTCTTTTTGATAATCTCTGACGATAAATTATGATATTCTGAAGCTTCTCTCTGGATTTTGTCTTTCTTGTTTCCTGCCGCGTGAGCGATGAAGTCCTTGGGTTTGAGTCCCGGTTTGAGTCTAGATTGCTTTTTCACACAAGCTCCATGAGGGAATTTATTCCAATTTATTTTTTTTAAAGAAATTTTCATATTCTGAACCTTCTCTCTGGATTTCGTTTTTCTAGTTTCCTGTGGAATTTCGATTTATAGCAACTTCGCAAGTGGCAGAGTTTTGGGAGATGCATCGTGACATGCACCATCAATCATGGCTTGTTTTGCTCAATTCTCAAATAAAAAACTAGGTTTACAATCAGGTTTGAAAAGGTTTGAAAGACTTCCGGTTCCTCGGGCGAGTGAGGCGTACTTCGAGCTCTCCACGGCATCGAAGTTTGAGTGTTTTCCCATTCTTGTCTTTGTCAAATTTCCACTGGTTATTTTGCTGTGTACGTGTTATTGTGTGTTTCTAGTTGGTGTTGGTTTGTGCAAACTTGTGTGTAGTTAATCGTTTTCTGAGTCGTATCTCGTGCGCGGCCTGGTAACTTGGGGCTTCCCCCCCCGTCGGTGTTTTGTCGGTTTGGGTTATTTCCTTCGCTGTATTGCTTGTTTCTTTTATTTTGTTTTCTCCCCCTCACCTCACCTCCCGAGACAAAGAATTATATATTGATTCTTTCTCTCCTCCCGGACACGTGCTTGTTCGCTCTCCTCCTCGTCTCGGCTTGTGCCCCGCCCCCTGTATCTCGTTTTCTTCTGCCTCTGCTCCTTCCTTCTCAAATCCACGTTCTTGCTTGGAGACTTTTCCCGGATTTTTTTTTTTTTTCATGGTTCTGTTTGGATATTGTTGGAATATGTTTAAACCACAGCCGTGATGCTGACGCCCCCCCCCCCCCCCCCCCCCCAGAATTTACATGTTTTAAACGTTTCCCAGTGTGTACCCTGGTCAGAATAGGTACACCGTATCCCTGCGTGTCGTAAGAGACGACTAAGAGGGTTGGCGTCAGGAAGGGCATCCGGCCATAAAAACATTGCCTCAAAAAGAGAACCATGACAATCACAAGTACATATGGGCAGGGTACAGCCCGAAGTGGAGATCGGTTTCTGAGGTTTGGGACATGGAATGTAGGGACAATGACAGGGAGATCAGGAGAAGTGGTGGAAGTATTGGTCAGAAGAAGAGTGGACATATGTTGTGTGCAAGAGACGAGAGGAAGGGAAGTGGTGTGAGAATGGTGAATGGTAGGCAGGGACAGAAATACAAGTTTGTGTGGCAAGGGTGCCCGGAGGGCGTGAATGGTGTTGGTGTCCTGTTTTCTGAGGAGTTTGTAGACAGTGTGGTGAGTGTGACTAGAGTGAGTGATAGGTTGATGATGGTGAAAATGATGATTGGAAAGCTCTTGGTGAACGTCATCTCGGGATATGCTCCGCAGGTTGGTCGAAGCGATGAAGAGAAGGACAAGTTCTGGTGTGCGATAGAGAAGCTGATGGAAAACGTGAAAGATGAGGAAGTTGTTGTGGTGGGAGGAGACCTAAATGGACATGTGGGAAGGAGTATGGACGGTTTTGAGGGAGTTCATGGGGGTTACGGATATGGTGTGAGAAATGGAGAAGGTGAAAGGATTTTGGAGTTTGCTGATGGAGCTGATTTGTTGATTTGTAATACTCAGTTCCAGAAAGAGGACAATAAGCTTGTTACATACACGTCAGGTGGGTCGACGACAACCGTTGACTACCTGATGGTGCGTAGGCGAGATAGGGGGCACCTCCGGGACACAAAGGTGATCCCGGGGGAGGAGGCTGTTTCACAGCACCACTTGGTTGTCTGCAACATAAGGGTGAAAGGTGCGAGGAGAGCTCGGCGGGTGAAGTACCAACCGAGAATGAAGGTGTGGAGGTTGAAAGAGGTGACAGTAAGGGAGGCATTAAAAGAGAGGCTGAGTAGGGTAGAGGATGATGTGGTTGAGCTTGAAAGTGGTTGGATGTCAATGAAAGCTAGTCTGTTGGGAGCCGTTGGTGAGGTATGTGGATGGACAAAAGGACCACCGAGGCACTCGGAAACATGGTGGTGGGATGTTGAAGTTGGAAAGAGGATTGACGAGAAGAGGAAGAAGTTCAAAGAGTGGCAGAAGGCGAAGGGTACGGGAGCAGAAACAGCAGAGCATGAAAGTTATAAGGCAGCCAGGAAGGCTGCAAAGAAAGAGGTAGCAAAGGCGCAGGAGGCATGTAGGAAAATGTTCGGAGAACGCTTGGATTCGGAAGAGGGTCAGAAAGCAGTATTCAGGATTGCAAAGCACATAGCGAAAGAGAGGTGTGATGTGATGGGGGTGAGTTGCTTGAAGGATGAAGTGGGACAAATCGTTGTCGACCCAGATGGAATTAAAGGAAGATGGAAAAGATATATGGAAATGCTGTTGAATACAGAGAATGAATGGGATGACAACATAGAGAGTAACCCAGTTTTAGGACCGGCAGAGAAGACAACTGAGAAGGAAGTTGAGGAAGCGATAAAAGCAATGAAGAGTGGAAAAGCGGGAGGGCCGACGGGAGTTGTGGGAGATATGTTGAAGGCAGCAGGAAGTTGGGGTGTGAAGAGAATGACAGAGATCTGTAATCTGGTGGTGAAAGAAGGCCGCATTCCAGTGAATTGGGAACTGAGTACCCTCGTCCCTCTATACAAGGGGAAAGGTGACCCTCTGGAGTGTGGCTCGTACCGAGCGATAAAGTTATTGGAGCATGGAATGAAGGTATTGGAAAGGGTGTTGGAAAGGAGGATAAGGAAGAAAGTGAAGATCGACGAAATGCAGTTTGGATTTATGCCAGGAAGAGGAACGACAGATGCGCTTTTCATTGTGAGGCAGTTGCAGGAGAAGTACATGGATAAGAGGAAGAAGTTGTTTTTTGGGTTTGTTGATCTGGAGAAAGCATTCGATAGGGTTCCACGCAAAGTATTGACATGGGCATTGAGGAAGTTAGGAGTGGAGGAATGGTTGATCAGAGTAGTGATGGCAATGTACAAAAGAGCACGCACAGCTGTAAGGACGAAGGACGGGAACAGTGGTGAGTTTGAGGTGAAGGTGGGAGTGCATCAGGGGTCGGTACTAAGTCCACTACTATTTGTAGCTGTGATGGAGGTGCTGGCTCAGAACGTAAAGGAGGGTTTACCGTGGGAGTTGTTGTATGCAGATGATCTGGTGTTGATTGCGGAAAGTATGGATGGACTGAAGGAAAAGATGAACAAGTGGAAGGAATGTATGGAGACAAAAGGTCTGAAGGTGAATATCGGAAAGACAAAGGTGATGGCAAGTGGTAAAGCATGTGGTGAGGTGGAAAGAACTGGGAAGTGGCCATGTGCTGTGTGCAGGAAGGGTGTCGGAGTGAACTCCATTCAGTGTACAATGTGCGCTGAGTGGGTTCATCAAAAATGTAGTGGTCTGAGAGGGTCATTAACCAGTGTGGCAGCTACATTCAAATGTAAGGTGTGCGCAGAGGGAGCTGCAGATGGAGGAAATGTTGAGTTGGATCTTGGAGATGGCGTGAAGCTGGAAGGTGTGAAAACATTTTGCTACCTCGGAGACATGCTGAATGGAGAAGGTGGATCAGACTCGGCAACGGTTGCTCGAGTGAGATGTGCATGGAAGAAGTTTCGGGAACTGAGTGGCGTGCTGATGAGGAGGAGAGTGTCGCTGAAGCTGAAGGGAAAGGTGTATGCTGCATGTGTGAGAAGTGTTATGATTTATGGGAGCGAGACATGGGTAATGAACGTAGAGCAGCAACGAAGGCTGGAAAGGGTGGAAATGCGAATGGTTCGGTGGATGTGCGGAGTATCGTTGAGAGAGAGGAGGACAAATGATGAATTGCGAAAGATGATGGGAATATTGCCTGTGATTGATGCTGTGAAGAGGAACAGGTTGAGATGGTTTGGTCATGTATTGAGGAAGGATGAAAGTGACTGGTTGAGAAGAGTGATGGAAGTTAATGTAGAAGGAAGTAGAGGACGGGGAAGACCGAGAAAGACTTGGCTAAAGATGGTGGAAGAAGAAATGTGGGCAAGGGGGTTAACAAGGAGAGATGCAGAAAATAGGGCAAAATGGAGAAGATTGTCACGGGGACAGCAAGGCTAACCCCCGCTCTAGCAGGGAAAATTGCCTTAAAATGCATGTTGTTGTTGTTGTTGTTTACAATCAAATGTGCAAGTCATCATGTAAATCAAGAGTACGCAAATTTCAAAATGACAGAATCTTCCCCAAAATTATTCATGCGCATGTGCAGAAACCCGAGAAAACTGAAGAGTTTGGGGTGAAATAAAATGTATTGTGTCTGGGATAAGGATTGTTACTTGGAATGGCTCACCAAGCTTCTGAAAGATACTTGGAAAACAAAACACCTGGAGAACTTTCTCAGCTCGCCGAAGGGGCACCTGCTCGTACTGCAAACTCCCGATCGTGTGGGTCGGTGCTATGCACACCCCCGGTGTGTGTGTGTGTGTGTGTGTGTGTGTGTGTGTGTGTGTGTGTGTGTGTGTGTGTGTGTGTGTTATAATCCATGGCCAACGCTAGAACATATTAACAGCAAGTGTTCTTTCTGTCTTCTACCGACTCCTCTCCGGCCTTGCTCCTCCAGCTCTCTCTGGGCTCTGTCCCCCAAATATTCCTACAGGTCGCACAAGATCTGCCTGCAACCCTCTTATGGTTAAACTGCCAAAATCTAGGTTCTCTGCTCACCTTCACTCCTTCATTCCTCTTTTCTCCCACCTCTGGAACAAACTCCCTCACTCTCTTCAATCCCACTCCTCCCTCCAGGTCTTTAAAACAGCTGTTCACCACCATCTCTTATCTTCCCCCATCCAAAACCTTGATCTTTTCTACCCCCACTAATTTCACCCCAAATCCACTTTTTTGAAATACCAACTTCTTCCCTGGAAGTCCTTGGTGTCCTCGTGTTTATACTTCAACCACCCCCTTCCCATGCCGCCTCCCCCCAAACCCTCTCCCTCCCACACATTCCCGATGTCCCTGCTCTCAAATGTTGTGTTTATGTGCTTCCCCTTATCTCCCCATCTTGTCTACCGCTCCCCTTTTTAAATAGTTTGTTTGTTTGTCTGTTTGATTTGTTTTTGTGATAAATGTTAGCTCTTTCACGAGCGTCGATTATGTATTTTTTTTAAAAAAGAAAAGTGATATAAACCCCACAACTCGATCACGGGTAATTTTGGTATTTCCTCCGCTTCCGTGAATCCGACTTGCATCCAGGAACACAACAATTATGGTTTACCACTTTGAAATCGCTAATCTTTCATGTAAATGCTAAAAATTATGTTTAAAATACGATTTCATTTACACATTTCATTCTAGTAATGGCAGGTTAAAAATGCCCAGCGAACATAACCGAGTCACTGAAAAAAACACAGCGCGTGCGCAAAAGGCCTCGTTTAGCATTCACACGTCATTTCGATAGTCACGTGTTGTCAGACATTGTTTCTTATCATTTGAGGTGGGATACAATATTCAATCAAACATAGTGTAATTCGGAAAATTATCCTGCATGACCCTGAGCAGGGAACACGAGAGAATTTGACCAAATGGCCTTGACAGTCCAAATAAATTGTTATTCATCAATTGTAGTTCGAGCTAAAAACGGGAAATCAACTACCAGAGTACAATTCAACTACGAATAAAAACATTTATTTGAAAAATCAACACACCGTCCTTTTTATTTTTTACTTTATGGGAAATGCAACAGGTAATGAATGTTTAGCAATATCAACACCGCCACCGCAGGTTTGATGGGCCCAATGGTGTTTCCCTATAATGGTTGATACACTGTTCAATCGCTTTCAGAAATTGAACCTTAAAAACGCCATGGTGCTCTGATTAAAAAACTAAATTGTGAACTCGAAAATAAATCACAGGTGAATATTGCACACCTGTACAATCAGACATGACTCTAAATATGCCCGTGATTGGTTAAAAAAAAAATAATAACCACCTTTAGAGGCCATTTTTCCCCGCAAGCGGGGGTTGGCCTTTTTCGGGAACCGTGGTTGTTGTTGTCTTTCGGTCCCCTTTTTGAAGCAATGTTTTACGGCCGGATGCCCTTCCTGACGCCAACCCTTTTTGCCGCCTTTAACGACAAACAGGGAATTACCAGTGAACTGGTCCTCAATTTGCCGACCTCGGAAGGATGACAGGCTGAGTCAACCCCCCTGGCGTTAATTCAGCGATCGACCGGGATTCGAACCCAGGATCCTAGGATCCTAAGCTGACACCCTAGCCGCTAGCCCAACACCAGGGTTACCGTGATTTACCGTGATTGGTAAATAGTGTCAATTTTCATTAATTCAACCAAGAGGAACCAGAAACCATGAGCACCAAAATACGTTAAAAGCAGATGTGTCTCATTGTATTGTGTGTGCATGTGTGTGTGCATGTGCATGTGTGTGTGTCTGTGTGTGTGTGTGTCAATGGTGGTCTGAGTGCCGGTTTGTCCATTCAATGTTAATAATAACCATCCAGGATGTAATTTAAAAGTTATTGTCTACCTAAACAGGGTGGATGTGTCTGCATGTAGCAAATACTGCTAACGATTCATCGGCACCATTCCAGTTAAGAGGTGTACATGCACTGTATGTACACATATGCACGCGCGCGCACGCGCACACACACACACACACACACACACACACACACACACACACACACACACACACACACACACACACACACACACACACACACACACACACACACAATTTCTCAGCCTTAACACTAAGTTTTGTACTTTGCCTTGAGATCACTCTGGCAACAAGTGACACGTCCTGCTCACGATGTAATACTGTGACAGTTCTGTAAACCATGTGTTTTATGACAGTGACTCACCAAGCTGACAGTCAGGGATGGAGCAGACTGACCAAGTATCTGGTTACGCATCAGCACAAGGTTAGAAGATGCATTACAGTCTGCAGCCCTTCCATGCCACCCTTGTAAGCCTGGCACTGCGAGCATCCCTGTCACACCTGTGATAAATAAGAACAGATACTCATATGAGAATTACCATCAAGCATAACAGCAGGAGAAAGGGGAACAGCAGGAGAAAGGGAACAGCAGGAGAAAGGGGAACAGCAGGAGAAAGGGAACAGCAGGAGAAACAGGAAACACGAACAGCAGGGTACTGTCCAAATTGTTGTAGTGTAGGAGAGAATACAGCAATATCCAAACCTGCAGTAACAAGATAACATCTCAGAAGGTGGAACAAAAGCATAATATGGTTGAACATATGCCAAAAGCCTGGTGTTGGCTTAGCAGTTAGGGTGCCGGCCTGGGATCCTAGGATCCTGGGTTCGAATCCCGGTCGATCGCTAAATTAACGCCAGGGGGGTTGACTCAGCCTGTCATCCTTCCGAGGTCGGCAAATTGAGTACCAGCTTGCTGGGATGAATGATCCCAGTGTGTACCCCGGTTTAGAATAGGTACACCGTATCCCTGCGCATCGTAAGAGGCGACCAAGGGTTGGCGTCAGGAAGGGCATCCGGCCATAAAGACATTGCCTCAAACAGGGAACCATGATTGTCATGGGGCCCGCAAGGCTAACCCCCGCTCTAGCGGGGAAAATGGCCTTAAAACGATCGTTCATATGCCAGAAGCAACAACACTGTGCCTTAGAAGCTTGGATTAGTTCACAGGACACAAAGTGTGGCTGCCTACTTTTTCTTCTTCTTCATTTGTATGCAGCACAAGGCTGCAACCTGCAATGTAGCATATTTGGCTGAGGGCGCAGCTGTGCCGCTGATGCAATGCCCTCTGTGGGTTAGGGCAGGAATTTGTACTTTGTTCACAGCACTGGCGATAAATCGCCGACTCTTTCCTGAAGGACACCATGGAATCTATAACATACACCAACAAATGCTGGCAGACAGGACGGCCATGTAAAATCCATCCGAGCAGCAGCCTCTTCCCTCTCTCCAGACGCTGATAGAATCAAGAGCAAGTCAAAGACCTGGATTAATATGTCTTTCAACCCCAACAAATCCCACGTACTCACTCAACCATGTCTCTCCAAAAGGACTGTCTGAAAACCCTCCCATCTACCTCAAACAACCCACTTGAAGAGGTTAAGTCACTCAAACTTTTGGGCATCAACATCAGCCATGATTCTTCTTGTAATAATAATAATAATGCATTTATTTTATATAGCGCTTTTCAGGAAGCCCAAAGACGCTTTGACAGAGTGCAAAACATAATGCATAGCATTGTACGGCATTGTACAGACCATATTTCAAAGATGACCTTCAAAGCCAGCTGCCAACTGGGCATCCTTCATTCAAGATCTTTCCTTGACCAATCTGAACTTTTGACAACCTACAGGGCCTTCATTTGTAGCTTGAGTACTGCTCTCCCCTTTGGGCTGGTGCAGCTGCCTCACACCCAGCCGTTCTTGATGCCATAGAAAGCAAGGCCCTCAAAATCATTTGGATCTCCTGTGATGAAGCTGAGCATCTAGGCCTGTTAACCTCACATGGCAGATAGGTTGGTGGCCTGCCTGTATCCTACCACCTCCTTTATGGTCTTGCACCTCTGCTCTCTCTTGGCTGTAGTTCCTCCCAAGTTTCTGCAGGATGCACATGGTCAGCCAGTGGACCCTCTTCTTGTTAAACTCTCAAAATGCAAAATCACTTCTCACCTCCACTCATTTGTTATTCTTTTCTCTCACCTGTGGAAGCAACTTCCCCAGTATGTTCAGTCCCGTTCTTCCATCCAGGGCTTCGAAAAAGCCGTTCATCACTACCTGTCATCCACATCCATAATAATAATCTCTTCCACCCCAAATTACATCATTCCTAAACACTCCTCTTTCACAGGTTATTGTGATCCTTCCCCCTCTGCCTCCCCTCTTTTCGTTTGTCAGTTTGTTGGTCGGTTTGTTCCTTTTCTGGTTCAATTCGCCCTTCTCCTTCTCTTCTTGCCGTGTTTCATTCAGCTTGAATGCAGCTTGTTCACCCCATGTGTCCTTCTCTCCCATACCCTTTACCTCATTCTATCGTCAAGATTCAAGGGGCTCCGCAAGAGGCCTGCAGGGAACACGAGGGTTTAACCAAATGGCCTCAACAGTCCAAATAAATTGTTAATCATCAATTGCAGCTAACGACTGGAGATAAACTACTGGAGTACAATTTGACGGCGAATAAAAACATTCATTTGAAAAATCAACAGGCCTTCCTTTATATTTTTAACTGTGAGAAATTGAGAAACCGCAGGTTTGATAGGCCCAATTATGTTTTCCTGTAATGGATGATACGCTGGTCAATAGCTTTCATACATCGATCCACAAGCCAAGATACTCTGATAAGAAAAAAAAATCGCACACTCGAAGATAAATCACACAGGTGAATATTACGAACCTGCATAATCAGACATAATTGGTCAACATGATTGGATTGGTCTGTGATTGGTCAACCGTGCCAGTTTTCATTAACTCAACCAAGAAGAATCAGAAACCAAGGCACCCCCGCTAATTCACCCCAGATCCACTTTTTTGAAATACCAACCTCTTTCCTGGAAGTCCTTGCAGTTTCCATGTGTTTTATACCTCTCCCACCTCCCCCCAGGCCCTCTCCCTCCCACAGATCTCCTGATGTCCCTGTTCTCAAGTGTTGTGTTGTGTGCTTCCCCGTCTCTCCCCATCTTGTCTACCGCTCCTCGTATCATATGTTTTATGTGTCTGTTTGATTTTTTTGTGTGATTAATGTTATCTCTTTCACAAGCCTCGACCTTGTATACAAAAAAAACAAAATTCTTGCCTTCCTTTTCTTCATTACTTTCTCTGTCTCTGTCTCTGTCTCTATCTATCTATCTATCTATCTGTCTAGCACTCAAGAAGTAAATTCTTGCAGATTTTCTTTTTCTGTAAGTCTCACTTGGCTGCGCCTGGATGGGTTTGAGGGTTGTGGAGTAGCGATTGAAACCCGAATCCTATCCAGGTTCCTCCTAATGACTCCATCTTTGCTCTTTGCTTATTCGGGTTCCTTCTGGTGACTCCAATGCAGATTTTAGTCTTCTGTTTGATTACACTCTAATGTTGGCGTTTCCCTCTTTCCATTTTGTTTCCTTCCGTTCTGCTCTACTTCTTCCACAAGCCTCAATCATGTTTTAAAAAAAAACAGTGTTGGAAAGGGATGGGAGTGGCTAGCGAAGACAAATGTGAGACAAGTTGTATGGTGTTGGAGACTTTTACTAGTCAAAGCTGCCAGTAGAGCCACATAAAACGATGCTCCCCATCTGACAGACTGTGACAGAAAGTGTCAACAAAGTATTAGCATCTCACAAAAAACACCAGCATACCCTGGATTTGGACTCGGGCGTCGCAAATGCAAGTTGTGAGCGAGCACGCATTGCATCGATTGATGAGCCAATCAGTCAGCTCTAGTTTTGCACATAAATTATAATGAAGGATTTAATGGTCTGTGCGACGATATGTCACAATGTAAGGAACACTGGAATATTGGGCTATATTAAAGGGATTTTGAAGGTAAAAGGAGATTTTTTGGGGGGAGGTGGGGGGTTTGTGGGGTTTTGAGGGCCTTGTGAACCCTCAACAGAACTGTTGATTCAAGGTCTGCAGAATCGCAATCCAAGAACTTGCAACATTGTCAAGAATATCCAAATCACCAGTGCATAATATTGTTACTGAGGATCTTGGGAACAGAAACATGACAGAGCTGATGAAACTAATCCTCATGGAGCAAATGAAACTGAACTCGCTTTCTCTGGCCATCAACAGCATTTCCATCGGGAAGGCAAGAGTTTCTATAATGCATCATTGCAAGATGAAATCTGGTGCCACAGCTATGAGCCAGACGTGCAATCTCGCTCAGCAGTGTGGGAAACGCCAGATTCTCAGCAGCCGAAAACAGGCCAAACATCAACAAAGGGGAAATCAAAGTGTTTCTTTTTCTAAGAGCACATTGCAATTCTGCTGAGCCGAGCAGCTCTGCAGGGTGCAGCAGCGAATGGAGACGACTACCATATGGTTTTGCATGATCATCCGGGACGTGCAGTGTGCAAAAATAATAATAATAATAAAGCCAACAAGCTCCATTGAGCAACACCATGTTCCACCACGACAATAATCCACTGAATGCAAAATGCAATGCCAATGGCTTATTCGCATTCTGTAAGCGGTACGTTTTTGCCTACTCACCATATTCACCATGTTCATGTCCATGTGACTTTCACTTGTACTCAGTCCACAAAATTAAAAGCTAACTTGGGGGGTGGGGAAGGGGGAGGGTGGCAGACATTTTGCATCCAGTGAAAAGTATTAAAGAGACAAATCCACTGTGCTATTGACATTTCGGAGGCGAGGCTTCTGTGCTGGGATCAAAACGTCGGTTGACTGCAGAACACGTTGGAGGGAGTGGAGATAATGTAGAATAATGCCACATGAATACCTCGTAAGATGAAGTTTGTCACTGGGATTACATTACGTCTATTATGTAGTTGGCTGACAGAGCTTTTGGGATAATCCTTGTTAGCCTTTTTTTTGAACGACCACAAAGCTAGAAAAATATGAAAAGGCAAGTAATCATGAACACAGAAGTGTGATCAGGGTTTAAACAATCAAAGACAGTCAGAACTAGAAAGAGCAATCAGAGAGTGCAGACCCTCACCAGGACTTGTTTTGTGTGATGTTTGTGCGCAGGTGCGTTTGTGTTTGTGTGCTATATAGGCGATGTAATGACGGCGTAAGATTATGTTCATAAAGCGGACAAACAAACTTTTGAGGTTATGTTGTATAGAACAGCGTTGCAACTGTATGTACTTTATAGAAACTGGCAGAGAACCTGCCCGAGGGGCGATCTTGTTCTAAGCACGCAACACGTTCTTCTGGCACACATCTTTATTTGGGTGGTGTATAGGCAACTGACAGCTGCATCAATCACTCCCGAAAATAACGCAAATAACCTGGGTTAGGTGCATAAAGCAAAAACATGCCCACTGCTTATGATTCAAAACCCCTCACTGCACTGGAAAATGTGGGGACAGGAATGCTGCACTGCAATGTAAAGGGTGGGACTTGTAATACCTTCTCCCACCCGGAGGAGGCGCTACATGATACACATCGACAGAGAATTTGCATCCCTCCCATCCCGCCAAGACCACCAGCAAAGATAAAAAATAAATAGCACTGCAAAGTGGGCGTAACCCCTCAGCCCATGCATGGTGGAAACCAATTTCAAGATGGCTGCGGTGGCGGCCATATTGAAAATCGCAACACACCCATTTTCGAAAGGAACCTTCCTCTACTCAACCCCAACACACACTGCAAAAATGGATTTAATCGGACAAGCCGTTCTGCTCGAAATTGATGGAAACCAATTCCAAGATGGCTGCCGTGGCGGCCATATTGAAAATCGCAGCGCGCCCATTTTCGAAAGGAACCTTCCTCTATTAAATCCCAACACACTGCAAAAAATGGATTTAATCGGACAAGCCGTTCTGCTTGAAATTGACGGAACAAATTTCAAGATGGCTGCCGTGGCGGCCATATTGAAAATCGCAGCGCACCCATGAACCTTCCTCAACTCAACCCCAGCACACACTGCAAAAATGGATTTAATCAGACAAGCCGTTCTGCTCGAAATTGACGGAAACCAATTTCAAGATGGCTGCCATATTGGCGGCCATATTGAAAATCGCAGCGCGCCCATTTTCGAAAGGAACCTTCCTCTATTCAACCCCAAAACACACTGCAAAAATAGATTTAATCAGACAAGCCGTTCTGCTCGAAATTGACGGAAACCAAAAGTTGACGGACGCCTGGACGACGCCCGTGACGACAATACCCCTTAGCCCAATTTGGGCAGAGGGGTGACAAGCTATACACTAATTGGGGTAATGCTGATCCTATGTACCAAGTCTGAATGTAATCGGCCCAGAACTGTAGGAGTAGCATGACAAACACAAACACATATCTGTGAATTACAGCAAGGATACTCACATTTTAATAGTACATACTTTATGGATGTGCTCATATTCAAATTGTAATACTTTAAAGAGGCAGTTGTAAGAAATACAACGTGTAATACTGGCTACCACCAGGTGGTGTTTGTGGCCTACGTGAGCACATTATGTGCAGAAAGAGAGGACAAACAGACAGGCAGACAGACAAACTAATACTAGAGTAGCTCATGGTGGTTGAGTATGCACTTTATTGTACAGACCTAAACTCTTCAGGAATCCACTAATTGAAGGTCCAGGAACAATATTTGGTTGGTAACACATTTGCCACTGACGGCGAAATAGCTGAAATGGCCACACCCCTTTTTGGGCCACGCCCCCTTTTTTGCCGTGACTGTATCTACAGAACCGTTGGACCTAGGAGGTTGCCCGACCACTCAAAATTTGCGCAATGGCCACATTATGGGGGGTCAGTAATACATTTTCATATCCAAAAGTCAATGGTTTTTAAGATAATTGCCAAAAACCGATTTCAACATGTTACGAACTACAATATTATTCGTAATTGTTCCTGTTCCTGTTCCTATTGTTCAATTACTTGATTCCTGAAGAGTCTAGACTAGACTAGAGTCTAGACTAGAGTCAAGACTAGAGTCTAGACTAGAGTCTAGACTAGAATTTAGTCTAGAGTCTAGACTAGAGTCTAGACATGGCTAGAAATTCCGGTCATGGGTGTTTTGTCGTTGAGCCTGCAATCCAGCTGTTGAAGCCAGATCAGTTTGGTAACATATTCCTTGGAATGGGACCTTTTCACATGGAGAAGATTGTCATCGCTTGCCTTGGGAAGTTTTTAGGCTGTATCGGTATTGATCTGGCTTTGATTGAGACTGAAGCCTTTGGCAAGCTCGTTGTAGAGAATAGTGTCATGACTGGAGGTCACTATTGCAAAGGCAAGGAGGGAATGAGTCTTGTATCAGAGGTGATGACAGTTCTTATGTTTGAGAAGTTTCAACCTGACCAGGACAGTACTAGTTGTGAATTAGACCAGCAAATAGAGACCATGGAAACTAAGATGCAGCAGGCTTTAGATAGTGACCATACATACAGAGTTCAGAGAGATTTGGGAAGAAAGCAAGATCTTACATGCAGACTTGAAGAAGTATTTCACCGAATGGAAAGAAACGGCCTGTAATGAGAATGTGAGGTACTGGAGCTTGTTTCTGGATGAGCTGTATCCTATCCTGAGAGATCTTACACACTCTATTCGGCAAGGCGATTGGCATCTTTTCGTTTCAGCTGTGCGGAGGTGCATGCCTTTGTTCTTCGGGTTTGGCCGGACAAACTATAGCAGATGGGGTACGCTGTTCCTTGAAGATTGCCTGGACCTACAAAGGAAGTTCCCGGGTATCTACAGATGCTTTACAGATGGTGGATGGGTGATGTACCACACTACCCGACAAGGCAGTGCAGTAGGATTTGACATGGCACTCGAGAAGTGTTACAATAAACCCGCCAAGGTTGCTGGAGGTATCATTGGGATGACCAGACAGAAAGAAGCAGTAGCCTTATGGAATCTCCTAAAGCATGAGAAAGATCTTCATGTGGCACAGCTGCTGGAATGGTGCAACTTGGGAGACAAAGATGACAGTGAGCTGAGCCTACACCATGAGTTCAATCCAAGTTCTACGAAGATTGGCCATGTTCGTGCAAAGGCCCTTCTGGATTACATAAAATCCATCAACAATCCGTTCGACGCTGGAATCAGACTTCAGAACATCTCTACTGGAGCTGACATTCCCCAGGAGGTTGTCGACGGATTACTTGAATGCCTGGAAATTGGTGAGAAGAGTTATGAAGAGTTTGTTGAGACCAGATTTCAGGATAAGGAGAAGCACCTACATGATACAATCCCTACCAACCGCAAGACTGTTTTCGTGAAACGTACTTCTACTCCGTTCACAGCGAAGAAATCGATGGCGAAAAAGGATGCAGCGGAAACGGTTAGGTACATTGACTATGCTAGAGAAAGAGGGTACAGCATGCTAGAACTCCTGAAGTATGAATTGACCAGCACATCCCAGTTCCTCACCACTGAATGTAAAGATGGCATCAAATTGAAGAAGCCCGATAAAGCCTCCTTAGCCAGGGAACTTGTCAGTCGCCTTCCACAGGAGACGAGGAATGTAAAGAGTGACGCTCAGATGACAATAGTGGACTTCATGGCACTTGTGCGTAAACTACCGATGAAAAAGATGGGCCTTCACACATTCGGGGAATTGGCTGAGAGTCTTTCCAACAGGATTCTTGCTACAGGCTCCGTGTCCACAAGAATAGACATTATTTTTGATGTTTATCAAAAATCATCAATCAAGCAAATGGAACGGGCACAGCGAAGTTCCTCAGAACAAATCACAATCACCATTGGGTCTGACAATCAGAAACTCCCTGTCGATCTTGATATGTTCTGGAGCTCAATGTTGAACAAAGTTCGGTTGCAGGAGTATGTCTTCAAGTGGATGCTGCAGAATGTCGAGTCGGACAAGGAAATATTCTTTGGAGGAGTATATGGGGGTGAATGCAGGAAACTGTTAGCTGGCACTGAAACACAGATCGCAGAGCTCTCAAGCAACCAAGAAGAAGCCGACGACAGAATCATGTTCCATATTAATGATGGTGTTGTGAAACACGGGGTTCAATCAGTCTTGGTCGACTCGCCTGACACAGATGTCTTTGTTAACCTCATCTTCCACTTCAACACAACCTGGCAACTACAAAAGCTGTACGTGAAGCTTGGTAACCGGAAAACAAAGAAAACTGTACCAGTCCACATGTTGGTTGATCAACTGGACAACGGTTTGGTGTCGTGTCTCCCAGCCATTCATGCTCTCAGCGGTTGCGACAGTACCAGCAAGGTGGGTCCAAAGCTGTCTGGCCTGAAAGCATCCATCGATCTCTCCCTACTGGAAGGGTTTGGTGTAGAAGAACTGTCACCACAGATAACAAGCAATGCTGAAAAGTTCCTTGTGTCTGGATTAAAGAAGACCGACTGTTCCACTTTCGATGAATATCGATGGGAGCAGTACCACAACTCCAAGAAAGAACTGGACTTCAACCAGCTTGTGTGCTGTTCATCAACGCTACGAGAACACATAAAGCGAGCATTTCTTCAGTGTAAGATGTGGTTGCAAGCCCCAACTCCTGCCGTCACCAAACCAGATCCACTCCAGTATGGGTATGAAGCAACGGACGTTGGCATAACACCAGTGATACTGCCAGTATCGTGCAGGCCCGATGACCTGCCTCCTCCATGCAAATGCCCAAGAGCATGTATGAGTACCAAAACGTGCACTTGCAGAGACAGGAACATTAAATGTGTCACGTTTTGTGGCTGTAGTAAAGGCGAAAAGTGTAGAAATCCAAATAAGTAAATTCCAAAATAGGATGATGCAAAAGGTATAAGTGTCATATAATGTTGTGGCCTTGGTGGTATCATACAATTGTAGTTCGTAACATGTTGAAATCGGTTTTTGGCAATTATCTTAAAAACCATTGACTTTTGGATATGAAAATGTATTACTGACCCCCCATAATGTGGCCATTGCGCAAATTTTGAGTGGTCGGGCAACCTCCTAGGTCCAACGGTTCTGTAGATAGTCACGGCAAAAAAGGGGGCGTGGCCCAAAAAGGGGTATGGCCATTTCAGCTATTTCGCCGTCAGTGGCAAATGTGTTACCAACCAAATATTGTTCCTGGACCTTCAATTAGTGGATTCCTGAAGAGTTTAGGTCTGTACAATAAAGTGCATACTCAACCACCATGAGCTACTAGAGTATAATGAAAAATCGAATGAAAAATGAACTAATGAAAAAATGAAAAACCTCGGTCAGAGACCGAGGACTTGCCGGAATGTACTTTTTTTTTAATCGCCCATTTTGGATCAAGTTTTTTGGTTTTTCCAAGATGGCGGCCGAACCACGAGACTGATGACGTCATCATTATTTATTTTCGAAACTAATTTATTCCTAGATTATGCTCAAGAAATTTCATCTTGATCGGATGAAGTTTTGTACTTGTCGAATTATGACGATGTCATAGGTGCCTCCATTATGACATCATTAACATATTTTATTCCCCATGGAGAGTTCCTTACAATGAGCCATGTCTCAATTATTTCTATTCAGCACTTTTGGAGATATAGAGGTGCAAAGTTTTTCGGTTTTTCCAAGATGGTGGCCAAACCACATGACCGATGATGTCATCATGGTTTTTTTTTCTCCACCAGTTTATGCCGACATGGTGCTCAAGAAATTTCTTCTTGATCGGATGAAGTTTTGTACTTGTCGAATTATCAAATTATGACGTCATAATGGAGGCCTTGGGCCGAGAGAGTTAAAAAATTGGGCACAGTCTATTCCAGGGCAAGACAAATATGTGTGAAAAGTATGGTGATTCTAGGTGCAACGATGTAGACGTAGTACTGTGCACAAACAGACAAACAGATGAAAAATCGGTCAGAAACCGAGGACTTGCCGTAATGTACTTTTTTATCGGCCATTTTGGACAAATATGGTGGCCAAACCACTTGACCATTGACGTCATCATTATTTGTTTTCTAAACTAATTTATTCCTTGATATAAATATATATAATAACCACCTTTAGAGGCCATTTTTCCACGCAAGCGGGGGTTGGCCTTTTTCGGGAACCGTGGTTGTTGTTGTTTTTCGGTCCCCTTTTTGAAGCAATGTTTTACGGCCGGATGCCCTTCCTGACGCCAACCCTTTTTGCCGCGTTTAACGACAAACAGGGAATTACCAGTGAACTGGTCCTCAATTAGCCGACCTCGGAAGGATGACAGGCTGAGTCAACCCCCCTGGCGTTAATTCAGCGATCGACCGGGATTCGAACCCAGGATCCTCGGATCCTAAGCTGACACCCTAGCCACTAGCCCAACACCAGGGTTGCTCTTGATGCCCTTGATGATGCTCAATAAATTTCATCTTGATCGGATGAAGTTTTGTACTTGTCGAATTATGACGTCATAATGGAGGCACCTATGACATCATCATTAACATATTTTATTCCCCATGGAGAGCTTTTTACAATGAGCCATGTCTCAATTTTTTCTATTCAGCACTTTCGGAGATATAGAGGTGCAAAGTTTTTCGG
Organism: Myxine glutinosa; assembly: GCF_964187855.1. Taxonomy (NCBI): domain Eukaryota; kingdom Metazoa; phylum Chordata; class Myxini; order Myxiniformes; family Myxinidae; genus Myxine; species Myxine glutinosa. Next base: position 33,382,535 of record NC_136261.1, read on the forward strand.
TTTTTCCAAGATGGCGGCCGAACCACGTGACCGATGACATCATCATAAACATATTTTATTCCCCATGGAGAGTTCCTTACAATGAGCCATGTCTCAATTTTTTCTATTCAGCACTTTCGGAGATATAGAGGTGCAAAGTTTTTCGGTTTTTCCAAGATGGCAGCCGAACCACGTGATCGATGACATCATCATTTTTTTTTTTCTCCACCAGTTTATGCCGTCATGTCGCTCAAGAAATTGCATCTTGATTGGATGAAGTTTTGTACTTGTCGAATTATCAAATTATGACATCATAATGGAGGCCTTGGGCCGAGAGAGTTAAAAATTGGGCACAGTCTATTCCAGGGCAAGACCAATATGTGTGTAAAGTATGGCGATTCTCCGTGCAACGGTGTCTACGTAGTGCTGCGCACAGACAAACAGACAGACAGACAAACCAACCGATCAACATACTTGCCGGAATCTTTTCCGGCAAGTAACAAACAGACAGACAGACAAACCAACCGATCAACATACTTGCCGGAATCTTTTCTGGCAAGTAACAACCAGACAGACAGACAAACCAACCAACCAACATACTTGCCGGAATCTTTTCCGGCAAGTAACAAACGGACTCAAATGCAATACCTTCTCCTCTGGCGAGGGTAAAGAGCAATCAGAAATTGCAGACCCTCACCTGGACTTGTTTTGTGTGGCAAATACATGGAAGGATGTAACAAATGAAAAATCTGTCCAACATACTTGCCGGAATCTTTTCCGGCAAGTAACTAGAGGTTCCAGGGAACCTGAACCCAACTGGTCTATATCAATATGGTTAGAATATGCATAATAGAACCACAAACTATATAGTTTATATGTGCTAAAAATATATGACAAAAATTGATTTTTCAATATGGCCGCCCTGCCACGCCCATTTTTGGGCGTGCAACGCCCAAATGCAATCCCAAACTAGTTTATGTCTTAAAGATGCTGCACAACAAGTTTCATCAAACTTCATCAATATTTGTGACTTTTAGAGCGTAGACGTCGAATTGTTTACAGACGACAGACAGACAGACAGACAGACAACAGGCGGATGACGGACACTGGGTGTCGACAAAAACTCAGCTGGACATAGTCCAGTTGAGTTGATAAATGGACC
>NC_136261.1:33388675-33740402 GCF_964187855.1 Myxine glutinosa
ACCGCATCTCATGTAAGACAACTATAGGACATCTTGCTAGTTATTCTTAGTCTATGTCAGTTAAGGACTCGTTTCCATTAATTCTGACTCTTCGTTGCACCAGAATGTGATTGTATGGCACCGTTAGGAAGTTTAGGACCTCCCAATACCTCCCCGCAGCTCTTCCTCACGGTTCAGCAACAACAACAACAACAACAACAACAACGGCGGCGGCGCGGGGAGTGCGCGTCCTCACTCCGGCTTGGTTGGTAGGGGGTGTTGGGAGGGCACCAGGCCTTTCCAACGAGCCGCCATCGAACATGTGCTCGACGGGGTTACCACGTAGGGGCTCGCTGTCAGCTCCTCGTCAAGGGCGGAGCCCGGTAACCCCCGCACCCAATGGGAGCGGCGGACCGGCCCCATCTGGGGCGGAGCCAACCAGCCGAGGGCGTGTGACTCCCCGCTGAGCATGCGCAGGAAGAGGGAGGTGACGTCAGATGCGCGCTGAGCTTGGAGAAAGAAAGACGCCACCTCCGAGCGCTGTGAGGCCTCCCTGCATCTTTTGGACCGTGCTTGATCCTGTCCACGAGCCAAGGTGCACCTTGTGCTATCAACCGACCTGTCCTTCCCTGCCATCAATCCCTGTGTAAGTCAGCCTTGTTCCGTTTGTCTGTGGTCTGTCTGGGATAGATAAGATTGTATCTAAGTGCCTATCTCTTCTGTGTCTTTTACCTCACTCTACCTTGTAATCTACCCCTTTTCTCCACCACTAATTATATCCTCCTCCGGAGGTCTTGAGAACTGTACCCCTTGCGTCGTTTCATTTATCCCAGTCGTTGTGTCCTTTCCAATCATTGATTTAGCGTAGCGCGATTTGGCCAACGTCTGGGTGAATCGGGTGAGTTGGGGAAGAATCGGGGGAACTGTTAGGTCGCGGTGGACCATCCGCTCGGCCCATCATAACATCTAAACCGCGATCCGTAACAATTGGTGTCAGGAGTGAGATTCGAGGCCCGAACCAAATTTAAAAAAAAAAACATCTAGGAAAAAATTTGGTCAAAATTATAAAGACACCGAAATTTGATTTTGTTTTACAAAAAACCCGAATTTTGAAAGTCGCGCTATGGCAGATCAAGACGGCTGGGTTCCGGTAGAGGAGAGTGAGGCAGGGTCGATCCAGGACCAAATTGAGGTACATGAGGAGAGCGAAGCAGTGAGGGCGGCAGGTTCGCAAAATGGCGTCCTCGCGCACGAGGTTACGGGCGCGCAAAATGGTGCCTCGCACATGGCTACGGCGACCGCGCCCGCGACCGTAGCAGCGCCGTTGGTGGATGTGAACCTTTTTTTTATACAAATGAAGGCCCTTATGGACAAGAATAGCGAAGAAATGGAAAGCAGAATGATGGGGGTAATGGGGAACCGGATGGATGCTCAGAGTGAGCAAATGAGGGCTGATAGTGAGCGATTGGGGGGCAGAATGGGGGGCAAAATGGGAGAAATGGGGGAACGGTTAGAACAAAGGATGGGGGCCCAGATCGGAGGGTTAGGGAGTAGAATAGAGGGATTAGACAATAGATTAGGGGAAATACAGGAGGGGTTAACGGGGGTAGAAAACAGAATGGCCGCTCAAGAGAATCAAATGGAAGGGATGAAAAAGGGGTTAGAGGGGTTAGAAAACAGTATGGAAGGCAAATTGAGGGACATGAGGGACCAAGCGGAAAGGGAAGTTAAAAAAATGGGGCAGCAGATAGAGGGGGTCAGAATGGGGGTAGAAACTAAATTGGATGCTCACAGGGAGGAAATGGAGCAGATGAGGGTGGCATCTGGGCAGGAGATGCAAGTGATGGGAGAGGAGATCAGAAGAGGTGTGAGTGAGGAGGTCGGAGGAGTGCACGAGGAGGTGAGGCACTGTAAGGAGCGCATGGAGAAGGAGGTGAGAAAGGGGACTGTAAAATTGCAAGGTGGTATAGAGGAGTTGACGCTAGGAGTAGAACAACTGACAGTGGGACAAAAGGAGTTGGGGGACCAGGTAAAGAAGAACACAGCGGTAATAGAGGGTTTAAAATCGACACAGAAGGAGATGAAAAAGGACGTAGGGGTAATTAAAAAAGAGTGTCAGACGGTACATGAGGACCTGACGAGGAAAATGAACAAGGTGGTAGAGGTGATGGAGGTTAAAGAGCGGGAGGTGCGGGAGCACATAGAAAAAAATAAGGTGGAGTTAGAGGAAGAACTTAAGGGGGCGCACGAGGAGATGAAGGAGGTGAAGCAGAAATTAGAAGAAGTGGAAGAAGGGGTGAGCGAAATTAAGAAGCGACGGAGAGAGGATAAGAAAGAGATAAAGGAGGAAGTAAAAGAATTGGTCCAAAGTCTGTGTTCGGATCGTGATGATGTGCTCATTAACCGGATGAGGGATTCGCAGGTGATGGAGGAGAAGCGAAGAGAAAGAGGACCCGGTGTAAGTGGTGACCAATATGGTCGTGCGTATGATGCGCCAGGTGATTTAATAAGCTTGGGGGTCGAGATGGACCCGGATGTTCGTGAGAGGCCAAGAGTGAGGTGTATGGCTGGTCCGGAGGGTATGGAACGAGGGTGCGAGCGAGAGGGTCCGGTGATGGGAGAGGTGCGAGGTGTGAGTGAGCAAGGTTGTGGTGGTATGGAATGGGTAGCGGGTTGCGGAAGTGTGACCCATGCATCGACACCAACAGGGGTAGTTTTTAGAGGGACAGGGGAGGCACGGGAGCCCCTTGGGGGTAATGTACTGTGGGGGCCCGGCCGGTTCGGCCCCGCGCTGACCACGCAAGGGGCGACGCATGGGGTCCGGCAGGCGGGCAACGACTCACATACGAGGTGGTCCCACAAGGTCCCACTCGTGCCGTATGACGGTGGGTAAGGGTGGCATCCCTGCCACCCTTCCCATGATATGGGGGCAAATGCGCTATAGTTTATGGGGTGTATGGCAGTGAAAACTAGCCCGGGTGGGTTAGGATATTGTGTGTAGGGATCTAGCGAAGATGACATTAGGTAACGTTAAGGTTATTTAGTGACAAGGATACCTGTAGAGGGGACGCAGGTAGATTAGAGTGGATGATAATGACGAGGGAGCGCAATAGTTTAAAGGGACGACTGGGAAGCGCAAGTTTCAGAGGGGAGTAGTTAGATGAGATGATGCTGTGTGAGAACTGGACAGGTGTGTGGAGCAGTGTATGAGTAGTGAGTGTTGTGGATCAGCGCAAATGCGCTTGGGGGAGAGAAGGGTGCAGGCAGCACCAAGTATGAGAGCACAGGTGTGCAAGTACAGGTGTGTGGAATACATGGAGTAAGTGGTACGGAGTGGTGTGCATGGTGCGAAGGTGTGGATGGGAGAAGAGTGGACCCCTTTTCACGAGTACCCAGGGAGGGTAGTTTAAAGAATAGTTAGAAGGTATAGGTAAATTGTGGTTGGATATTCGCATTTGTGGTGCGGTTGCAGAATGGTATTGTGGATGGGTGCATTGGTGTGGTGAAATTGGCTGGTCGTGTGGCCTGTTAGTATGAGTGTGAATGGTTGGGCACTCCGCCACTGTTAGATGTCGGCCAGGTGAGGCCGCAGGTGGGCTCTGGGAGCCGTTAGTGTCAGTGGGTGCCGGAGGCTCCCGGGTGTGGATCGGGCAGCCCGTGCCAGAGAGGGCACTGAGGGGGTGAGAGTGCGAGAGGGCCTTCCCCAGTTAGTTAGGTTAGGGTGAGGAGCAGGTGAGCTCGGTAGGCAACAACAGTGGTGGAGGTGTGCAGGTGGGCGGACCAGCTGGGAGCGTCACACGACCCAGCCACCGAAATTGTGCGGGGGCACCGAGTGATGAATCGGGGGAGTGAGACCCCAACTTGAGAAGCACCACAGTTTGGTCAATGGGAATTGGTTTTTAGAACCCATAGTGTAAGTTGGCCAATGGATTGGCAGGGAAAGACCCCGGGTAATGTAAAGTTGTTAAAGTAATTTAGGAAATAGTTAGGATTGATGAACCTGTCGCACCATACGCAGCCACTTACGTGAGGTGGTGATGATGACTCCACACCTGTGTTCCTTTGTTCTGTGTTGCAGGAAATGAGAATTGCTGTTGGATTTGTGAGACGCATCACGACGTGGATGAGACATTGGGGTGATTCCATCTCTCCCTCCTTAGGAGGGACTGATGATGAATTGGTGATGGCAAATTTTGATGTTGAGTTGGAGATGGCAAATTTTGATGAGAGTTGGAAATGGCAAATTTGATTGGTTAGGAGGGAGAGAAGACGAATTTGGTTTATGGGAGGAACGGGGAAGACAGTAGGGACGTTTGTTGATGTGTAAAGTAGATGTTTATGGGTAGTGTTGTGTTTTGTGGATACAGTAAGGGGTAAGGGAGGGGCAATGTAGGTTACCTGGTGGGGGGGGGGGCGTACGGTAGGAACGTACCTGTCTCACCTGGTTCCCATGTGCCCCCAGTGTGCATTACCTTATATTGCATGCACTTTTGCGCCCTTACCACCTTACTCACTTGTCTTCTTTTGTCTCCCACCTCCGAGGATCTGGCTTTGGTGCAGAGAGAGAGGAGAGAGAGGTGCTGGCTCCGCAGTTGTCGGCCTGTACTTCCGCTGCTTGCTGCCTGGATCGATACACCATATGGACCGCAATTTTTGTGGCCGCCCACAATGGACCGCAGTTCTTTTGCGGTCAAGCAACACCCGTGGATGGACCTCTGGGTCAACGTGGCACCTATGCCATACAGGTGAACCACTTTTAGTTGGCCCCCCTGACGGCCACAATTTAGAAATGGACGCGGTTGGCGCCTTTCTTTATTTCTAAAGAAGCCAGAAGGCCAAGTGCACTCCAAGAAGGCAAGACCAGCGGCAGAACATCGGCCGGCTGCGACACCACCGGTGACCATGGACACTTAATTGTGCATTGTTACTGAGCACTTTATTGGTGCACCGGATGGTGCTGACTGTGCGTATGGGGTGGTGCTTTTGGTGCTTGGACGGGGTGCTCTGCACATTATTAAAGGCCGTAGGGCCACAGGGCACTCGTGGGTTGGTGTATCGATGCTGGCATGCGTGCTCTCTCTCTATGCATAACATCTGCATGTGTTCCTCAAAGAACAGGTCCTGGATCGTAGTGTAAATATCAGTCTTGTATAAATGATGCTCCCTACCGGCTGTATGTTTAGTTTGAGGATGCTTTCCGCGATTCGGTTATCCTGTGGGTGTGTTTCTGTTAGGAGAAGGGTGCAACGTCGCAGGGGGACATATTTACTCATTTGTGAACATCTGTAAAACTGTCGCACTCAGGGTTGAGTTAATAGTAGAGGGAACTACATCTGAGTGCCACACTAAAGTAGGTAAAAATTTATCGGGTCAGGACGCCCCGAGGTAGAGAAGGGTGCAATGTTGCGGATATGGGATTTGCATCCATCCATATCCGCTTGTAAATATTCCCCTATTTCCTCAATACTTCCCAACTATCCCCAATCCCCCATTCCCTAGTCCCATTTTCTGTAAACAACACTCTGTAGACCCGACCTCCCCCTATTTCCCCCATTAAATGTCGTGCCCAGGTTCACCGCATCTCATGTAAGACAACTATAGGACATCTTGCTAGTTATTCTTAGTCTATGTCAGTTAAGGACTCGTTTCCATTAATTCTGACTCTTCGTTGCACCAGAATGTGATTGTATGGCACCGTTAGGAAGTTTAGGACCTCCCAATACCTCCCCGAAGCTCTTCCTCACGGTTCAGCAACAACAACAACAACAACGGCGGCGGCGCGGGGAGTGCGCGTCCTCACTCCGGCTTGGTTGGTAGGGGGTGTTGGGAGGGCACCAGGCCTTTCCAACGAGCCGCTATCGAACATGTGCTCGACGGGGTTACCACGTAGGGGCTCGCTGTCAGCTCCTCGTCAAGGGCGGAGCCCGGTAACCCCCGCACTCAATGGGAGCGGCGGACCGGTCCCATCTGGGGCGGAGCCAACCAGCCGAGGGCGTGTGACTCCCCGCTGAGCATGCGCAGGAAGAGGGAGGTGACGTCAGATGCGCGCTGAGCTTGGAGAAAGAAAGACGCCACCTCCGAGCGCTGTGAGGCCTCCCTGCATCTTTTGGACCGTGCTTGATCCTGTCCCCGAGCCAAGGTGCACCTTGTGCTATCAACCGACCTGTCCTTCCCTGCCATCAATCCCTGTGTAAGTCAGCCTTGTTCCGTTTGTCTGTGGTCTGTCTGGGATAGATAAGATTGTATCTAAGTGCCTATCTCTTCTGTGTCTTTTACCTCACTCTACCTTGTAATCTACCCCTTTTCTCCACCACTAATTATATCCTCCTCCGGAGGTCTTGAGAACTGTACCCCTTGCGTCGTTTCATTTATCCCAGTCGTTGTGTCCTTTCCAATCATTGATTTAGCGTAGCGCGATTTGGCCAACGTCTGGGTGAATCGGGTGAGTTGGGGAAGAATCGGGGGAACTGTTAGGTCGCGGTGGACCATCCGCTCGGCCCATCATAACATCTAAACCGCGATCCGTAACAATATATATACATACATGAGTACATATATACACACACACACACACACACACACACACACACACACACACACACACACACACACACACACACACACACACACACACACACACACACAAAACAAAAAACAAAACGAAAAAAAAACAAAAAAGAGCTGCATATGCAACTACAAGTACAACAATCAAAAGTATACCATGGATAGTTAGTTACATGGTATTATAGCATGTGGAACATGTGGCTGCTGGTTTGCACCATTGCTGTAAGTGCGGATGTGCTGCTGATGCAGTGCCCCATTTAGGTTTTCGAATTTCGAATTTAGTCAGGGGGCGGGAAATAACCCACCTACACTTTGCGAAGGATGTTGTGGGACCTTTGACGTCCACCAACTAACGCTAGGAGATAGAACGCCCAGCTTTACATCCATCCGAGGGACGGCACACCCAATGACGATTCACCCTGCCTGCGAATCACTGTGACGACAGTTTATAGTTGAGGTGAGATTCAACCACAGACTAGACAGCTTAGAGGCAAGTATGCTTAGCTCTAGGCATCCTGCCAGCACCAATGTAGTAACATGCATCGAGAAACATCAAGATAAAAACAATAGAGGAAAAAAAGTCAAGTAAATATGGAAATTGGTGTTTTATGAAATATATATTTCTCATCCTCAAGAAATGAGGGGTTGGCAGGATAGCTTAAAGGTATGCATACCTTACACTTATTTTTGAGCAGTATAGCCTGGTGTTGCAGCCCCAACCAGCGATAAACTGTCACCATCGTGTGTTTCACAAGGAGGACCATACATCAATGTGTGTGTCATCCATCGGAAGAAATTAAGCCAGTCCTACAATCTGCCATTTGGTGAATGTTAAAGATCTTACGGTGTCTTTGGTGACGAGGAGGTGGGTTAGTGACGGCACCATGAAAATATTTTTTTCCAAACTCCAGCTACTTTCAGTCGAACGACCGGCCAGTTTATGAAAGACTTGGGCCAAAAGCCTTCACTGGCCAACATCGTAACAATGTGGGAATAAAGGGAAGTGCAAAGCACCCCCACCCCCCCCCCTCCCTTTATATGGGATCGTTTCTGCTTGCAACTTTTACATACAACAACAACAACAACAACATGCATTTTAAGGCCATTTTCCCTGCTAGAGCGGGGGTTAGCCTTGCGGTCCCCATGACAATCTTCTCCATTTTGCCCTATTTTCTGCATCTCTCCTTGTTAACCCCCTTGCCCGCATTTCTTCTTCCACCATCTTTAGCCAAGTCTTTCTCGGTCTTCCCCGTCCTCTACTTCCTTCTACATTAACTTCCATCACTCTTCTCAACCAGTCACTTTCATCCTTCCTCAACACATGACCAAACCATCTCAACCTGTTCCTCTTCACAGCATCAATCACAGGCAATATTCCCATCATCTTTCGCAATTCATCATTTGTCTTCCTCTCTCTCAACGATACTCCGCACATCCATCGAACCATTCGCATTTCCACCCTTTCCAGCCTTCGTTGCTGCTCTACGTTCATTACCCATGTCTCGCTCCCATAAATCATAACACTTCTCACACATGCAGCATACACCTTTCCCTTCAGCTTCAGCGACACTCTCCTCCTCATCAGCACGCCACTCAGTTCCCGAAACTTCTTCCATGCACATCTCACTCGAGCAACCGTTGCCGAGTCTGATCCCCCTTCTCCATTCAGCATGTCTCCGAGGAAGCAGAATGTTTTCACACCTTCCAGCTTCACGCCGTCTCCAAGATCCAACTCAACATTTCCTCCATCTGCAGATCCCTCTGTGCACACCTTACATTTGAATGTAGCTGCCACACTGGTAAATGACCCTCTCAGACCACTACATTTTTGATGAACCCACTCAGCACACATTGTACATTGAATGGAGTTCACTCCGACACCCTTCCTGCACACAGCACACGGCCACTTCCCAGTTCTTTCCACCTCACCACATGCTTTACCACTTGCCATTACCTTCGTCTTTCCGATATTCACCTTCAGACCTTTTGTCTCCATACATTCCTTCCACTTGTTCATCTTTTCCTTCAGTCCATCCATACTTTCCGCAATCAACACCAGATCATCTGCATACAACAACTCCCACGGTAAACCCTCCTTTACGTTCTGAGCCAGCACCTCCATCACAGTTACAAATAGTAGTGGACTTAATACCGACCCCCGATGCACTCCCACCTTCACCTCAAACTCACCACTGTTCCCGTCCTTCGTCCTTACAGCTGTGCGCGCTCTTTTGTACATTGCCATCACTACTCTGATCAACCATTCCTCCACTCCTAACTTCCTCAATGCCCATGTCAATACTTTGCGTGGAACCCTATTGAATGCTTTCTCCAGATCAACAAACCCAAGAAACAACTTCTTCCTCTTATCCATGTACTTCTCCTGCAACTGCCTCACAATGAAAAGCGCATCTGTCGTTCCTCTTCCTGACATAAATCCAAACTGCATTTCGTCGATCTTCACTTTCTTCCTTATCCTCCTCTCCAACACCCTTTCCAATACCTTCATTCCATGCTCCAATAACTTTATTGCTCGGTACGAGCCACACTCCAGAGGGTCAACTTTCCCCTTGTATAGAGGGACGAGGGTACTCAGTTCCCAATCCACTGGAATGCGGCCTTCTTTCACCACCAGATTACAGATCTCTGTCATTCTCTTCACACCCCAACTTCCTGCTGCCTTCAACATATCTCCCACAACTCCCGTCGGCCCTCCCGCTTTTCCACTCTTCATTGCTTTTATCGCTTCCTCAACTTCCTTCTCAGTTATCTTCTCTGCCGGTCCTAAAACTGGGTTACTCTCTATGTTGCCATCCCATTCATTCTCTGTATTCAACAGCATTTCCATATATCTTTTCCATCTTCCTTTAATTCCATCTGGGTCGACAACGATTTGTCCCACTTCATCCTTCAAGCAACTCACCCCCCATCACATCACACCTCTCTTTCGCTATGTGCTTTGCAATCCTGAATACTGCTTTCTGACCCTCTTCCGAATCCAAGCGTTCTCCGAACATTTCCCTACATGCCTCCTGCGCCTTTGCTACCTCTTTCTTTGCAGCCTTCCTGGCTGCCTTATAACGTTCATGCTCTGCTGTTTCTGCCCCCGTACCCTTCGCCTTCTGCCACTCCTTGAACTTCTTCCTCTTCTCGTCAATCCTCTTTCCAACTTCAACATCCCACCACCATGTTTCCGAGTGCCTCGGTGGTCCTTTTGTCCATCCACATACCTCACCAACGGCTCCCAACAGACTAGCTTTCATTGACATCCAACCACTTTCAAGCTCAACCACATCATCCTCTACCCTACTCAGCCTCTCTTTTAATGCCTCCCTTACTGTCACCTCTTTCAACCTCCACACCTTCATTCTCGGTTGGCACTTCACCCGCCGAGCTCTCCTCTCACCTTTCACCATTATGTCGCAGACAACCAAGTGGTGCTGTGAAACAGCCTCCTCCCCCGGGATCACCTTTGTGTCCCGGAGGTGCCCCCTATCTCGCCTACGCACCATCAGGTAGTCAACGGTTGTCGTCGACCCACCTGACGTGTATGTAACAAGCTTATTGTCCTTTTTCTGGAACTGAGTATTACAAATCAACAAATCAGCTCCATCAGCAAACTCCAAAATCCTTTCACCATCTCCATTTCTCACACCATATCCGTAACCCCCATGAACTCCTTCAAAACCATCCATACTCCTTCCCACATGTCCATTCAGGTCTCCTCCCACCACAACAACTTCCTCATCTTTCACGTTTTCCATCAGCTTCTCTATCGCACACCAGAACTTGTCCTTCTCTTCATCGCTTCGACCAACCTGCGGAGCATATCCTGAGATGACGTTCACCAAGAGCTTTCCAATCATCATTTTCACCATCATCAACCTATCACTCACTCTAGTCACACTCACCACACTGTCTACAAACTCCTCAGTAAACAGGACACCAACACCATTCACGCCCTCCGGGCACCCTTGCCACACAAACTTGTATTTCTGTCCCTGCCTACCCTTCACCATTCTCACACCACTTCCCTTCCATCTCGTCTCTTGCACACAACATATGTCCACTCTTCTTCTGACCAATACTTCCACCACTTCTCCTGATCTCCCTGTCATCGTCCCTACATTCCATGTCCCAAACCTCAGAAACCGATCTCCACTTCGGGCTGCACCCTGCCCATATGTACTTGTAATTGTCATGGTTCTCTTTTTGAGGCAATGTTTTTATGGCCGGATGCCCTTCCTTACGCCAACCCTCTTAGTTGTCTCTTACGACACGCAGGGATACGGTGTACCTATTCTGACCAGGGTACACACTGGGAAACGTTTAAAACATGGAAATTCTGGGGGGGGGGGGGGGCGGCGTCAGCATCATGGCTGCGGTTTAAACATATTCCAACAATATCCAAACAGAACCATGAAAACCATGAAAGAACAATCCGGGAAAAGTCTCCAAGCGAGAACGTGGATTTGAGAAAGAAGGGGCAGAGGCGGAAGAAAACAAGATACAGGGGGCGGGGCACAAGTCGAGACGAGGAGGAGAGCGAACAAGCACGTGTCTGGGAGGAGAGAAAGAATCAATATAGAATTCTTTGTCTAGGGAGGCGAGGTGAGGGGGAGAAAACAAAATAAAAGAAACGAGCAATACAGCGAAGGAAATAACCCAAACCGACAAAACACCGATGGGGGGAGGGAAGCCCCAAGTCACCAGGCCGCGCACGAGGTACGACCCAGAAAACGATTAATTACACACAAGTTTGCACGAACCACAAACCAACACCAACTAGAAACACACAATAACACGTACACAGCAAAATAACAAGTGGAAATTTGACAAAGACAAGAATGGGAAAACACTCAAACTTCGATGCCGTGGAGAGCTCGAAGCACGCCTCACTCGAACATGGGGACTGAAAAATTGTTTTTCGGCTTCTACTCGATGAAATTGGCTGCAAATTTCAGAAGTAAATTCTTTGTACATCAAGGTAGTGTGTTCCAAATTTCAGCAACGTCAGTTTCCGCATTCTTAAGTTTTATTTAGAAAACCCTCAAATTCACGTTGGTGTCTGTCAGTCCGTCCACCCAAAATGTGTCGGTGCTCATATCTCAAGGGCTAAACATTGAAACTAGCTGAAACTTGGAATATACATCGATCAATGTCTATTTAATGGCTTTCAAAACAAATTCCACTTAAGTGCCATAGTTTTTGGTTTAAAATTAAATATATATATATATATATATTACATATCATATTATTACAAAAAATGTAATGTGCTGGCCCAATGGCCTAATGGATAAGGCATCAGACTCCAAAGCTGGGGATTGTGGGTTCAAGTCCCGTCTGGGTTGAATATTTTTCCCCCCTTACTTTTTCAAGTCTATAAGTATAGAAAGTATAGTACAGAAAGTATAGAATACTTCAAGTATATAAGTTTTTCTATACTATATATATAGTATAGAATATTTCTCTACTCTACTCTGGACATGCTGCTTCTGCTTTCTCAACAATGGATGGAGGTCCTCAATGCCAAACAGGAAATTAGAGCTGTCTCCCTTGACATATCACGTGCCTTCGATACGGTCTGGCACCCCGCTCTGCTCACCAAACTCTCCTCTGTTGGTATCCATGGAAATCTCCACGCATGGCTGGCGGACTTCCTCTCTAGTCGTAGTCAACGTGTGGCCCTGAATGTGTTTCTCTCATCTCCTCTTCCTGTTCAGGCTGGAGTTCCCCAAGGCAGTGTTCTGGGCCCTGTGCTTTTTCTGGTCTTCATCAATGATCTCTCTGACTCTCTTGAAAATCCTCTCTATCTCTTTGCTGATGACTTGACTCTCTGTCGCTCCATTCTTCATCCCTCAGATCGGCAGTCTGCAGCCTCCTCACTCTCTGCAGACCTGGACAAAATCACAGACTGGGCAAACAAGTAGAACATGTCTTTCAATCCTGACAAATCTCACACTCTTAGGATGTCTCTCCGAAAAGACCGACTGGACAACCCTCCCATCCACTTTCTGAATAATCCTCTCCAAGAAGTTCTGTCACTCAAGCTTTTGGGTCTCACTATCTGCCATGATCTTTCCTGGGAAAACCACATTTCAAATCTGGCCTCCAAAGCCAGTCGCCGACTGGGCATCCTCCGTCATGTGAAGTCCTTCCGTGGCACACCTGAGCTCCTCACCACATACAAGGCTTTCATCCGCAGCTCAATGGAATACTGCTCTCCCCTCTGGGCTGGTGATCCTGCCTCACACCTAGCTCGTCTTCACGCTGTTGAAACCAAAGCATTCAGAATCATTGGAATCTCCCGCGATGAAGCCAACTCCAAGGGCCTCTCACTCACTCACCGCAGGCAGGTTGGTGGTCTTTCCGTCTTCTACCGACTCCTCTCTGGTCTTGCTCCCCCAGGTCTCTCTGGGCTCTGTCCCCCCAATATTCCTGCAGGTCGCACAAGATCTGCCTGCAACCCTCTTATGGTTACACTGCCAAAATCAAGACTCTCTGCTCACTTTCACTCCTTCATTCCTCTTTTCTCCCGCCTCTGGAACAAACTCCCTCACTCTCTTCAATCCCACTCCACCCTCCAGGTCTTTAAAACAGCTGTTCACCACCATCTCTTATCTTCCCCCATCCAAAACCTTGATCTTTTCTATCCCCGCTAATTTCACCCCAATTCCACTTTTTTGAAATACCAACTTCTGTCCTGGAAGTCCTTGGTGTCCTTGTGTTTTATACTTCTCCCACCCCCCCCCCCACCCCCCTTCCCACACCTCCTCCCCCCAAGCCCTCTCCCTCCCACACATCTCCCTGCTCTTAAATGTTGTGTGCTCTCAAATGTTTGTGTGCTTCCCCTTCTCTTGTCTTCCGCTCCCTCTTTTTATATATTTTGTTTGTCTGTTTGATTTGTTTGTGAAGTAAATGTCAGCTCTTTCACGAGCCTCGATTCAGTATACAACAACAAAAAAAAAAGGGACATTTTTGGGTAAAATGCCAGGGGCATATAAAATTCTCCTTTATATGGTATGTGCCATGTGGCAAAGTATAGAAAAGAAGGGACATTCCATAGGTTGTAGAATATGCCAAACAATACAAAATAAGGGCCATTCAAAAAAATCTCGTGTGCATGCTGGACTACCCTTGTGTTCTGAGGAGGAACCAAGTAATGCTCTAAAAAAAGTTCATATAAAGGGGCACCCTACGTCTGGCAAATAAAATACATTTACTTCTTCATGCAGCTGTATGAATCAAATTGGCGCCCCTTTATACGAACTTTTCTAGAGCATTACTTGGTTCCTCCTCAGAACACAAGGGTAGTCCAGCATGCACATGAGATTTTTTGTATTTGAGGATCTACTCTAAGGTTTGAGGCCTTAACTTAGACAAGATCTACTCTGACTGCATGAAACCCCAGAGTGCATATTTATTTTGTAAATAAAACTCTAAAAATCATGAATTGTATGAGTGCCTTTTCCTGTTCTTCCCCTCCCCACAATAAATACATATAATTGAACTCACTGGGTCCCTTGAGTGATTCGAACTGTTGTGATCACCAAGTCAGAATAGCTGCCTTGGCATTTAAATCCTTTTAAAGGATAATCATATTTGAGCCCTTAATGCTCGATTAAATCCACTCTGCTGCTACGCGAGGTGTTCGCTCGCACCTCCATTTTGGGTTTGCGGTGTGGAAATAAGTCCGGCGTGCTGCTAGATCGGCCACAGGCGTTCCAAACAGTCTAGGTATAGGAGCTCATGGGCCCTTGATCGAGTCCAAAGCATCTGGACCAATTGGCTTTGTCACTGATCCCCACAACATTGGTTTTCAAGATTAGGATCAGGAGACTGGTCCGAATCCGGCAGCCACAATAGTATACAGTCTAGCTGGTTCAACAATTCCCTGTAATACAATCTCATTGGTTTGCCTCACTGTCCATGGGATGTGGAGCAATGTCCTCCAGCACCATAGCTCAAATGCTTCAATATTTTTGCTGCCTGCTGCTTTCAATATCCACATTTTGGATACCAATGTAACAAGGGAAAACAATGTCTTCACAAGTCTGATGTTTGTGGCTTTGCTCCCACTTTCATTTTTCCATCATTTGGACATTGCCAACACAGATGTTTTGTCACTCCAATCCAATCACCAAATTTCTGCCCGCCTTCTATTATGGTTTGTTTGTGGTGGCTGCCAGGCAGTCAATTTGTTCTGTGATTTTGACTTCTCCAAAAGTCTGAATAGTGGATATAGTCTTCTATGTGATTTATGATAATCATCATCACTCACATTTTTACAAGTTGAGAAATATCTGAAACTTTTCAATTAAAAAAAAAGTTTGGGGAAGAAAAATAAAATGACCGAGATTCTTGAAAGAGCCAGAACAGAATGGAAAGGAACAAAATAGAAAGGGGAAAAAAGCAGAGTATAATGGAGAGAGACAGATAGATAATCGGGAGGAGGAGAAGGGGTGAACATGGGGGCAAATAAGCTGCACATAAGCTGAATTCAAGCCCAGTAAGAGGAGGAAGGGGAAGGGGGAGATGAAACACAAAATAACAAGCGTTACGCCTGGGTCCCCCGTCGGGGAAGTGATGTGAGTTGACAAAGTGGAAGACGCAGACAACATGCTATGATATGATATTTCGTTCACAAGGTTCAGACATACATGGAGGCGGCCATCTTGGATTTTGACGTGGCGACCCAATTTCCAATAGCGTTTTTCCTAATGCCGAGATACACCCACACACCACATTAGAAGTTGGTACTTCACTTATTTTTCAAGATATTCCGCTCACAAGGTTCAGACATACATGGCGGTGGCCATCTTGGATTTTGACGTGGCGACCCAATTTTCAATAGCGTTCTTCCTTATGCGTGGATACACCCACATACCAGATTAGAAGTTAGTAGTTCGTTTATTTTTCAAGATATTTCGCTCACAAGGTTCAGACATATATATGGTGGCGGCCATCTTGGATTTTGACGTGGCGACCCAATTTTCAATAGGGTTCTTCCTTATGTGTATATACACCCACACACCAGATTAGAAGTTGGTACTTCGCTTATTTTTCAAGATATTCCGCTCACAAGGTTTTTGTATACTGAATCAGGGCTCGTGAAAGAGCTGAGGTCAGACATACATGGCGGCGGCCATCTTGGATTTTGACGTGGCGACCCAATTTTCAATAGCGTTCTTCCTTATGCCGAGATACACCCACACACCAGATTAGAAGTTGGTACTTCGCTTATTTTTCAAGATATTCCGCTCACACGGTTCAGGCATAAATGGCGGCGGCCATCTTGGATTTTGACGTGGGTTGCACCCACACACCAAATTCGAATGCGGTCCTTCGCTTACGCACGCACGCATGCACGCACGTACGCACACGTCCGCACGCACACACACACGGACGGACGGACACACGGACGGAGTGGAAAACCATAGTCCCCCTTTCGCTCCGCGGTGCGACGGGGGACAACAAACCAACCGACAACTAAAAAACAAAAAGAGAGGAGGCAGAGGTGATGAGAGGGGATTACAATAACCTGGAAAAGTTGGAGTGCTTGAAAATGGAGTAATATGGGATAGAAGAGATCATGAGTATGGATGGGGGTCATGCTCAGGTCATGGTGAACAGCTGTCTTAAAGCTATGGAAGGAAAAATGAGACTGAACGGACTGGGGAAGTTGGTTTCACAGGTGGGAAAAAGGAGGAACAAGTGAGTTGAGCAGTGAGCCTGTTTTGGGAGTTGAACAAGAAGTGAGTTGTTGGTAGATCGTATGTGCCTTGCAAAAACATAGGAAGGGCAGAGCCAAGAGAGGAAAGAGGGTGCAAGACCAAAAAAAAGAGGTGGTAAAATACAGAGAGGCACATAAATACCTGCCTGTGATGCGGAATAAACAAGCCTAGACACTCAGCTTTGTAGCAGGAAATCCCAATGATCCTGAGTGCCTTGCTTTCCATGGCATCAAGAAGGGCAAGGTGTGAGGAAGGGGAACGATGTTGTCATCAATTCCACAACGTCCCTGGATACCCATAAACATACTAATTTTGATATCCCATAGCTTTTCAATGTATACAATCAAATTCCTTTCAGTTTTAGCACGCGGTGCTACGCGCGTGACTTGCTACCAAGGAGGAAGCGGACAACGCGGTAAGTTTATAGTTCTTTATTCCAAAGAGGTCACTGTAGCACTGGCGCACTCTGGGCTGCGCGCCCGGTGTATATCCTGAGGCCACGCCTACCCCTCGGGCATGGCCGCCGCCCACTTGGTGCGCGGAATGATGTCACCACGCCAGTGGGCTTTCGTGTCTGCCACACGCGCCCCCCCAGAATTCCCGCGCACCTGGAGGGCCACTTTGCGGGGCAAACGGATGACCCGGCCGAAGCGCCCTCTGGTGACCGGCGGCGTCCGGGGTGCAGGGATGCCAGGTGGGATGCCCCCGGCTGTACCCGGGATGGGTGCCGGACCGGGGGGCGGCGTGCCTGCGGTGCTGGGCGGTGCCGGGGGTCCAGCCGCAGGGGGGCGGCCCCGACGCGGGGGCCGAGCCACCGGCGATGGGTGGTCCACGTCGAGGTGGGCCGGCTTGAGGCTGTCTATGGAGACCCGGTCAGGAGTACCGCCGATGTCCAGGGTGAAATGTTTCACCCCGGTCTCCAGCACGCGGAAAGGCCCGTCGTACGGGGGCCGCAGTGGTGTCCGGTGGGCGTCGTGCCGGACGAAGACGTACTCCGCGGTGCGAAGCTCCGGGGCGACGTGTGTAGGAGGGTGCACGTGGTGCGCCGTCGGCACCGGGGCGAACCTCCGGGCGGTCTCCTGCAGCGCAGAACGCTCCTGCGCCGCGGACCAAGGTGCCGTGGGGTCGGGGAGGAACTCGCCCGGCACCCGCAGCGGTTGTCCAAAGACCAACTCCGCCGCGGATGCACGCAGGTCCTCCTTGGGCGCCGTCCGGAGGCCCAGCAGGACCCAGGGGAGCCTGTCGACCCAGCCGCCGTCGCGGAGGGTGGCCCGGAGCGCGGCCTTCAACGAGCGGTGGAATCGCTCGCACAGGCCGTTGGCCTGGGGGTGGTAGGCCGTGGTTCGGTGCAGCTGGACCCCGAGCCCCCGCGCGACCGCGGCCCAGAGCTCCGAGGTGAACTGGGGGCCGCAGTCGGACGAGATGTCCGAGGGGGCGCCGAACCGGGCGACCCAGGTGGCGATGAACGCCTGCGCGACGTCTGCCGCCGCCAAAGGTACGGCCTCCAGCCACCGGGTGGTGCGGTCCACCATGGTGAGGACATGGGTGAAACCCCGCGAGGGGGGCAGAGGTCCCACCAGGTCCACGTGAACGTGGTCGAACCAACGTTTCGGCACCGTAAACGGGGCCAAGGGGGCCTGGGTGTGTCGGTGCACCTTTGCGCGCTGGCACGCGAGGCACGTCCTGGTCCAGCCGCGGACGGCCTTCCGGAGGCCATGCCAGACAAACTTGTCGGCGACCAACCGCTGGGAGGCCCTCGTGCCCGGGTGGGACAGGCCGTGGATGGCGTCAAAAACCTGGCGCTGCCAGCCTGCGGGCACGATGGGGCGAGGCCGCCCGAGGGAGACGTCGCAAACGAGGGCCGTGCCCGTGCCGTTGAAGGGCACCTCGGTGACGCGGAGGCCCGTGACGGCGGTCCGCAGGGCCTGGACCCCGGGGTCGGCGGCCTGGTCCGCTGCCATCCGGGCATAGTCGATGCCAAGGTGGACTGCGTGGGCAACGGCCCGGGAAAGGCAATCGGCCACCGGGTTGTCCTTTCCCGCGACGTGCCGGATGTCCGTCGTGTACTCGGACACGGCCGCGAGGTGACGCTGTTGCCGGGCCGACCACGGCTCGGCGACCTTGCCCATCGCGAAAACCAGTGGCTTGTGGTCCACGAAGGCCGTGAACGCAAGGCCCTCGAGCAGATGGCGGAAGTGCCTGACCGCCAGGTGAAGCCCAAGCAACTCGCGGTCGAAGGTGCTGTAACGGCGTTCGGGCAGGCGAAGCTGCCGGCTGAAGAACGCCAGCGGTTGCCAAGCTCCATGCACCCATTGCTCGTACACCGCGCCCACCGCGTAGTCCGAGGCGTCGGAGGTGAGGGCGATCGGTGCATCGAGCGCCGGTTGCACGAGCATGGTGGCGTTGGCCAAGGCGAGCTTCGCGCCGGAGAACGCCGCGTCCATCTGCTCGGTCCAGGTAACGTCACCTTTGCCCGGCTTCCCTCGAAGGGCCTCATGTAAGGGGCGCAGGAGCTGGGCGATGCGGGGCAGGAACCGATGGTAAAAGTTTAACATGCCCAGGAACTCCTGGAGCCCCTTGATCGTGCGGGGGCGCGGAAACCCCTTCACCGCCTCCACCTTGGCCGGTAGGGGGACGGCCCCGTGCCTGGTGACGCGGTGCCCCAAAAAGTCGATTTCAAGGACACCGAACCGGCACTTGGCGGGGTTCACGATCAGGCCATGCTGGCCCAGACGTTCGAAGAGCGTGCGGAGATGGTGAAGGTGCTCTTCGCGGGACGCGCTGGCGACGAGGATGTCGTCCAGGTAGACGTACAAAAAATCCAAGCCGCGCAAGACGCTGTCCATGAGGCGATGAAACGCCTGAGCCGCATTTTTCAAACCGAAGGGCATCCGAAGAAATTTGAAAAGCCCGAATGGCGTGATGACAGCCGTCTTCGGGATGTCCTCCGGCCTGACAGGGACCTGATGGTAGCCGCGTACAAGGTCCACCTTTGAAAAGAAGGACATATTCGCCAAGCGGGCGGAAAAGTCCTGAATGTGGGGGACGGGGTAGCGGTCGGGGGTGGTGGCGTCGTTGAGGCGCCGGTAGTCCCCGCACGGTCGCCATCCCCCGCCGGGCTTGGGCACGATGTGGAGCGGGGACGCCCACGCGCTCTCGGAGCGCCGCATGATGCCGAGCCGCTCCAGCGTAGTGAACTCCGCTTTAGCTACGGCGAGCTTCGTCGGCTCGAGGCGGCGTGCCCGGGCGCAGACCGGTGGCCCGGCGGTGGGGATGTGGTGTTCCACCCCGTGCTTGACGGTCCCCGCCGAGAAGGTCGGCCGCGTGGGGGCCAGAAAACCTGCGAGGAGGCGGGCGAATTCGTCCGCTGCCGGAAGCGTACAGATGAACCTGGCCGGAACGGAACCGCTCAGCAAGCCGCTCGGCGAGCCGCTCTGTGAGCTGCTCAATGAGCCGGGCAGTGCACACGCGAGCGAGCTGAACGTCTCAGCCTGGACAAGCCTTCTGCGCTTTACATCGACCAGTAATCCATTAGCACATAAGAAGTCCGCGCCGAGCAGTGCCATGGGCACGTCGGCCAAAACGAACGACCAACGGAAAACCTGACCTCCGAACCACAGGGAGAGACAGCGTTTTCCATACGTGCGTATAGACGTACCATTGGCCGCAAGCAGTGCGGGACCTCGGCCCGCGATGTGCTTGTCGGATGTACCGGCAGGAACGACACTCACCTGTGCTCCAGGTAACGGCGCCCGGACAAGATGTCCGTTATGTACAGCAGGCTGTTGGAATTGCCGACGCTCACCGTTGCCACCGAGTGCCGGCTCGCCCGTTTCCCGACCTGCCGAATGAGCACGGCGGGCGACACTGCCGAGCCTCGTGGCCGAACTTGGCGTGGAAGAAACACCAGGCGGGCAGCTGCGGCGTCGGAGGCTGCGGTTTTCTTCGCGGCGGCGGCGGTGGTGGTGGTGGTGGGCGGGGCGTGACGGCGGACACGAGGTGCGGTGCATCGGGGAAAGCTTCGGGAGCCTCGGGAGCGGCAACCGCGCCAAGACTCGCCTGCGTGTCCAAAGCCGCATAGTATTTGTCGGCCTCAGCAGCGAGCGCACGGGGTTCCGTTAACGCGGAACCAGCCAAAGCGATGCGGACTCGTGCTGGTAGCTGGCGTCGAAACAACGCCCGGAATAGAGCGTTCGGGGTTTCGTCGCCCATGAGCGCCAGCATATGGTCCATACGAACCGACGGTCGCGTGTCCCCGATCTCGGGGAGGTCCAAGAGGCGATCGGCCCGTCCGTCCACCGTAAGGCCGAACGTGGCGAGGAGGAGACGCTTGACCGCCTCGTACTTGCCGTCGGCAAGTGGATCCCTTAGGACCGATACGACGCGGGTGGCCGTGCCGGGCCTGAGGGCGGAGACCACGTGGCAGTACATGGTGTCGTCCACCGTGATGCCTCGAAGTCGGAACTGGGCTTCCGCCTGCAGGAACCAAACTTCGGCTTGTGACTCCCAGAAGTCGGGGAGCTTGATGGAGACCGCGTTGGTAGCCATTGTTGCGGCGGTTTCAGGGAGTCAGCGACGGCTGACTCGATTGTCGGAGTCACCAATTTAGCACGCGGTGCTACGCGCGTGACTTGCTACCAAGGAGGAAGCGGACAACGCGGTAAGTTTATAGTTCTTTATTCCAAAGAGGTCACTGTAGCACTGGCGCGCTCCGGGCTGCGTGCCCGGTGTATATCCTGAGGCCACGCCTACCCCTCAGGCGTGGCCGCCGCCCACTTGGTGCGCGGAATGATGTCACCACGCCAGTGGGCTTTCGTGTCCGCCACACAGTAATCAATGAAACAAATATAGACTGGAAGGTTCAACTCAAATACTTTGTAAACTATAGTTTATAGAACACCTTACCCCACACAGTCTTGAGAAAAACGATATCTGAAGGGTCTTTCACAACCCTTGCTTTGCGTTTCCGAGCACAATTTATATCTCCTACGAGCCTCCATTTTGTCTGAATCTCGATACTCCCCAAAGCTGAGACAGCAATTTGATTGGTCGAGGTGGCGTAATCTTTTGTCCAAGTCTTGCTGAACAGGAGATTTTTAGAAGTGCCAACAAGGTGATTTGTGTTCGACAGTGTTCAAGAAAACAATTCAATTGAAATAAAAGAAAAGTTTTGAAAGCTGTTGAAAAAAAAAAAACTTTTTTCATAAGTTTACTCGTGTTGAAGCATAAATGGCAATCGACGACTCAAACTTGGTTTAAAAAACACTATTGCCCAAAGGAAGAAACGGCAGATTCAAGAGAACTAAACAGCTGGGAAAAATGTAAAAAAAGTTTTGAGTGTGCCTGCTTTGTCATCCCTTAAATATTACCTGGAATACCTTCATCTTGAATGCGAAATACAGTAGCAGCAGGTCCAAGACCAAAATGTTTAAATCAATTGCACTTTTATAATGCCACAACATGAAGTGAAGGGCATCGAGTTCAACCAGCTGCTACGACGTTTTAAGTCATTGACCTGCCATGAAACTGAAAAATTATAAAACAAGTACAGATACATTCAAAGTACACCGCCCCCATGCCAAATAATTAAATATCCTCCAGAGCGGCATTGCCGGGGTGCCTCTGGCGCCCGGCAATACCGCCGTGCAGCTCATAGAGATTGTATTTGGAAGGAGAGGTGCACAATATTTGATTGATTGATTAATTGCACAATTTTTCTTAATCAATTTTTCTTAATATTTTCTTAATCAATTGGCTAATGGCATAACTAAACCACTAGTGCTTCATCCGGAGATGTAACTTTTATAAATTTAATTAAATAAGTCATTAATAAAAAAATTAAATAATTTGTTTATTAATCAATAAATAATTAATTGATTAATTGATTAATCAATAAATCAAAAATTCCCTTTACAATCAAATCACTTGGTCATTGTCATGTCCAAGTATCAGCTTCCTAGCTCAAAAGGTGCCTGAGATATTGGCCAGATGAGAAAGAAAAGAAATAAATGATTAATAATTAAAATAAAGAAATAATGGTAAAAAAAATTTTTATCAATTGCTGAATAGAACACATAAACCACCACCATTTCATCTGAATCTGTAACTTAAAAAAAAAAAAATTAGTCATTAATCGAATGATTTATTAATTAATCGATTAATTGATTAATCAATAAATTAAAAATAGCCTTGACAGCCAAATCACTTGGTCATTGTCATGTCCAAATATCAGCTTCCTAACTCAAAAGGTGCCTGAGATAATGCCCAGAAGAGAAAAGAAATGTATAAGTACTTAATTAATCGCTAATAATTAAATACGGAATCAATTAATTGATTAATCAAAAAACAAAAAAAAACGTTTTTGTCAAAGTACTTGCTCATTATTGTGCCGAAATTTTAGCTTCCTAGCTCGAAAGATGGCTGAGATATCGCCCGGACAACCAAGAAAACAACGAGAGTGAAAACTGAGTACTCCCTTTCAGCGTGCGTTATTGCCGAACCCCCTTTGGTGCCCGGAAATGACGTTATGCAGCTCCTGGAGATGGCATAGGAAAGGAGCAGTGTACAATGACATAATGCAAATCCATCTTCTCTGGCATTAGAGTATATGCAAGTGGCCCAATACATCACACTATCATACAAAACAAGAGTGAGAATTGCTTCACAACACATATCCCCCAAGGGGGGTGGGGAGGTATGATGTTTTCTAAGTCCAAAAAGGACCTAACTCTAAAGAATTGATGAAACGCCCTGAAACTCAAACTTGTTCTGTAACTTATCATAATGACGCCATGTATCAAGTTCCAGTTGAATATGTTAAAGGGTAAGGGAGGAAAGTCTGGAAAATAACAAGTGGGACGGATGAATTGACAGACAGATGGAGAGCAAACTTATATAGTCTTCTACGGTGAAACCAGTACGGGACTAATAAACAATAAAAACAAATACCATATGAGAGATGTTAAAGCATTAGTATAGTCCCAACACATATCTGCAGGAGACGATGAAGATGAGAGTACGAGAAACAGGCCAACATGATAGTTAATCTTACATTTGTACTTTGGAACTCGATTGTTATCTCATGTCAATTACCCTCCCTTCCTCCAATGGCATCATAAATATTGTTAAATAGACGTTGAACACACACGGGATTGAAAAAGACCAAGGCACAAAGCCAACATACATTTCAGGCTTCAGACGACTGGGTAACTACTAGCATAACACAAATGCAGTTTTGTTTTGTTTGCTAAAATGGCATGTTGTAAATGGTACTCATGTGGGTTCACATTTTCCTCTGCCGAAAACAAATATTGATAAAATAAACCATTCTGAGCAATAAAGATCCAAAAATATAAGTGCACCAACTGTAAATAAACAATTGAACATATCAATATGTAGCCTACAAACTGTGTTTATCATGAGAATTGGCAGCAAGTGAATGTTAGGGCTGCGATGGCATAACGTAGGGTTGCGACAGCGAAAGAAACTTCAGGTCATTAGAGTATAGCGCGATACAAGTCGGGAAACTAATATTAATATATATATATCTATATATATCAAAATATTTATATAGGTATATATATATATATATATATATATATATATATATATATATATATATATATATATATATATATATATATATATATATATATATATATATATATATATATCAGAGAGTACGCTAGTGCTCTCTATGCAGGGATAGCATGGAAAAAAAATGTCGGTCCCATCTGCTACGTACAAAACTAATATATATATATATATATATATATATATATATATATATATATATATATATATATATATATATATATATATATATATATATATATATATATATACAGTGAAACCTTGACTTACGAGTGCACCAACTTACGAGTTTTCCGAGATACGAGCCGTCGCTCGGTCCGTTTTTTGCTTTGTGATGCGAGCCGAGATCTGAGTTACGAGCGAGCGAGCTTGGATATAAAACACGTAATCGTCGAAAAACATGAGCGAGGTGTGCGTGTTGTCGACTTGGCGAGGCAGTACGATCGTAGTACTTCTACGATATGTACGATTTTGAAGCAGAAGGAGTCGATAAAGGCTATAACGCCAGCCAAGGGCGTTAAGATTATTTCAAAGCTCCGGACCTCTGTCCATAAAGAGATGGAGAAGTTGTTGTTTGTGTGGTTGACGGAGAAGCAGCTCGCAGGAGATACCGTTACCGAGAGCATCATCTGTGAGAAGGCACGAGACATTTACGGGGATTTGGTGCATCAGACGGCGGGAACATCAACGGACGAGGCATCGGAAGAGTCATTCAAAGCCAGTCGGGGATGGTTTGATAATTTTAAGAAGAGGACCGGCATTCACTCCGTCGTCAGGCATGGTGAGGCAGCAAGCTCGGATGTGAAGGCAGCTGAAGATTTTATTATAACTTTTGCCGAACTGATAGAAGCCGAAGGATACATCCCCCAGCAAATCTTCAACTGTGACGAGACAGGGCTCTTCTGGAAAAAGATGCCGAGGAGGACGTATATAACGGCAGAGGACAAGAGCATGCCAGGCCACAACTTGTTCAGAGTGCCGGCGATAGCTCGCCTTCTCTTTGTGGAAGACACGGTGAGATCCTTAACATCCAACAACTAATGGGACGCAAACGGGGCGCCCAGTTTAGCGGTACACACATTATTTTATTTTTTATTTTTTATTTTTTATTTTATTTTATTTTATTTTATTTTATTTTTATTTTTTTTGTATACTGAATCGAGGCTCGTGAAAGAGCTAACATTTACTTCACAAACAAATCGACCAGACAAACAAAATACACAAAAAGAGGGAGCGGAAGACAAGATGGGGAGAAAAGGGGAAGCACACAAACACAACATCCGAGAGCAGGGAGATGTGTGGAAGGGAGAGGGCCCGGGGGGAGGAGGCATGGGAAGGGGGGGGGGGGGGGGAGGGAGAAGTATAAAGCATAAGGACACCAAGGACTTCCAGGACAGAAGTTGGTATTTCAAAAAGGGGAATTGGGGTGAAATTAGCGGGGGTAGAAAAGATCAAGGTTTTGGATGGGGGAAGATAAGAGATGGTGGTGAACAGCTGTTTTGAAGACCTGGAGGGTGGAGTGGGATTGAAGAGAGTGAGGGAGTTTGTTCCAGAGGCGGGAGAAAAGAGGAATGAAGGAGTGAAGGTGAGCAGAGAGTCTTGATTTTGGCAGTTTAACCAAAAGAGGGTTGCAGGCAGATCTTGTGCGACCTGTAGGAATATTTGCGGGACAGAGCCCAGAGAGAGCTGGGGGGGCAAGGCCAGAGAGGAGTCGGTAGAAGACGGAAAGACCACCAACCTGCCTGCGGTGAGTGAGTGAGAGGCCCTTGGAGTTAGCTTCATTGCGGGAGATTCCAATGATTCTGAATGCTTTGGTTTCAACAGCGCGAAGGCGAGCTAGGTGTGAGGCAGGAGCACCAGCCCAGAGGGGAGAGAAGTATTCCATTGAGCTGCAGATGAAAGCCTTGTATGTGGTGAGGAGCTCAGGTGTGCCAAGGAAGGACTTCGCACGACGGAGGATGCCCAGTCGGCGACTGGCTTTGGAGGCCAGATTTGAAATGTGGTTTTTCCAGGAAAGATCATGGCAGATAGTGAGACCCAAAAGCTTGAGTGACAGAACTTCTTGGAGAGGATTATTCAGAAAGTGGCTGGGAGGGTTGTCCAGTCGGTCTTTTCGGAGAGACATCGTAAGAGTGTGAGATTTGTCAGGATTGAAAGACATGTTCCACTTGTTTGCCCAGTCTGTGATTTTGTCAAGGTCTGCAGAGAGTGAGGAGGCTGCAGACTGCCAATCTGAGGGATGAAGAATGGAGCGACAGAGAGTAGAGTCATCAGCAAAGAGATAGAGAGGATTTTCAAGAGAGTCAGAGAGATCATTGATGAAGACCAGAAAAAGCACAGGGCCCAGAACACTGCCTTGGGGAACTCCAGCCTGAACAGGAAGAGGAGATGAGAGAAACCCATTCAGGGCCACACGTTGACTACGACTAGAGAGGAAGTCCGCCAGCCATGCGTGGAGATTTCCATGGATACCAAAAGAGGAGAGTTTGGTGAGCAGAGCGAGGTGCCAGACTGTATCGAAGGCACCTGATATGTCAAGGGAGACTGCTCTAATTTCCTGTTTGGCATTGAGGACCTCCATCCATTGTTGAGAAAGCAGAAGCAGCATGTCCAGAGTGGAGTGTCCAGGTCTGAAACCAAATTGATGATCAGAGATTAAGCCATTGGAGAAGAGGAAAGATTTCATATCTGAAGCAATGATGGATTCCATGACCTTGCTGATAATTGGGAGAAGGCTGATTGGTCTGTAGTTGCTGGGATCTGTTTTTGCACCTTTTTTGTGCAAAGCGGTGATGTTGGCAGATTTCCAAGCAGATGGAAGATGACCTTGAGCAAAAGAGAGGGTGAAGAGAACAGAGAGAGGGAGTGAAAGAGCGGAAGAACATGATTTTAGGACCCGTGGGCTGATGCCGTCAGGTCCAGTTGCAGAATCAGAGTCGAGGGTTGACAGACACTTTTCCACCTTGTCAGGAGGAAAGGACACAGAGTCCAGGAGCAGCTGGGTACGACTGGGTACGGTGGGTACAGAGAGGGATGGGTTTGGGACACAAGATTTAGAGGCAAACACAGAGTTGAGGCATTCGGCTTTTTCACCTGCGGAGTCAGCCGTGTGGCCATTTAAGGTGAGGAAGGGGATGGAGCGGGAACAAACACCAGAAACAGATTTTACCAGACGCCACCAGGATTTGGAAGAGGGAGACAGATAAGAGAGTTCGGTCCTGAGGACGGAGAGATATTGTTTCCTGGCTCTCCTGAGGGTGGACACATTGATGAATCACCCTGCCTGTGAAACACCGACATGACAGGTTATAGCTGGGTCGGGATTCAAACCCAGGCTGGACAGTTTAGAGTCAAGTGTGCGTACCTCCAGTCCAGGCCATCCTGTCAACTTGTATGCTGCATACAGGTGAAATATAAAGCGTGAGATAGTTATATATATACACAAAGAATTAAGTTAAGCACCCCCCCCCGTTTTTTTACAACCTCGCACATTACAAGTTTGTTGTCGTCAAAACAGTGTAATATACCCATGATATTGCTATATTTTCTGGAGAAGTGATATTATGGTCACATAAAAACATAACAATCATGCCGTTTTCAATATTTTATTCTGAATAATTTAAGGTGAAATTTTTTGGGAATTTTAGGCATATTTTCACCTCAATTTAAGTATGGAGCTATAGGTCCATCACGGACAGTGTGGATGACGTTTATGTTTTCTAACGTACAGTCATTGTTCTGAGAAGACCTCTAGCGATCTTTGCGTCAATAACGTGTGTAGGACCCACGTGATCGGATCACTGACTCAACCAATCACTTTTTTTCACTTTGATCACTCAATTTCATCAATGGATAATTGCTAATGTCATACCAATCATTATTTGATCTCACATACCTTAGAATATATGCCAATGTATACATATACACAAAGAATATATATTAGGGGGTGCTTACCTTAATTCGTTGTGTAGGGGTGCTTAACTTAATTCTTTGTGTATATATATATTTCAAAAAAAATTGGTGTGGTTTTTGGGGGGCTGGAACGGATTAATAGCATTTCAATTCATTTTAATGGGGAAATTTAATTTGAGAAACGAGCAAATTGAGTTACGAGCTCGGTCACAGAACGAATTAAACTCGTAAGTCAAGGTTTCACTGTGTGTGTGTATATATATATATATATATATATATATATATATATATATATATATATATATATATATATATATATATATATATATATATATATATATATATACACACACACTACATCACCAAAAGTATGCGGACAGCCCTTCTAATTAGTGGATTTGGCTATTTCAGCTACACCCATTGCTGACATGTACATATAATCAAGCACAGCCATAGACAAACATTGGCAGTAGAATGGGCCGTACTGGAGAGCTCAGTGACTTTCAAAGTGGCAACGTCATAGGATGCCACCTTTCCAACAAGTCAGTTCGTCAGCTTTCTGCACTGCTAGAGCTGCCCCGGTCAACTGGAAGTGCTGTTATTGTGAAGTGGAAACGTCTTGGAGCAACAACAGCTCAGCCGCGAAGTGGTCGGCCACACAAGCTCACAGAACGGAATCGCCGAGTGCTGAAGCGCATAGCATGTAAAAATCGTCTGTCCTCGGTTGCATCACTCACCACCGAGTTCCAAACTGCCTCTCGAAGCAACGTCAGCACAACAAATGTTCGTCGTGAGCTTCATGAAATGGGTTTCCATGGCCGAGCAGCTGCACACAAGCCTAAGATCACAATACGCAATGCCAAACGTAGGCTGGAGTGGTGTAAAGCTCGCCGCCATTGGATCCTGGAGCAGTGGAAACACGTTCTCTGGAGTGAGGAATCGCACTTCACCATCTGGCAGTCAGACAGACAAATCTGGGTTTGGCGGATGCCAGGAGAACGCTACCTGCCCAAATGCATCGTGCCATCTGTAAAGTTTGATGGAGGAGGAATAACGGTCTGGGGCTGTTTTTCATGGTTCGGGCTCGGCCCCTTAGTTCCAGTGAAGGGTAACCTTAACGCCACAGCATACAATGACATTCTACACATTTTGTGTGCTTCCAACTTTGTGGCAACAGTTTGGGAAAGGCCCTTTCCAGTTTCAGCATGACAATGCCCCCGTGCACAAAGCGAGGTCCAAACAGAAATGGTTTGTCGAGATCGGTGTGGAAGAACTTGACTGGCCTGCACAGAGCCCTGACCTCAACCACATCGAACACCTTTGGGATGAATTGGAACGCCGACTGCGAGCCAGGCCTAATCGCCCAACATCAGTGCCCGACCTCACTAATGCTCTTGTGGCTGAATGGAAGCAAATCCCCATAGCAATATTCCAACAGCTAGTGGAAAGCCTTCCCAGAAGAGTGGGGGAGGCTGTTATAGCAGCAAAGGGGGGACCAACTCCATATTTATGCCCATGATTTTGGAATGAGATGTGTGATGTTTGGGTGTTCACATACTTTTGGTCATGTAGTGTATATATGTGTATAGTCACGTGAAAAAGTAAGTACACCCCATGTAAAGTTTTGACTTTTTCAACATATTTCAACATACAGCTATTTGATCTTCATTTCAACAATATTGATAGATAAAGGTGATATAATATAACAAATATCAGGAAACATTCACATTTTTTAGTCCATTGTATAATTTAAATAAACATGAATGCAAATTTCGCATGTGGAAAAAGTAAGTACACCGCTACATTTATCACTACTTCAAATACCTAAAATTAGAATCAGGTGCACCAGTTCAGGTGCAAATGATTAGAACATCATCAGAGAGGATCTTGGAGGAACCTGCCTTATTTAAACCTGAGACATTTAGTTTGGTGTGCTCTTTGTTGTTGAAGTGTGTGGCGTCACCATGCCGAGATCAAAAGAGCTCTCTGACGCCTTCAGAAAGAAGGTTATAGATGCCTACGAGTCTGGGAAGGGATTTAAAAAGATCTCCAAACAATTTGAAATCAATCATTCGACTGTCCGGAAGATCATCTACAAGTGGAGAATAATTCCAAACAACTGCCAACTTGTTCAGGGTCATTGTCATGTTGTCATGTTCATTGTCATGTTCATTGCCCCCAGCACGTTCAGCCCGAGAGCAGACCGCAAGATGCTGAAAGAAGTCTCAAAGAACCCCAGAATGTCATCACGGGACCCACAAATAGCTCTTGCCACTGTTGATGTCAAAGTGCACGAGTCTACCATGAGAAAGAGGCTGCACAAATTTGATCTACATGGGAGGTGTCCCAGGAGGAAACCTTTGCTGTCCAGAAAGAACATCAGGGCAAGACTAAAGTTTGCCAATGAACACCGAGGCAAAGACCAGCACTTCTGGAACAATGTGCTCTGGACAGATGAGTCAACGGTAGAGCTATTTGGCCACAGTACCAGAAGACATGTTTGCCGAAAACCAAAGACAGCATTTGACCACAAGAACCTGATACCAACTGTAAAGCAAGGTGGTGGAAATATTATGGTTTGGGGCAGCTTTGCTGCATCAGGGCCTGGGCAGCTCACCATCATAGAATCCACGATGAATTCTTCATTGTACCAAAGGGTGCTTGAGGATAATGTGAGGCCATCTGTCGGAAAGTTGAAGCTCAACCGAAGGTGGACCTTGCAACATGACAATGACCCTAAACATACCAGTAAATCCACCAAGGAATGGCTGAAAAGAAAGAAAGGGAGGGTTCTGGAATGGCCAAGTCAAAGCCCGGATCTAAATCCCATCGAGATGTTGTGGGGGGATTTGAAACGAGCTGTGCGTGCAAAAAACCCCTCAAACATCGCACAGCTGAAAGAATTCTGCATGGAGGAGTGGGCAAAAATTTCTCCCAGTCGATGTCAGAGACTTGTAGACAGTTATAAGAAATGCCTACTTGACGTTGTTTCTGCCAAAGGGGGCAATACCACCTATTCGAGCCAAGGGTGTACTTACTTTTTCCACATGTGAAATTTGCATTTATGTTTATTTAAATTATACAATGGACTACAAAATGTAAATGTTTCATGATATTTGTTATATTATGTCACCTTTATCTATCAATATTGTTGAAATGAAGATCAAATAGCTGTATGTTGAAATATGTTGAAAAAGTCAAAACTTTACACGGGGTGTACTTACTTTTTCACACGACTGTATATATTTGGAAGCCAAACAGTTCAATCTTGGTTTCATCAGACCACAGAATCTTGCTTCTCACAGTCTGAGAGTCCTTTAGGTGCTTTTTTGCAAACTCCAATCAGGCTTTCACGTGTTTTTCACTGAGGAGAGGCTTCCGTCTGGCCACTCTGCCATAAAGCCCAGATCAGTGGAGTGTTGCAGTGATGGTTATCCTTCTGGAAGTTTCTCCCATCTCCACACAGGATCTCTGGAGCTCAGCCAGAGTGACCATTGGGTGCTTGGTCACCTCTCTTACCAAGGCCCTTCTCCTCTGATTGCTCAGTTTGGCCGGGCGGCCAGCTCTAGGAAGAGTCCTGGTTGTTCCAAACTTCTTCCATTTAAGAATTATGGAGGCCACTGTGCTCTTGGGAACCTTCAATGCAGCAGAAATGTTTTTGTAGGCTTCCCCAGATCTGTGCATCGACACAATCCTCTCTCTGAGCTCTGCAGACAGTTCCTTCGACCTCATGGATTGGTTTTTGCTCTGATATGCATTGTCAGCTGTGAGACCTTATATAGACAGGTGTGTGCCTTTCCAAATCATGTCCAATCAATTGAATTTACCACAGGTGGACTCCAATCAAGGTGTAGAAACATCTCAAAGATGATCAAGAGAAATGGGAGGCACCTGAGCTAAATTTCAAGTGTCATAGCAAAGGGTATGAATACTTATGTCAATGTGATATTTCAGTTATTTCTTTTTAATAAATTTGCAAAAATTTCTAAAATCCTGTTTTCTCTTTGTCATTATGGGGTATTGAGTGCAGATTGATGAGGGAAAAAATGAATTTAAACGATTTCAGCATAAGGCTGCAACATAACAAAATGTGAAAAAAGTGAAGGGGTCTGAATACTTTCTGAATGCACTGTATATATTGTTACGTGCTCCTCCCCAACCCCCGGTCACGGTGTACCTCCGAGCCCTGAGAGGAGTCATGGCAGAAAAATGTGTTATCCTGTATGTCAAAGATCATTGGTGAAGCCACACCAATTGTTACCAACAAACAAATATTGTATTAAGATCACACAAGAATAACAGTACAACAACAATAATAATCAATTGTTCAACCAATATATATTTCCTATGATGGTACCATCAGGTTCGTACAATATAACTCGCTGTGCTCCAAGTGAGCGAAAAGAAGAACTTTCCCCAATGTCTCTATTCCGGCATCAAGCCCAAATCGATCCGCTCCAGCGATCGTCAGAACGATGTCCAATCGAGACCAGAATCCCGTTCGGATGACAGTCACAGTCACGCGGCCAAAGCTGCGCAAAGGCGCCCTCAAGGCGACTGGGAAATCACACCCTCGGGTATGGACGTTTCAAGGCTCCAAATCGGCGAACCGCAGATGTACCTTCAAAATCCACGTTACGCACACACACACCAGATAAACGTCTGAATGCGGTGAAAACGGCTGAAGCGAAGGAAAGACCTTGCGCAATGCGCAAAGCGCGCGAGTCAAAATGGCCGACGGCCCGTTCTCGAGGCGTAACGGGCCGACGATGATTCTCCTCCGAAACTACAGCCAAAAACCTGACACGCAGGTTGATCTGTCACAGCGATAACAACTCTGTCACAAGAATCCCTTTCCCGGGAAACCAAAAGTTCATTCGTGACTCTCGTTCGTCAACGTTCGCTCCAAACCTCCAAGTAGCTCGGCTCCTTCTTGTCTGACTCACTCGCTCCGCCTTCTTTTTCTCTTCCTCTTCCTCGTCGTCCGGTTCCGTTCTCATTTAAAACATTAACTTTTTTACCTTTTGAAAATAGTAATATCTATTTCCCTCAAACGACAACAATAATAGTACATGGAATCAAAAATGTTTACAGTGGATGAAAAACACAACAACGGAAGTGACGAATCCATAACACTTCCCCCCCTAAAGAAAGAAAGTTTGAACATTGTGAAAACTTTCTTTGCAGGCAAAAACTCTTTTAACAAACAAAAGTAAAACTCACACCCAAATCATCAATTCCCATGAGCAACGATAATTAATATTTCCCAAAATAAAGCAACAAAACTTCCAAACAACCTTCAGAAATTTCCAAAGTTAGTTCACTCTGGACAAAGCATCAGCAACGACATTGTCCCTGCCCTTTACATGCTCAATTTCCAAGTTGAACTCCTGCAAAGCCAAACTCCATCTCATCAACCTCTGGTTTTTATTTTTCATTTTTTGAATGAAGGTCAAGGAGTTGTGATCAAAAATCCAAAGCAAAGCAAATCTATAGCACTTTTTGAAGGAGTCCGAGCTGAGAGCCAGGTTTCATGGTGGTTGGGTGGTGAGGCCTGGAAGTATTCACTGCATGGATGCATTTAGGAACGTGGAGTTCACGGGTTAATAAGTGTAGGAATCTTGGCTCGGCTGCTCCTGAGCACTCAGTGCTTCCAACTCTTCTTTTGATAATAAAAATCATAATCACAGTTGTAGAGTCGGGTGCTGTAGTCACGTGAGTAGCGGTCCCCATCTCGGCTACCACCGTAATAGTCATCCCGTCGAGAGTTGCCAAAACTGCGCTGCTGCTGCTGGGAGCCTCCGTAGTAATCACGACTGCGGCCACCATCAAAACTACTACTCCCACCCCGGGAGCCATAGCCACCCCTGAAACTACCTCCACGTTTTCCTCCTCTGTAGCCCCCTCGACGCCCATGGCCTGCCTTCTCTACTGTTATGGTCCGACCATCCAAATCCTTGCCATTCAAATCCTGTACTGCATCTTTGGCGTCCTTCGTGTTTTCAAACGTGACAAATCCAAACCCTCTCGATTTTTGCGTCTCCCTGTCTTTTATCAACAGCACTTCCAAGAGTGGTCCATATTTGCCAAAGGCAGAGTCCAGAACATCTTCACTCGTGTCAAAGTTCAGTCCACCGACAAAGAGCTTGCCAACCTTGCCTCCATCCAGGACTTGTGTGTGCTGACACTTAGTTTCAGGGTACTCGATAAGAAGTGACTGTGCAAAGCGTGACGTCAGTACCTTCTCCTTCTCTTCAGAGCGCTTCCTACCCATAGCACGAGTCACTGCACAGGATGGAAAGATACCCGGAATCTCCTGCTCTAACTGTGCGGTGTTATTTTCCATACTAGGCTTTTCAACAAGCATCGGATTACCAGAAACTCGACCACCGGCCAAATCATTCCCGATAACCAAAAGATTCCCTCTACAGGAAGAGTGGCTTGTAAACCTACGGTGACCGATCCTGACACCAAATCAGACTTCAATTGGATGACATGAAATGGAGCTTTAACATAGCCACCAACCCCCTGTAAAAGAACACTAACACCAGTTGCCGTCTTCTCTGACAATGGCAAAATGGCCTCAAGCATCAAAGATTGATGTGCTCCTGTGTCCCTCAATACCCTAACAGGTCTCTGGTTCGTTAAGTCTCTATCCAGTGACACAAACCCCTCTGAAATAAAAGGTTTGTAACCCTCTTGAACAAGGTCGTTCTGTGATGCCGTAACTTTGGCATGGGAAACTTCACAAGGCACTGTCCTCCAAGGACGATTTCTCGCATTGGCCAATGCATTCGGAGTTGTACTAGTCTGACTCCGCTCCTGATTTTTCCTTTTCAGGGCGTAACATTGGGACATCAAATGCCCAGGTTTCTTGCAAAAAGCGCAAGTAGGCCCGGAGGAAAAACTCGTGGTCTGCCTCGGGCACCCCGGAAGATAAGTCTGTCTTGGAACTGTAGTCTTCTGATCCCGAAAAGTCGCGGTATCAGATTTGTCCTCATAGTCATCTCTAGGCCGCCTCCATGAATATTTGTTCTCCGCACCGGATTTACCATAACTCCCCTGGCTAACTCTAGGTGGGAAGTTAGGTTTGTGGAACCCCATCCTGTGGGTCAATGCAAGGTCATCTGCCACGGTTGCTGCCTCATACAACTCTGGTACTTTCTTTTCATCCAGATGTACTTTAATGTCCGCGTGGACACTGTTTGAATTCCTCCACCAAGATCTATTGTCGCAACCGGTTGAAGTCTTTCCCAATCCCCTTCGAGTCACACCACCGATCAAACATGGTTTCCTTCATTCTGGCAAACTCCACATGGGTCTCACTATCCCTCTTCCTGGCATTCCTGAATTTTTGCCGGTAAGCTTCAGGGACCAATTCATAGGCTTTGAGAATGGTTTTCTTCACTATCTCATAATCTGCACATTGGTCAATCGGTAAAGCCGAAAATATATCTTGAGCTTTACCCACCAGAACACTTTGCACTCACATAGTCCAGGACCCCACAGGCCATTTTAGCATTTGAGCCACTTTCTCAAAGTGTAAAAAAAACTTGGCTGCGTCCTTTTCATTGAAGGGTGGAACCAGCCTCACATGTCTGCCAACATACCAAGTGTTCTGACTAGTTGTCGAACTAGCCGGCATGGACACTACTTCTCTCCGTTCTCCCATTAATTCCAGCTCCTTGAGTTTAAGTTCCTTCTGATACTCCATGTCACGTTCCTTTAACTCCCTTTCGGCTCTCCTTTACTCTGCTCTTTCCCCTGCTCTTCTTTCTTCTTCAGCTCTCCTTTCCTCTGTTCTTCTCTCCTCGAGTTCTCGTTCCTGTTCTACTCTTCTTTCCTCGAGTTCCCTTTCAGCTCTCCTTTCCTCTGCTCTTCTTTCCTCGGCTTTCCATTCCAACTCTTTTAAACATTCCTGGCTCTGCAGTTGCATCTCCATTTTCCGGAGCTCCACATTTTCTTTTTCCTCGGGTAACCAATCCAAGGCTACCTCTGTCCATGTTCCTTGTCCCACCAGAGATTCTACCACCAATGTCTGCATCTCTGCTTTCTTCATATGAGCTCGGACCTCCAAGTTAAAATGTTTGGCCAATATCAAGAGTTCCGATCTTTTAAATGCTTGGAACTGTGCCTCATTAGGGGACGCCGCAAAATGTTCTGCGTCAAATACCATGGTGACTATCAGTTACCACCTGTTAACCTTCACACTAAAAATTGCAGTTTTTTTTTTTTTTTGAAAAATTTGGGAATGTTTGAAAAATTCCAAATTTGGGAATTTTGGGAATGTTAGGGAATTTAATCCCGGACGAGGATGTTAGGGAATTTAATCAGCAAAGACGAGTCCCAAATTTCAATTTGGGCCAATCCCGGATGAGCCCCCAATTTCTGTTACGTGCTCCTCCCCAACCCCAGGTCACCGTGTACCTCCGAGCCCCGAGAGGAGTCACGGCAGAAAAATGTGTTATTCTGTATGTCAAAGATCAATGGTGAAGCCACACCAATTGTTACCAACAAACAAATATTGTATTAAGATCACACAAGAATAACAGTACAACAACAATAATAATCAATTGTACAACCAATATATATTTCCTATGATGGTACCATCAGGTTCGTACAATATAACTCACTGTGCTCCAAGTGAGCGAAAAGAAGAACATTCCCCAATGTCTCTATTCCGGCATCAAGCCCAAATCGATCCGCTCCAGCAATCGTCAGAATGATGTCCAATCGAGACCAGAATCCCGTTCGGATGACAGTCACAGTCACGCGGCCAAAGCTGCGCAAAGGCACCCTCAAGGCGACTGGGAAATCCAAAGGCGCCCTCCAGGCGACTGGGAAATCACACCCTCGGGTATGGACGTTTCGCGGCTCCTATTCGGCGAACCGCAGATGTACCTTCAAAATCCACGTTACGCACACACACCAGATAAACGTCTGAATGCGGTGAAAATGGCTGAAGCGAAGCAAAGACCTTGCGCAAAGCGCGCGAGTCAGAATGGCCGACGGCCCGTTCTCGAGGCGTAACCGCCCGACGATGATTCTCCTCGGAATCTACCGCCAAAAACCTGACACGCAGGTTGATCTGTCACAGCGATAACAACTCTGTCACAAGAATCCCTTTCCCAGGAATCCAAAAGTTCATTCGTGACTCTCATTCGTCAACATTCGCTCCAAACCTCCAAGTAGCTCGGCTCCATCTTGCCCGACTCACTCGCTCCGCCTTCTTTTTCTCTTCATCTTCCTCGTCGTCCGGTTCCGGTTTCATTTAAAACATTAACTTTTTTACCTTTTGAAAATAGTAATATCTATTTCCCTCAAACGACAACAATAATAGTACATGGAATCAAAAATGCTTACAGTGGATGAAAACCACAACAACGGAAGTGACGAATCCGTAACAATATATATATATATATATATATATATTGTTACGGACACGGCTTAGATGTTATGATGGGCCGAGCGGAATGGCCGCCGTGTTCGCACAGTTTACCCGATTCCACCCGACGTTGACCAAATCGCGCTATGCTAAATCAATGAAGGAAAGGACACAATGGCTGGGATAAATGAAACGACGCAAGGGGTACAGTTCTCAAGACCTCCGGAGGAGGATATAATTGGTGGTGGAGAAAAGGAGTAGATTACAAGGCAAGAGGTAAAGCACAGAAGAGATAGGCACTTAGACACAATCTTATCTATCCCAGACAGACCACAGACAAACGGAACAAGACTGACTTACATAGGGATTGATGGCAGGGAAGGGCAGGCACTCGATAGCACAAGGTGCACCTTGGCTCAGGGACAGGATAAAGCACGGTCCAGTAGATGCAGGGAGGTGTCTCTCTTGCTTCAAGCTCAGCGCGCATCTGACGTCACCTGCCTCTTCCTGCGCATGCTCAGCGGGGAGTGACACGCCCTCGGCTCGTTGGCTCCGCCCCAGATGGGATCGGTCCGCCGCTTCTATTGGGTGCGGGGGGTTACCGGGCTCCGCCCTTGACGAGGAGCTGACAGCGAGCCCCTACGTGGTAACCCCGTCGAGCACATGCTCGATGGCGGCTCGTTGGAAAGGCTTGGTGCCCTTTCAACACCCCCTACCAACCAAGCCGCAGTGAGGACGCACACTCCCCGCGCCGCCGCCTTTGTTGTTGCTGTTGTTGTTGTTGTTGCTGAACCGTGAGGAAGAGCTGCGGGGAGGTATTGGGAGGTCCTAAACTTCCTAACGGTGCCATACAATCACATTCTGGTGCAACGAAGAGTCAGAATTAATGGAAACGAGTCCTTAACTGACATAGACTAAGAATAACTAGCAAGATGTCCTATAGTTGTCTACGTGAGATGCGGTGGACCTGGATGCGACATTTAATGGGGGAAATAGGGGAAGGTCGGGTCTACAGAGTGTTGTTTACAGAAAATGGGACTAGGGAATGGGGGATTGGGGATAGTTGGGAAGTATGGAGGAAATAGGGGAATATTTACAAGTGGATATGGATGGATGCCAATCTCATATCCGCAACATTGCACCCTTCTCTACCTCGGGGCGTCCCGACCCTATAAATTTTTACCTACGTTAGTGTGGCACTCAGATGTAGTTCCCTCTACTATTAACTCAACCCTGAGTGCAACAGTTTTACAGATGTTCACAAATGAGTAAATATTTCCCCCTGCGACGTTGCACCCTTCTCCTAACAGAAACACACCCACAGGATAACCGAATCGCGGAAAGCATTGTCAAACTAAACATACAGCCGGTAGGGAGCATTATTTACACAAGACTGATATTTACACTACGATCCAGGACCTGTTCTTTGAGGAACACATGCAGATGTTATGCATAGAGAGAGAGCACGCATGCCAGCATCGATACACCAACCGACGAGTGCCCTGTGGCCCTACGGCCTTTAATAATGTGCAGAGCACCCCATCCAAGCACCAAAAGCACCACCCCATACACACAGTCAGCATCATCCGGTGCACCAATAAAGTGTTCATAAAAATGCACAATTAAGTATCCATGGTCACCGGTGGTGTCGCAGCCGGCCCATGTTCTGCCGCTGGTCTTGCCTTCCTGGAGTGCACTTGGCCTTCTGGCTTCTTTAAAAATAAAGAAAGGCGCCAACCGCGTCCATTTCTGAATTGTGGCCGTCAGGGGGGCCAACTATAAGTGGTTCACCTGTATGGCATAGGTGCCACGTTGACCCAGAGGTCCATCCACGGGTGGTGCTTGCCCGCAAAAGAACTGCGGTCCATGGTGGGCGGCCACAAAAATTGCGGTCCATATGGTGTATCGATCCAGGCAACAAGCAGCGAAAGTACAGGCCCACAACTGCAGAGCCAGCACCTCTCTCTCCTCTCTCTCTGCCCCAAAGCCAGATCCTCGGAGGTGGGAGACAAAAGAAAACAAGTGAGTAAGGTGGTAAGGGCGCAAAAGTGCATGCAATACCAGGTAATGCACACTAGGGGCACATGGGAACCAGGTGAGACAGGTACGTTCCTACCGTACGCCCCCCCCCCCCCCCCCACCAGGTAACCTACATTGCCCCTCCCTTACCCCTTACTGTATCCACAAAACACAACACTACCCATAAACATCTACTTTACACATCAACAAACGTCCCTACTGTCTTCCCCGTTCCTCCCATAAACCAAATTCGTCTTCTCTCCCTCCTAACCAATCAAATTTGCCATTTCCAACTCTCATCAAAATTTGCCATCTCCAACTCAACATCAAAATTTGCCATCACCAATTCATCATCAGTCCCTCCTAAGGAGGGAGAGATGGAATCACCCCAATGTCTCATCCACGTCGTGATGCGTCTCACAAATCCACACAGCAATTCTCATTTCCTGCAACACAGAACAAAGGAACACAGGTGTGGAGTCATCATCATCCCCTCAGGTAAGTGGCTGCGTATGGTGCGACAGGTTCATCAATCCTAACTATTTCCTAAATGACTTTAACAACTTTACATTACCCGGGGTCTTTCCCTGCCAATCCATTGGCCAACTTACACTATGGGTTCTAAAAACCAATTCCCATTGCCCAAACTGTGGTGCTTCTCAATTTGGGGTCTCACTCCCCCGATTCATCTCCCGGTGCCCTCGCACAATTTCTGGGCTGTGACGTGTAGCTCTCCCAGCAGGTCTACCCACCTGCACACCTCCACCACTGTAGTTGCCACCCGAGCTTACCTGCTCCTCACCCTAACCTAACTAACTGGGGAAGGCCCTCTCGCACTCTCACCCCCTCAGTGCCCTCTCTGGCACGGGCTGCCCGATCCACACCCGGGATCCTCAGGCACCCACTGACACTAACGGCTCCCAGAGCCCACCTGCGGCCTCACCTGGCCGACATCCTCACAGTGGTGGAGTGCCCAAACCAACTACACACACTAACAGGGTACACGCCCAGCCATTTCCACAACACTAATGCACCCATCCACAATACCATTCTGCATCCGCACCACAAATGCCAATATCCAACCACAATTTACCTATACCTTCTAACTATTCTTTAAACTACCCTCCCCGGGTACTCGTGAAAAGGGGTCCACTCTTTCCCCATCCACACCTTCGCACCATGCACACCACTCCGTACCACTTACTCCAACTCTCTCCACACCACTCATTCCAATACTCCATGTATTCCACACACCTGTACTTGCACACCTGTGCTCTCATACTTGGTGCCGCCTGCACCCTTCTCTCCCCTAAGCGCATTCGCGCTGATCCACAACACTCACTACTCATACACTGCTCCACACACCTGTCCAGTTCTCACACAGCATCATCTCATCTAACTACTCCCCTCTGAAACTTGCGCTTCCCAGTCGTCCCTTTAAACTATTGCGCTCCCTCGTCATTATCATCCACACTAAACTACCTGCGTCCCCACTACAGGTATCCTTGTCACTAACTAACCTTAACGTTACCTAATGTCATCTTCGCTAGATCCCTACACACAATATCCTAACCCACCCGGGCTAGTTTTCACTGCCATACACCCATAATCTATAGCGCATTTGCCCCCCTTTGTGAGGGATGACAGAGTTGCCATCCCACCACATCGGGCATCTCCCACTACCAATTTTGCACATCAAATTTCAACAAATCAAAAATTTGCCAATCACTACCCATCATCTGCCAATCATTACTGCCAATCCTTTGCCAATCATCAAATTTTGTTTTTCTAATTTCGGGGCCAAAACACTATCCTCGTCATTACAGTCTACTTACTAATGCCTCTCGGTGCGCCAATTCACTTCTAAAGCTCGGCTTCGTACAGCCAAGCCATGAATGCGGGTTGTTTTGTGCCAGCGGCTGGATGCGTCCGGCACTCGGTGCAGGGACGGGGGCTTACCCGTGCCGAGATCCCACGCACCACCTCGGCGCGGAGCCATCCAATTGCCCGATCTCGACCTGCCGGAACGTCTCAATAAAAAGTGGTCGCCATGACGACCCTTCCTATCGGGCTGCCCGCTCCGCCTAGTGGAGCACGGACGCGGCCGTTCAAAGCGAGGCCCAGCGTGGATTGCGTACGGCGGTCCTTTCGAACCCGCCGTGGCTCGGATCCCCGCTGGTTCTCGCGGCACGCGAAGCCCGGCACGCACCGAGGGCCCGATTCGGCTAAAAGTCGCTCTAACCGCTAACCCGGTTACCGTCGATGCCTCACCTGGATGCTTACACGCATACGCTACCCCTTTCTTGCTCATACCTCCAGCTGTTCCCATGCTCCTCGTACCTTTCCTTACACACCTCGGTACACTCATTCCACTCACAGCCTTGGTCACACACCTGACCACCGAACACTTTGGCACACATTCGTTGGTCGCACACCTCACCAACACACCTCTTCGCGCCCCTTCCTCGGTCACCTCCTCTGTGACAATCACAGGTGTGCTTTCACTCGCACACCCAACCACGTGCCTCACGACCAACTCAAGTGTGCATTCCCACACACGCTCTACCATTCCAGGTGTGCATCCTTCCATTCCAGGTGTACATCCTCGCTCACCTGTCACAACTAACTCACGCTCCATGTCACTCTCACTACTCTCACCTCCACTCTCGGTCGCGCACTCACCCTTACTCTCAACAGCGCACTCTTTCCTCATGCTCCTGTCCGTTACACACCTTTCTCGCGCACACTCTCCCGTTACACCCTCTGTAACACTCACCACAGGTGTACACTCTTCCTTACTTTTGACAGCGCACTCTTTCCCCATGCACCTGTCCGTCACACATCTTTCTCGCACACCCTCTCCCGTTACATCCTCTGTAACACTCACCACAGGCGTGCATTCTCCCTTTACACCCTCCGTAACACTCCTCACTACGCGCTTCCATGTGCTCCCTCGCACCCGCGCTACGACCGACTCACTCTCGACAGCACCCTCACTCCTTGGCACGCACTTTTTCCTCACACACCCCAGAGTCGGACTTTCTCGCACACCTCCTTTTTCGCACACCAGACCTGTCGAACACTTCACCAACGGCCTCTCACAAACACCCGGGTCCATCTCGACCCCCAAGCTCATTAAATCACCTGGCGCATCATACACACGACCATATTGGTCACCACTTACACCGGGTCCTCTTTCTCTTCGCTTCTCCTCCATCACCTGCGAATCCCTCATCCGGTTAATGAGCACATCATCACGATCCGAACACAGACTTTGGACCAATTCTTTTACTTCTTCTTTGATCTCTTTCTTATCCTCTCTCCGTCGCTTCTTAATTTCGCTCACCCCTTCTTCCACTTCTTCTAATTTCTGCTTCACCTCTTTTATTTCCCGGTGCGTCTCCGCAAGCTCGTCCTCTAAGGCCACCTTGACCGTTTCTATGTGCGTCCTCACCTGCCGGTCCTTCGTCTCCATTACCTCTGTCACCTCGTCCAACCTCGTTGTCAGTCCCTCACGTACCATCTGACATTGCCTCTGTGTCGCTATCAAGTCATTTTTTATGTCGTTTTGTGTCGCTTTTAACCCTCCTAGTACCGCAGTGTTCCTTTGAACCTGCTCCGTTAGTTCTTTTTGTCCCTCCGTCAGCTGTTCCACTTCCAGCGTCAACTCCTCTATACCACCTTGCAATTTTACAGTCCCCTTTCTCACCTCCTTCTCCATGCGCTCCTTACAGTGCCTCACCTCCTTGCGCACTCCTCCGACCTCCTCACTCACACCTCTTCTGATCTCCTCTCCCATCACTTGCATCTCCTGCCCAGATGCCACCCTCATCTGCTCCATTTCCTCCCTGTGAGCATCCAATTT
The DNA here is from genome assembly GCF_964187855.1 of Myxine glutinosa. Lineage (NCBI taxonomy): Eukaryota > Metazoa > Chordata > Myxini > Myxiniformes > Myxinidae > Myxine > Myxine glutinosa. The sequence goes on from NC_136261.1 coordinate 33,431,727, forward strand.
AGTTTCTACCCCCATTCTGACCCCCTCTATCTGCTGCCCCATTTTTTTAACTTCCCTTTCCGCTTGGTCCCTCATGTCCCTCAATTTGCCTTCCATACTGTTTTCTAACCCCTCTAACCCCTTTTTCATCCCTTCCATTTGATTCTCCTGAACGGCCATTCTGTTTTCTACCCCCGTTAACCCATTCTTTACCTCTGTTATCCCATTGTCTAACCCCTCACCGGTACCCCTCGCTTCGTCCCTCATTACCCCCATTTGGCCCTCCAATCGCTCACCCTGAGCATCCATCCGGTTCCCCATTACCCCCAATTGCTCACTCTGCAGTTTGAGGGACGCCTGCATTTGCGCCATAAATTGCTCCATGAGGGCCTGCATTTGGGCCATCCCTCCCACTTGTGCAGCGGGTGCGGCCGCCGTAGCTATGTGCGAGGCGCCATTTTGCGCGCCCGCAACCTCGTGCGCGAGGACGCCATTTTGCGAACCTGCCGCCCTCACTGCTTCGCTCTCCTCATGTCCCTCAATTTGGTCCTGGATCGACCCTGCCTCACTCTCCTCTACCGGAACCCAGCCGTCTTGATCTGCCATAGCGCGACTTTCAAAATTCGGGTTTTTTTTTTTTTTTAAACAAAACAAATTTCACCGTTAATAATTTCGAGCGCGTGAAGCGCGCTTCGGGTCCAATCCCACTTCCCGACACCAATTGTTACGGACACGGCTTAGATGTTATGATGGGCCGAGCGGAATGGCCGCCGTGTTCGCACAGTTTACCCGATTCCACCCGACGTTGACCAAATCGCGCTATGCTAAATCAATGAAGGAAAGGACACAACGGCTGGGATAAATGAAACGACACAAGGGGTACAGTTCTCAAGACCTCCGGAGGAGGATATAATTGGTGGTGGAGAAAAGGAGTAGATTACAAGGCAAGAGGTAAAGCACAGAAGAGATAGGCACTTAGACACAATCTTATCTATCCCAGACAGACCACAGACAAACGGAACAAGACTGACTTACACAGGGATTGATGGCAGGGAAGGGCAGGCAGTCGATAGCACAAGGTGCACCTTGGCTCAGGGACAGGATAAAGCACGGTCCAGTAGATGCAGGGAGGTGTCTCTCTTGCTTCAAGCTCAGCGCGCATCTGACGTCACCTCCCTCTTCCTGCGCATGCTCAGCGGGGAGTGACACGCCCTCGGCTCGTTGGCTCCGCCCCAGATGGGATCGGTCCGCCGCTTCTATTGGGTGCGGGGGGTTACCGGGCTCCGCCCTTGACGAGGAGCTGACAGCGAGCCCCTACGTGGTAACCCCGTCGAGCACATGCTCGATGGCGGCTCGTTGGAAAGGCTTGGTGCCCTTTCAACACCCCCTACCAACCAAGCCGGAGTGAGGACGCACACTCCCCACGCCGCCGCCGTTGTTGTTGCTGTCGTTGTTGTTGTTGCTGAACCGTGAGGAAGAGCTGCGGGGAGGTATTGGGAGGTCCTAAACTTCCTCACGGTGCCATACAATCACATTCTGGTGCAACGAAGAGTCAGAATTAATGGAAACGAGTCCTTAACTGACATAGACTAAGAATAACTAGCAAGATGTCCTATAGTTGTCTACGTGAGATACGGTGGACCTGGATGCGACATTTAATGGGGGAAATAGGGGAAGGTCGGGTCTACAGAGTGTTGTTTACAGAAAATGGGACTAGGGAATGGGGGATTGGGGATAGTTGGGAAGTATGGAGGAAATAGGGGAATATTTACAAGCGGATATGGATGGATGCCAATCTCATATCCGCAACAATATATATATATATATATATATATATATATATATATATATATATATATATATATATATATATATATATATATATATATATATATATATAGACTTGGCATTTAATATGGAATTTTTTTTTTGTGGGGGTGAACTTACTTTTCAAGATGACTTAGAACCAAAAGTTCATTGGAATTATGTTGAAATTATTCTAGATTTTGTTAATGTGACCTTCAAAAGAAACAAAAACCACATTTGACATTTCGAAGCAAATAAATGTATCATTGAAAGTGATGTAAACTGATATCGAACTCAATTCACGGACAGTACTGTGTTAAACTTCTGTACGTTTTCCAGAAGTATCTCTTTATCTTGCACATTAGCCAAAAAAAATTTCAACAAAAACAAAAGCTAAATTATGACTGGGATTACGGACAGTAAAATTGCAGTTCAGTACTTCGTGTAACCCCCACGAGCATTCAGGAGAGCACGTACACGTCGAGGCATGCTGTTCACGAGATTTGCCAAGGTTTGGACAGGAATCGCTTGCCATGCAGTGACAATAGTCTGCTGCAATTCACGCACAGAGGTCAGCTGCTGGTCCAAGTTGTCGATTTGACACGTTAATTCTGCCCACAAGTTCTCTATCGGATTCATATCCGGGGACATGGCAGGCCACTCCATATGCTCTACACCACGCCCAAAGGGTCACGCCACCACCTCCAGCTTGGACTCTTGGCACTATACAATCTTTGTTGTGGGCTTCATGCACTTGTCTGCGCACTCGGATGTGGCCATCTTGACGATAGACCAGAAATCTAGACTCGTCACTGAAGGTCACGTGATTCCAGTGTCCTGGCTGCCATTGACGGTGCTCTCTGGCCCACTGCAATTGGCGCTGGCTGTGTTGTCTGGTCAGGCGTGGCTTTCTCAGGGGACGCCTGGCACGATAGCCTGCTTGAACCAGTCGTTGGTTGACTAGCCTTCTGGATACAGGCACATTTGTCACTTGCTGCCACTCAGCCCTAAGCCGATTAGCTGACTTGGTACGGCCATTGCAGACTAACCGGTGCAGCTGGCGATCATCTCTCCTTGTGGTTCTGCGTGGACGTCCTGGCCTCGGTATTGGAGTAGGGACACCCCTCTGAGCATTTCGTTTCAGGATCTTTGACACCTGACCTTGAGTGATGCCATACTGCCGAGCAATAGCACGCCGTTTCATGCCAGAATTTTGTAAAGCCAACACTCCATGACAAACAGCATTGTCACGTTGACGGACCATCTCCAGAGGAAGCGGCAATAACTTTTGTAGACGTGCAGCAGTTGTTTTCCACTAATACAGAACGCAACAACCCTTATATACCCGATTGTGAAGCCAATCGTCAAATGTACCTGTCCTTACATTTTGTCACGCCACCTGTGATATACAGTAATCCTGTTATTGACTTCTTGCTGCGAAAGACAATCAGTGACATGGTTCTTTCAACAAAGACATCACCGAAGGGTAAAAGAAACTCACCAGATTGATATACTGAGTTCAGAAAGTAAACCCAAGTCAAGGAAAAAAAAAATATTCCATATTAAATGCCAAGTCTGTCTATATATATAAAATAAATATATATAATATATTAAATATATATATATATAATAGATTAAATATATTTATGTATAGATACCAAAGAGTCAACTAATGACATGGTGCAGTATGAACGATTAATGAAAGCCACGGTCATATATGTTCGATCCTTTTTTTAAATTTCTGTTACTCGTGGGATGGTGCGCGTAATGAAAGAGTGTTGTGAGATATCAATGTGTTTTCTTCATTTTAACCACAAGGACAATAAGAACAAATGACAAATCAATACAAGCCCATGTACTTTAAACCTCAAGTCAGATCAGCATTAGGCAATCACTCAGACCATGTCAAAGAGGCCACGCAAAAAAGAGCAACTCAAAAACAGAGGACAAGACATCGAGGCACGTTGAAATAGCATACACGTTTGATGGCTATTAAAGTCCCTGGATCCAAATAGAGGTATTAAAGCCGTTAGTATGCTCTTCGCTAGCTAATGATGGCATGCAAGGGCCAAGGCATGAAGCCAAGAGATGGTACACGTAAGCACTATTCAGAATGCTTCGAGCAGCTGCATATCACAACCAACCAGCCAACGATTGCACCACAACGTGCATGCAACAAAATCTCCATCATTAAAGCCAAGATTAAATGTTATCCATCATTTTATTTTGATCCTGCACCTTCACAATATCAGATTTCTTTTAATGCCGATATAAAGCAACGTGGAAGAGTGAAACTACAGAGGGAAAAAGGTGGACCTGGACATAAAGTGAGGAGAAGGGGAAACTGGAGGACAAGCATGCATCACAGCATGATGATAGGAGTGTCTGGTGAAAGAAGGACAGTGGAGACAAATGAATGGAGGCAAGCATCAAGCTTAAAATGAAGGAGGGTACCAAAATAATGTTCAACAGACAAAACGTGTGCAACCGAAAGAGAGGGAGGAGGGAAGATTTGGCGAAGCAGCAATAAGGCTGGGGTGCAAGGCCCTACTATTGCTGGGGAAATGATTGCAAAGCCACCAACCGGTTTGCAGTGATGGACGAGCAAACACTGAGATTCAACCTCCTATGAAGATATGCAAGCCTTACACTCCACGGCCTCACTTGGCGCGAGTTGGGAAGCAGCAGCGCAAGCCGATAGAGAGAAACCATATTAAACGAGGCTGAACAGTTTAACGTTTTATCCCATTGATAGGCCGGATCTGCATCTCGACCTAACCCAACATCTAAGCAGCTTGTTCTTGTCACCTACCCAGCTCATCCACCAAGCTTTTTCATATCCTGTCCACAACCTTTTGAATATCCTGCTATATATCGTTTTTGGTCCCAGCTCTCAATGATGAATAAATCATTTAGAAAAAAACATCATAGGATCCAGATCAGGATCTTCACCAAAATCTAATCAATTCGTCCTCGTCATACAACCAACCTGCCCACCAAGTTTCGTCTGAATCCATCCATAACTTTTTGAGATGTCCTACTCACAGATAGACAGGCAGACAAACAAACAGGGGTGAAAACCTTCGATGGTGGAGGTAAATATTTTCAAAAGGATAAACTCTTTATTTTAACTTCGAGGTATGTTAATAATCAGAAAATAATAGGAAAGTTGCTTCTCTGGAATGTTCCAATTCTATTCCTACAGCAATTTTGCTGCGAAGCTGGATATGCTGGAACAGCAGGAACAATGGTCAAGTGAACCACAGAAAAAACTTGTAACCTTCAGAATTAAATAAAAGATACTTTAAACATGGCAAATTTGTTTCATATTTCATACTTACAAACAAGGGGCTAGATCTTAAATTATGAAGCAAAACTAGTACTGTCACCATTAATTGGCTGAAAATAGGATTTAGGTCTTTGTCAAGCCCTGACCTCGATACAACTGAATTTCTATCAAGCGATAGCATCTTTCACTGGATGAACATCAACAACTAGCTAGAAACGCCTCGTTTCCTTGGCAGCGTTACTGCAGCGCAAAACCAATCGCTGCACCTCGATTCATGGTCCGGTGTTTCAGGGTATCTTTACAATTCACATGCAGCACCTCGATGCAGTAGTGTGATGCAATCTCCGGAATAAAGCTGATGTGTCCCAAAGGAACCAACAGTTCCTTTGTCGTTATCATCCAGACCATCATTTCGCAAAGCGTGTTGCTGTTTTACGTGCTGCTGTTTTACGACATGCGGCAGGGGACATTAGTATTCTGGAGAAGCTGTGCTGGAATGAAAGTTGAATACAAGGAGCAATCTTGAGGACACGCGGTGAGATTCCTTCAATCAGTATGGTAATGCACGCAGGCCATTCGACAAACACTATTGCAAGAGCAGCGTGCAGAAACAGTGATGGTAAAAATATATGTATTTTAAACAGTTCCATGGAGTTCTCTCAACTGAATACACATACATGAGCATTTTCAAAATCTTTGGTATAACTCGTTTCCCGGGATACTTTGGGTATCAGCGACGTCACAGTAACGTCACTTTGGGTATCAGCGTCACTATGGGGGGCAAACCTTTAGCCTTTAATGATGTCATACAGTCACGTGAAAATGTAAGTTCACTGTTCACCCCATGTAAAGTTTTGACTTTTTTAGCATATTTCAACATACAGCTATATGATCTTCATTTCAACAATACTGATAGATCAAGGTGATATAATATAACAAATATCATGAAACATTTACATTTTGTAGTCCATTGTATAATTTAAATAAACATAAATGCAAATTTCCCATGTGGAAAAAGTAAGTGCACCCTTGGCTCTAATAGGTGGTATTGCCCCCTTTGGCAGAAACAACCTCAAGTAGGCGTTTCTTATAACTGTCTACCAGTCTCTGACATCGACTGGGAGAAATTTTTGCCCACTCCTCCATGCAGAATTTTTTCAGCTGTGCGATGTTTGAGGTGTTTCTTGCATGCACAGCTCGTTTCAAATCCCCCCACAACATCTCGATGGGATTTAGATCCGGGCTTTGACTTGGCCATTCCAGAACCCTCCATTTCTTTCTTTTAAGCGATTCCTTGGTGGACTTACTAGTATGTTTAGGGTCATTGTCATATTGCAAGGTCCACCTTCGGTTGAGCTTCAACTTTTCGACAGATGGCCTCACATTATCCTCAAGCACATTCTGGTACAATGAAGAATGCATAGTGGATTCTATGATGGTGAGCTGCCCAGGCCCTAATGCAGCAAAGCTGCCCCAAACCATAATATTTCCACCACCATGCTTTCCAGTTGGTATCAGGTTCTTGTGGTCAAATGCTGTCTTTGGTTTTCGCCAAACATGTCTTCTGGTACTGTGGCCAAATAGCTCTACCTTTGACTCATCTGTCCAGAGCACATTGTTCCAGAAGTGCTGGTCTTTGCCGAGGTGTTCATTGGCAAACTTTAGTCTTGCCCTGATGTTATTTCTGGACAGCAAAGGTTTTCACCTGACACACCTCCAATGTAGATCAAATTTGTGCAGCCTCTTTCTAATGGTAGACTCGTGCACTTTGACATCAACAGTGGCAAGAACTACCTGTAGGTCCCCGTGATGACATTCTGGGGTTCTTAGAGACTTCTTTCAGCATCTTGCGGTCTGCTCTCGGACTGAACTTGCTGGGGCGGTCTGGCCTCAACAATAGGGTGGTCCAAAAATGCAAAAAAAATCACTTTTTTATCTGGATTTTGATGCTCTATTGGATTATTGTTAGAAATGGTCTAAATCATTCACCCAAAAAATATTTTGCATCTGAGTCATCTATAAACTCATACACACATCACACATACATCACACTAACTCCAAGATGCTATGCTTTTTATGTCATTATATGCGTACACATCAACATAGGTCTAGAACTTGAAATGCCATGTCCTATCCAATTGTTCGTATATCTTTTTTCAAGATATTTATGGAAATGGTTCAGATGAGATAATTTACTTGATGCCTGTGCCACATTTTAGTAACATTATGTGAAATCTGTAATAAATACATTTGTGTCACATGATTTTAACTTTTGTCCATATTTGCCGAAAATAGCCAAATTTGGTGAAAAACGCCGTATTTCAATTGAAGTGTGTACGAGTTTCTAGATGGAATTGAGCGAAAATATTTGGTGGGTGAATGTTTTAGACCATTTCTAACAATAATCCAGTAGAGCATCAAACTCGGAGAGATCGATGTTTTTTGGACCACCCTAATCTACATCCACTCACCTGAGGTGACGAGGTGCTCCACACCGTGCCATAGTTTGTTATTTTATTTTTCTGTGCAAATGTTTTGGATTGTGAGACGCATCATGACGTGGGTGTGACATTGTGCTTGATGTTCCATCTCTTCCTCCTTATGAGGAATTGATGAGGAATTTGGATGATGGCAAATTTGGTTAGTGGGATTGTGACGAATTTGGTATTAGGAGATATGGGGAAGACGTGACGGTAGAGACGAATTGTAAATTGTTTGTAAATATGGGGTAAGGGCAAGGGTAGAGTAGGTGACAGGGGGGGTGGCGTACGGTAGGGACGAGCTTTCTCACTTCGCTCTCCGTGCGCACCTCGTTCTGCATTGCCTTGGTTGATGTGTACCCTTGCGCCCTTGCCCTCGCTAACGCTGCCATCTCTGTCTTCCTTCTCCCAACCGAGGATCGTGCTCTTTGGGCGCTGCGGGGGAGCGTGCGGGAGGCCGCGTCTGTGTGCCCGAATCCCCACAACTAGCTGCCTGCATCCACGCACCACTTTATGGACCACGTTGTTGTGGCCGAGCACCACCATATGGACCACATGTCTGTGGCCGAGCACCACTCATGAACCACAAGTTTTGTGGCATGGCCCCTCTGCTGGGACCGGCCAGGTTGGCCAGAGGAAGATCTTGCTTGCGGACCTCGGTGAGGTGGCACCAAGCCATACAGGTGAACCACCCATAGTCGGCCCCTGTTGGCTATAAATAAAAAATGGACGCGTTGTGTGCCTTTTTATTATTGCAAATAGGCCGCAAGCAAAGAACAACATGAAGAAAGACAACATCAGGAAGAACGACGGACCAGCAGAGCAGAACGAGCAGAAGACCACCAACAGTTGTGTTTTATTATTATTGTGTAATGTCGCACTGAATGGTGCGTGACTGTGCTTTGGTGTTTTGGTGCTCTTTATTGATGCTGGTGCGTCGATGCAGTGCATGCTGTCTCCTCCCTCCCACAGGAATTTCTTTTTGTCTCCCAAAAACAATGACAGGTCCTGGGTTGCGTTTTGTAAATAATGAAATAGTGTAACTTGTAAATAATGTTCCCCACCGTTCATGTTTAGTTTGAAAATTAATTCCGCAATTCGGTTATTCTGTGGGTGTGAATCTGTCAGGCAGGGTGCAACGCAACAGGGGGACATACTTATTTGTGTTTTAAAACTGTCACACTCAGGGTCAGATTAATAGTAGAGGGTTACCACACCTGAGTGTCACACTAAGTTAAAGTTTTATCGGCCGAGACGTGCCGTGAGGAATGAGGGTGCTGTGTTACGGTTTTTAGAACCTTCACTTTATCAAATTTAGTATTAAAATCCCTAATAACTCCCCGTGTACATTTCCCCTTAATTGGCTGTTAATTGTTTGCACCTTAGTTAGTCCATCGCATCACGTAGCAAATAGTAGTCTTCCCTCAATAGTTATCTCATTATTATATGTCAGTATAAGGCTCTGTTTTTCCACTAGTTCATTGCGTTGCACCAAATCAAATAAGATAGATCCCCTTTCAATTGCCCAAAACCTCCATTGCCAACCGCATTGCTCCATTGCCAACCGCATTGCTCCCTTTCCAACCGCATTGCTCCCTTTCCAACTGCATTGCTCCCTTTCCAACTGCATTGCTCCATTTCCAACTGAATTGCTCCTTTCCAATTGCATGCCTCCTTTCCAACTGAATTGCCTCCATTTCCAACTGCATTGCCCCGTTACCAACTGCATTCGCCGCCATGCCATGTGCTCTAACTCTGGGAAGAAGGGCGTGGCCCCACCTCGTCATCAGGAGGAGGAGTGAGCCAGCCCCGATCAACCAACCAAGAAGGAGTGGGTTTGGCTTGAGAGGGCGGAGAAAGAAACTTTGAGGAGGTTCAAGAAGATTCTACGGTGGGGCCTATAAAACCCAGTGCGGGAAACCCCCACCTGAGTTCTGTGGAGGGAGGTGCTTGAGACGAGTGAGAGTCCGCAGGGAGAGAAACCGTACAAGAGTCCCGTGGGTGTCGACGGAGTTTCACAGATGCAGGAGGCGGAGAACGCTGCCGGTGAAGCCGAATACGTGGAGCTTCCGGCTGAAGCTGCTGGCTGTTTGCCGGGTTTTTCGCCTCAACCCCAAAGCGTGGATCGGAGCGCGCGCTTGAAGCCGGACCTAGACGCTACCATCTGCCTGGACTCTTCTCTCCCTTCCCATACCATCCCTGCCATTCCATCCATTCGTCTATGTGAGTTTGTTTCGTTTGTCTTGTCTGGGATTTTAAGTAAGTTTGTATAAGTATAAGTTGCTCTGTGTCCATCTTTCCCTGAAAATTACATTTCTTATCTTTTCTTCTCTTTGATTGTGGTTGTGGTTGTGTAAATAATTAATAAATCTCTGTTCTTCCTAACTTTGCCTTCTTCTTCCTCGTCCGCTCGTCCTCGTCTTTTCCATCATTGAACACCTGTGGCACGATTTGGCCAACGCTCAGAATCGGGTTTAGTCTTTGTTAATGGCTCGAACGTCGTGTTGCTAAAACCGCTCGGCAACGAGAACATCTAAAACCGGGGTTCGAGCGGTACTTGTCTCCCTGTTTTGCGGAGGGATTGGTGAAGGTATTCGGGAGAACACCTTGACCAATAACCCTGATCAATCCCACCTCGCAAAGGAGCGTTACAAGTACCAGGACCGGGGGAGATGGCCAGCTTAACAGGACAAGGGGATTAACCCCCCCTTGCTAACGGGAGAGCCGTCCCCCAGATCCGTAACAATATATATATATATATATATATATATATATTGTTGCGGATATGGGATTTGCATCCATCCATATCCGCTTGTAAATATTCCCCTATTTCCTCAATACTTCCCAACTCTCCCCAATCCCCCATTCCCTAGTCCCATTTTCTGTAAACAACACTCTGTAGACCCGACCTCCCCCTATTTCCCCCATTAAATGTCGCATCCAGGTTCACCGCATCTCATGTAAGACAACTATAGGACATCTTGCTAGTTATTCTTAGTCTATGTCAGTTAAGGATTCGTTTCCATTAATTCTGACCCTTCGTTGCACCAGAATGTGATTGTATGGCACCGTTAGGAAGTTTAGGACCTCCCAATACCTCCCCGCAGCTCTTCCTCACAGTTCAGCAACAACAACAACAACAACAACAACGAGCGCAGGGAGTGCACGTCCTCACGCCGGCTTGGTTGGTAGGGGTGGTGGGAGGGCACCAGGCCTTCCCAACGAGCCGCCATCGGACATGTGCTCGACGGGGTTACCAAACAGGGGCTCCCTGTCGGCTCCTCGTCAAGGGCGGAGCCCGGTAACCCCCGCACCCAATGGAAGCGGCAGACCGGCCCCAGTGGGGCGGAACCAACCAGCCGAGGGCGTGTCACTCCCCGCTGAGCATGCGCAGTGAGAGAGAGGTGACGTCAGATGCGCGCCGAGCTGAGAAAGCAAGACGTCCCCTCCAAGCGCTGTGACACCTCCCTGCATCTTTGGACTGTGTTTATCCTGTCCCCGAGCCAAGGTGCACCTTGTGCCATCGACCGACCTGCCCATTCCCGCCATCAATCCCCATGTGAGTCTACCTTGTCCGTTTGTCCGTGGTCTGTCCGGGCTTAGATAAGACGGTATTTAAGTGCCCATCTCTTCTGTGTCTTTACCTCACTCTGCCTTGTAATCTACCCCCTTTTCTCCACCACTGTAATTATACCCTCCTCCGGAGGTCTTGAGAACTGTACCCCCCTTGCGTCGTTTCCTCTTTCCCAGTCGTCGTGTCCTTTCCATCATTGATTTAGCATAGCGCGATTTGGCCAACGTCTGGGTGAATCGGGTGAGTGTAAGGGAAGAAACGGGGAGCAACTGTTCGGCCGCGGTTACCTCCGCTCGGTAAATAACATCCAATCCGCGGTCCGTAATAATATATTATATATATATATATATATATATATATATATATATATATATATATATATATATATATATATATATATATATATATATATATACATATATATATATATATATATATATATATATAAAATAGATATCTACCCGTGATTGGTGAGGACAACAGATCGTATCTGGAACCAAGAAGTGCCACCTGCCACCAAGGGCACATCGTCTTTCATCCGAACCAATCACAACTACGAGACATCACCGTTTTAAGCAGTCAGGAGTTCTATGAACACGGCTATACTGTTCGACAAAAATCAAACTTTATTTCTGTCATCAAATATATAAACACATTTCTAGACCGATTTGGCTCGCCAATTCCAAACCTGTTTTGGTTCGCCTCTGGCATGTCTAGTTTTCGGGACTAGACCGATCAAATTTGAAGGTTATTGCCTTATCAGCCAATTAGTCTTTCAAATTTGATCATTCTAAATCACAAAAACTTATATGTACGAGAGGAAAACCAAAAATAGGTTGAGAATCAGCGTCCCCAGAGCTATATATCCCACCTATAATTATTAAAATCTGCTGAAAATGAATGACCATGTAGTAAAATTCAACAAAGCTCGCAACAAGTCCGATGAAAATGACTTGTCGGCCAGTGTTATTGAAGTTCTCTGACCTGGACAAATGTCGTGATGATACCGTCACCTAAAAAGGGCCTCTACAAAGATGTCAAGGTGCAAAGTGCAAAGATGTCAAGGTCAAGATCAAATGCTGTCATCACACAGATGGAAAGCAAAGCTACTGACTAGTTATGCCATTATTGGGGCTCGTCAGGACAACACATCCCTGTTCCATTCACTTTGTGAGTTTTAAGCTTTTTGGCTTACATACTGGTTAATTATACACCTGTAACTGTGACTGGTGAGGACGCCAGATCGTATCTGTGACTAGCAAGTGCCATCTGCCAAGAAAAGCTACACAAGATTTATTGGTTGCTTTATGCAACCAATCCCTGGTGTTGGGCTAGCGGCTAGGGTGCCGGCTTAGGATCCTAGGATCCTGGGTTCGAATCCCGGTCGATCGCTGAATTAACGCCAGGGGGGTTGACTCAGCCTGTCATCCTTCCGAGGTCGGCTAATTGAGTACCAGTTCACTGGTAATTCCCTGCTTGTCGTAAAAGGCGACAAAAAGGGTTGGCGGCAGGAAGGGCAGCCGGCCGTAAAACATTGCTTCAAAAAGGGGACTGAAAAACAACAACAACCACGGTTCCCGAAAAAGGCCACCCCCGCTTTGCGGGGAAAAATGGCCTCTAAAGGTGGTTATTTTTTTTAATTTTATATGCAGCTTTCTTTGGCTGGAAGAACATAAGGGTTTAAATTATGAAAATCCTCGCCACCTGTGGTACTTGATGAGGTGAGAGCTGATTGGTTATTCATGGGTGAGTGATTTATGGGTGAGTCATTTGAATTTGTTGAATATGCAGATGTATATGTACACTATACAGTATATGCATATGTATATAGCTGTCGGGATGACCTCGAGGAATTCGCACTGGCCTCCAAACTTTCTAGCCTGGGTTTGCATCTCGGCACAACTACAAACTGTCATCCCAGTGTTTTACAGGCAGGGTGATTCATCAATGTGTGTGCAGTCAATTGGATGGATGTTAAACTGAGCATCCAATCTGGCCACCTTAAAGATCCCATGGTGTCCTCATGCAAAGAGGAAGTGAGCTATCGCCAGCAGCCTGAACAAATTACAAATTCCTGACCCACCTACTGTTGGGAAGGCAATAACAAACTACGCAGTACAACCTCAGGCAATAACTTGCTTTGGCAGCACCGACGAGTATAGTACTGTACATCAGAATCATATATAGGATACAAATAGGATATATATATCTGGCAGCTGACTAGCTGGCAGTTGACCTTGTACATTAAATAAGGTATTGTTGCAGGAGGATATACTGTATATATATATATATATATATATATATATATATATATATATATATATATACATATATATATATATATATATATATATATATATATATATATATATACATATATATATACATATACATATACATATATATATATATACATATATATTGTTGCGGATATGAGGACTGTATTTTTTTTTTTGATTGTGTGTATTATTGTTACTATTATTCTGCGCCTCCTGCCTCCGGAGCTGTGTAAAGGTCAAAGGGCGTCCCATAATTAGTCCATAAAGCATCCACACAACAGCTAATCATAGAATACCCCTGTTCGATAGCTTATATCTTATTATGTGTTTTAGGGTAAGGCTGTGTCTCCCATTAATTGAAATACTCCATTGCACCAGTGAAAGAGATAGATTCCCTTCATTCCCACTCCCAAAACTTCCATTCCCCCTTTTCGTCAATTGCCAACTGCATTTTGGGCGGTTTTCTCTTCATCCACCATTGGCCACGAGGCAGGGTTGGGGAAGAAAGGCGCGTCCCCACCTCGTCATAGAGGGGGGGAGTGAGTCAGCCCCACTCAACCAACCACGAACAAGGGGTTGGACTTGGAGAGGGTGTGGAAAGAAACATCGAGGAGGTTCGCGAAGGTTGAAGGGTGGGGCCTATATAACCCATGGCAGGGCGTTTTCCCAGAGGAAGGAGGGAGATGAGCTTTGAGACAGAAACGAGAAGAAGTCCAGGGTTGAACTGCAGCTCGAGCCACCGAAACTGCACTCACTGCAGCTCGAGCCACCGAAACTGCACTTGCTGCAGCTCGAGCCACTGAAACTGCATTTGCTGCAGCCAGAGCCACCGCAACTGCAGCCACAGCAGCGTGAGGCCTGGACGGCAGTTTGGAGCAGGGCCGCGAAGGGGCGGCGGCTGCCCAACGAGTCGATCGGGGCAGGACCAGTTGGACCTCCCTATCCCGCCAGCCATCGATCTCCCGCCAGTCCTATCATCATTCCCCGTGTAAGTGTGCTCGTAGTCTGTCTTTTGTCTTGTCCCTGGGTAGTAACAATAAGTCTGTATAAGCTAGTATTTTCACTGTGTCACCTGCGTCTCATGTGCTTGTAAATAAACGTGACTGCTGTCTTTTTGCTTATGTGTGTAAATAGTAAATAAATTTAGTAGTATTTCCAAACCTTTCTTTGCCTTCGTTTTCCTCTTTGCATTCGGTCGCTTTAGAGTTTTCCCGATTGAATAGCGGTGGCGCGATCCGGCCAAAGTTTGGGGCAAATCGGGTATTAGTCGGGGAATCACTGTTCGGTCGCGGTAGTACCACCGCTCGGTCAAAATAACATCTTTAACCGCGTCCGTAACAATTGGTGTCTGGGCGTGAGATACGGACCCGAAGCCCGCTTAACGCGCTCAAAATTACAAGCTGCTGGAAATTTGTGTTGTTTTACAAAAACCCGAATTTTGAAATCGCGCCATGGCTGGTCAAGGCGATCGAATGCCGGTGGGTGAGCTAGAGGAGGGGTTAGGAGTAACCCAGGATCAGAGGGACGAAGTAGAGGAGAACATTGGCAATGTGGTTGAGGGAGTATCAGACGCACAAAATGGCGTCCTCGCGCACGTTGGTGTAGCGGCACCAAATTTTGCCGCGCCCGCGACCGTAGCAGCGCCACTGGTGAATTGGAATCTTTTTATGATCCAAATGAAGGCCCTTATGGATGCTCAGAGTGAGCAATTGGGGGTAATGAGGGCTGATAGTGAGCGATTGGGGAGCGAAATGGGGAACCGGATGGAGGCTCAGAGTGAGCAAATAAGGGCTCAGAGTGAGCAATTGGGGGTAATGGGGGGCGAAATGGGGGGAAAATGGGAGAAATGGGGGAACGGCTAGAAGCTAAATTTGAGGGGTTAGACAACGGGATAAAAGAGGTAAAGAATGGGTTAACGGGGGTGGAAAATAGAATGGCTGCCCAGGAAAATCAGTTAGAGGGGGTGAAAAATGGGTTAATGGGGTTAGAAAATAGGATGGAAGACAAATTGCGGGAAATAGGGGAGCAATCCGCCCGGGAAATCGAACAGATGGGGAACCAGATGGAGGAGATGAAGGAGGAGATACGACGAGGTGTAAGTGAGGAAGTCTCGGGGGTATGCGAGGAGGTAAAGCGAGGCGAAAAGCGTATGGAGAGAGGTGAGGAATAATACGGCGAGGTTACAGGGGGGCATAGAGGGTCTGACGAAGGGAGTAGAACAGCTGACAGAGGGACAAACGGAGTTAGTGGAGCAGGTTCAAAGGAACACTGCGGTACTAGGAGGGTTAAAGGCGACACAAAAAGAAATAAAAAATGACTTAATAGCGACACAGAGGCAATGTCAGATGGTACGTGAGGGACTGACAATGAGTTTGGACGAGGTGACAGAGGTAATGGAAACGAAGGACCGAGAGGTGAGGATGCACATAGAGACGGTCACGGTAGCCTTAGAGGACGAACTTGAGGAGACGCACCGGGAAATAAAAGAGGTGAAGCAAAAATTAGAGGAAGTGGAAGACGAGGTGAGTGAAATTAAGAAGAGACGGACAGAAACTAAGAGAGAAATAAAGGAGGAGGTAATGGAATATGTACAAGGTCGGTGCTCAACTCATGATGTGCTGCTCACTAACCAAATAAAGAGTTTGCAGGTGGCAGAAGAGGTGCGACGAAGAGGTGCCAAGGTGAGTGGCGATATAATCGGAAATGTACATGATGTGAGGGGAGCTTCAGTCGGCTTGGGGGTTGATGTGGACCCGGGTGTTCGTGAGAGGCCGTTGGTGAAGTGTGCGACAGGTCTGGTGTGCGAAAAAAGAGGTGTGCGAGAATGTCCGACCATGGGGTGTGTGAGGAAAAAGTGCGCGCCAAGGAGTGAGTGCGCTGTCGAGAGTGAGTTGGTTGTAGCGCGTGTGCGAGGGAGCACATGGAAGCGCGTAGTGAGGAGTGTTACAGAGGATGTAACGGAAGCATGCACGCCTGTGATGAGTGTTACAGAGGAAGTAACGAAAGAGTGTGCGCAAGAGGATGCGCGAGAAAGGTGTGTGACGGACGGGTGCATGGGGAAAGAGTGCGCTGTCAAGAGTGAGGGAGAATGCATGCCTGTGGTGAGTGTTACAGAGGGTGTAACGGGAGAGTGTGCGCAAGAGTGTGCACGAGAAAGGTGTGTAACGGACACGGAGCGTGAGTTGGTTGTGACAGGTGAGCGAGGATGTACACCTGGAATGGAGGGATGCACACCTGGAATGGTAGAGCGTGTGTGGGAATGCACACTTGAGTTGGTCGTGAGGCACGTGGGTGGGTGTGCGAGTGAGAGCACACCTCTGATAGTCACAGAGGAGGTGACCGAGAAGGGGGCGCGAAGAGGTGTGTTGGTGAGGTGTGCGAGCGACGAGTGTGTGCAAAGGTGTTCAGTGGTCAGGTGTGTGACCAAGTCTGTGAGTGGAATGAGTGTACCTGGGTGTGTAAGAGAAGGTGCAATGACCAAGAGCAGGGAAACGGCTGGATGTATGAGCAAGAAAGGGGTAGCGTATGCGTGTAAGCATGCAGGTGAGGCATCGACGGTAACCGGGTTAGCGGTTAGAGCGACTTATAGCCGAATCGGGCCCTCGGTGCGTGCCGGGCTTCGCGTGCCGCGCTTCGCGTGCCGCGAGAACCAGCGGGGATCCGAGCCACGGCGGGTTCGAAAGGATCGCCGTACGCGATCCACGCTGGGCCTCGCTTGGAACGGCCGCGTCCATGCTCCACTAGGCGGAGCGGGCAGCCCGATAGGAAGGGTCGTCATGGAGACCACTTTTTATTGAGACGTTCCGGCAGGTCGAGATCGGGCAATTGGATGGCTCCGCGCCGAGGTGGTGCGTGGGATCTCGGCACGGGTAAGCCCCCGTCCCTGCACCGAATGTCGGACGCATCCAACCGCCGGTACCAAAGAACCCGCATTCATTGCTCGGCTGTACGAAGCCGGGCTGTAGACGTGAATTGGCGCACCAAGAGGATCTAATAAGTAGACGGGTGATGAGGTTAGTGTTTTGGACCCAAAATTAGAAAAAGGCAGAATTTGATGATTGGTACGGTGATTGGCAAAATTTTTGATTGGCTGAAATTTGGTGAGCAAAATTGGTAGTGGGACGCCCCCGATGTGGTGGGATGGCCAATCCACCATCCCTCACAGCGGGGGGCAAAGGAGCACTAGTTTTATGGGGTTGATGGCAGTGAAAACTAGCCCGGGTGGGTTAGGATATTGTGTGTAGGGATCTAGCGAAGATGACATTAGGTAACGTTAAGATTAGTTAGTGACAATGACACCTGTCTGTAGTGGGGACGCAGGTAGATTAGTGTGGATGATAATGACGTGGTATGTGCTTAGTTTAAAGGGAAGACGGGGAGCACTAAGTTAGCAGGGCAACAGGTAGTTCAGATGATGCCGTGTGAGTGTTGGAGGTGTATAGAAGTGTATTGTGAACAGGTGTGATTGACCAGGTGTGATTGCACAGGTGTGCAACTGAACAGGTGCATGGAGCAGTGTTTGAGTGATGGTGATGTGTGTTGTGTTGACCAAATGGTCCAGGGAGAAGGAGGGTGCAGGTGGCACCAGGTGTGAGTGCACAGGTGTGCAACAACAGGTATGAGGAACAGGTGTATGAAATAAATGGTAGTGTGGAATATCTGGAGTATTGGAATGGATGGTCATGGAGTGAGTATGGTGAAACTGTGGAGTGGAGTGGATGGTGCGAAGGTGTGAATGGGGGAAGAGTGGACCCCCATCACGGATACCTGGGGCGGGTAGTGTAAGTGTTAGGTAGAGGGTATAGGTAAATTGTGGTTGGATATTGGCATCTGTGGTGCGAGTGGAAGAATGATATTTGGATGGGTGCATTAGTGTTGTGGAAATGGCTGGGCGTGTAGCCTGTTAGTGTGTGTAGTTGGTTTGGGCACTCCACCACTGTGAGGATGTCGGCCAGGTGAGGCCGCAGGTGGGCTCTGGGAGCCGGTAGTTGTGGATGGGGCCCGAGGATCCGGAGGACGGACCCGGGTAGCCCAGTGCCAGAGGGCACCATAGGGTGACAGAGCCAGGAGGGGCCTTCCCCAGTTAGATAGGTTAGGGTGAGGAGCAGGTAAGCTCGGGTGGCAACTGCAGTGGTGGAGGTGTGCAGGTGGGTAGACCTGCTGGGAGAGCTACACGTCACAGCCCAGAAATTGTGCAAGGGCACCGGGAGATGAATCGGGGGAGTGAGACCCCAAATTGAGAAGCACCACAGTTTGGTCAATGGGAATTGGTTTTTAGAACCCATAGTGTAAGTGGCCAATGGATTGGCAGGGAAAGACCCCGGGTAGTGTAAAGTGTGTTAATGTCATTTAGAGGATAGTTAGGATTGGAGTCTCCTCGCACCATCTGCATCCACTCACCTGAGGTGACAGGTACTCCACACCATGCCATGTTTTTATTATTCTTATGATGCAAATGTTTTGGATTGTGAGACGCATCATGACGTGGGTGTGACATTGTGCTTGATGTTCCATCTCTTCCTCCTTATGAAGATTGATGATGAATTGATGATGGCAAATTTTGGATAGTGGGGGAGTGAAGACGAATTTGGTATAAGGGAAATATGGGGAGGACGTGACAGTAGTGACGGATTGGTAAATGTGTAGATTTTTGTACATATGGGGTAAGGGCAAGGGTAGTGTAGGTGACAGGGGGGTGACGTACGGTAGGGACGAGCTTTCTCACTTCGCCCTCCGTACGCATTTCGCCTTGCATTGCCTTATTGATGTGTGCCCTTGTGACCTTACCCCTCGCTCATTTGTCTCTTTTGTCTCCCACATGACCTGTGCGCCATTGGGCGCCGAGGGGAGCGTGCGTGAGTCGGCCATTGTACGCCCGGAACTCTCAGAACCAGCTGTCTGCATCGATGCACCACATTATGGACCACATGCCTGTGGCCGAGCACCACGTATGGACCCCATGAGTTGGGGCATGGCCCCTCTGCTGGAACCGGCCATGAGGGCCCAAAATCTTGCTGGCGGACCTTGGCCACAGGGCACCGATGCCCCACAGGTGAACCACACTAGTCGGCCCTGTGGGCCATAAATAAAATAAAATAAAAAGGACACATTGGGCACACTTTATTGCAAATAGGCCGCCAGTAAGAAAGCAAAGAAAAATGACAACAACTGGAAGAGATAATAATAGCCAGCAAAGGGAGCCGAAGAGCAAGAGACCACCTGCAGGGTTAGGGGTTGTTGATTTATTTTTATTATTGAACATGCATTGAACACTGATGAACTGTGGTGACTGCACCGATTGGTGCTTGGGGGTGTATTGGTGCGTTTTTGGGTGCTTTCATGGTGCATTGATGCAGAGTAGACTGTCTCCCCCCCAGAAAGAACAATTACAGGTCCTGGGTTAGTCTTGTAAATAAAAGCAGAGTCATTGTAAATAATGCTCCCCACCATCAATGTATAGTTTGAAGACCATTCCGCAATTCGGTTAACTGTGGGCGTAAGTCTGTTAGGCAGGGTGCAATGGAGCAGCGGGACACATTTATTTATGTTTTAAAAACTGTCGCACTCAGGGTCAGGTTAAAAGTAGAGGGAACTACACCTACGTGTCACACTAAATAAAAGTTGTAGGCCCGGGCCGTGCCTAAGAGAAGGAGGGTGCAGTGTTGCGTATATGAGGACTGTATTTTTTTTTTGGGATTGTGTGTATTATTGTTATTATTATTCTGCGCCTCATGCCTCCGGAGCTGTGTAAAGGTCAAAGGGCGTCCCATAATTAGTCCATAAAGCATCCACACAACAGCTAATCATAGAATACCCCTGTTTGATAGCTTATATCTTATTATATGTTTTAGGGTAAGGCTGTGTCTCCCATTAATTGAAATACTCCATTGCACCAGTGAAAGAGATAGATTCCCTTCATTCCCACTCCCAAAACTTCCATTCCCCCTTTTCGTCAATTGCCAACTGCATTTTGGGCGGTTTTCTCTTCATCCACCATTGGCCACGAGGCAGGGTTGGGGAAGAAAGGTGGGTCCCCACCTCGTCATAGAGGGGAGGAGTGAGTCAGCCCCACTCAACCAACCACGAACAAGGGGTTGGACTTGGAGAGGGTGTGGAAAGAAACATCGAGGAGGTTCGCGAAGGTTGAGGGGTGGGGCCTATATAACCCACGGCAGGGCGTTTTCCCAGAGGAAGGAGGGAGATGAGCTTTGAGACAGAAACGAGAAGAAGTCCAGGGTTGAACTGCAGCTCGAGCCACCGAAACTGCACTCACTGCAGCTCGAGCCACCGAAACTGCACTTGCTGCAGCTCGAGCCACTGAAACTGCATTTGCTGCAGCCGGATCCACCGCAACTGCAGCCACAGCAGCATGAGGCCTGGACGGCAGTTTGGAGCAGGGCCGCGAAGGGGCGGCGGCTGCCCAACGAGTCGATCGGGGCAGGACCAGTTGGACCTCCCTATCCCGCCAGCCATCCATCCATCTCCTGCCAGTCCTATCATCATTCCCCGTGTTAGTGTGCTCGTAGTCTGCCTTTTGTCTTGTCCCTGGGTAGTAACAATAAGTCTGTATAAGCTAGTATTTTCACTGTGTCACCTGCGTCTCATGTGCTTGTAAATAAACGTGACTGCTGTCTTTTTGCTTATGTGTGTAAATAGTAAATAAATTTAGTAGTATTTCCAAACCTTTCTTTGCCTTCGTTTTCCTCTTTGCATTCGGTCGCTTTAGAGTTTTCCCGATTGAATAGCGGTGGCGCGATCCGGCCAAAGTTTGGGGCAAATCGGGTATTAGTCGGGGAATCACTGTTCGGTCGCGGTAGTACCACCGCTCGGTCAAAATAACATCTTTAACCGCGTCCGTAACAATATATATATATATACATATACGTATATATATATATGTATATATATATATATATATATATATATATATATATATATATATATATATACAGTGAAACCTTGACTTACGAGTTTAATTCGTTCTGTGACCGAGCTCGTAACTCAATTTGCTCGTTTCTCAAATTAAATTTCCCCATTAAAAGGCATTGAAATGCTATTAATCCGTTCCAGCCCCCAAAAAACCACACCAATTTTTTTTGTTACGTGTTTTTAAATAAGAAAAATGTACTTTATAAATAACAAATAATTTATAAACAAGCACGACCTCGTATATACTGTTCATAATAAAAGAGAATGTTGTAGCGACCCATGGGTCCCCCAAGCAAGACCGGCATCAGAATCTCCTTGCTCCAGCCGGTGACGTCACCGGCGGGGATCCCCGGCGCAGACCCAGACGGTTGCAAGTATAGCACCTCACCTGATAAGGTGCTTGTCTCCGGAATTCCAAATTTTCCCCCCTGAAGGTCCGAATTGGATTACCCGTTCGTGGTCCACCGCGGGCCACTTCCGGGGCCGACTGCCATGGTCCAGGTCCCGCCAGGCGCTGGTCCACCAGCCTCCGGACCATGCCCGCCAGGTCAGGACTCACGTCGGGGGCAGGCCCCCTAAGGGGTCCGCCCTCCATCGGGGGTCCCACCTGGCGGACCACCATTGCGTGACGCTCGCTCCCCCGGGCCAGGGTCCTCGCTGCTTCCCAACGGGCCGCAGCGTCAGCCGCCTGGCTCAGAGTCTGCGGGCGCCACATGGCGAGCTGTTGCCGGAGCTCAATATCCGGGAGGGCCTGGATAAAATGGTCCAGCGCCAGGCTTTCCCGGGAATCCGCTGCCATGCTAGCATGTGCGATCCCCACTGCGCGGCGAATGTCGTGGGCAAGTTCCCCGATGGCTTCCTGGGGCTTGCGTTTTCGCAGCGCGAGCTGAGCTTTAACAAGCTCGCTCTGCTGTTCAATGCCGAATCGATTAATTAGGGCGTCGCGGAGGGCTGGCAGGGTGAGAGCACCCAGTGGTAATGCCGTCAGCACCTCCGCCGCCGCGCCGCGCAATGCGGCCACCAGGTGTACTCCACCTTCGTCCTCACCCCAACCGTTGCCCTTACACACACAGTCAAACTGCGCCAGGTACGCGCGTAGATCACTCTTGCCGTCATACGGCGCGAGTGGGACCTTGTGGGACCACCTCGTATGCAAGTCGTTGCCCGCCTGCCGGACCCTGTGCGTCGCCCCTTGCGGGGTCAGCGCGGGGCCGAACCGGCCGGGCCCCCACAGTACATTACCCCCAAGGGGCTCCCGTGCCTCCCCTGTCCCTCTAAAAACTACCCCTGTTGGTGTCGATGCATGGGTCACACTTCCGCAACCCGCTACCCATTCCATACCACCACAACCTTGCTCACTCACACCTCGCACCTCTCCCATCACCGGACCCTCTCGCTCGCACCCTCGTTCCATACCCTCCGGACCAGCCATACACCTCACTCTTGGCCTCTCACGAACATCCGGGTCTATCTCGACCCCCAAGCTTATTAAATCACCTGGCGCATCATACGCACGACCATATTGGTCACCACTTACACCGGGTCCTCTTTCTCTTCGCTTCTCCTCCATCACCTGCGAATCCCTCATCCGGTTAATGAGCACATCATCACGATCCGAACACAGACTTTGGACCAATTCTTTTACTTCCTCCTTTATCTCTTTCTTATCCTCTCTCCGTCGCTTCTTAATTTCGCTCACCCCTTCTTCCACTTCTTCTAATTTCTGCTTCACCTCCTTCATCTCCTCGTGCGCCCCTTTAAGTTCTTCCTCTAACTCCACTTTATTTTTTTCTATGTGCTCCCGCACCTCCCGCTCTTTAACCTCCATCACCTCTACCACCTTGTTCATTTTCCTCGTCAGGTCCTCATGTACCGTCTGACACTCTTTTTTAATTACCCCTACGTCCTTTTTCATCTCCTTCTGTGTCGATTTTAAACCCTCTATTACCGCTGTGTTCTTCTTTACCTGGTCCCCCAACTCCTTTTGTCCCACTGTCAGTTGTTCTACTCCCAGCGTCAACTCCTCTATACCACCTTGCAATTTTACAGTCCCCTTTCTCACCTCCTTCTCCATGCGCTCCTTACAGTGCCTCACCTCCTCGCGCACTCCTCTGACCTCCTCACTCACACCTCTTCTGATCTCTTCTCCCATCACTTGCATCTCCTGCCCAGATGCCACCCTCATCTGCTCCATTTCCTCCCTGTGAGCATCCAATTTAGTTTCTACCCCCATTCTGACCCCCTCTATCTGCTGCCCCATTTTTTAAACTTCCCTTTCCGCTTGGTCCCTCATGTCCCTCAATTTGCCTTCCATACTGTTTTCTAACCCCTCTAACCCCTTTTGCATCCCTTCCATTTGATTCTCTTGAGCGGCCATTCTGTTTTCTACCCCCATTAACCCCTCCTGTATTTCCCCTAATCTATTGTCTAATCCCTCTATTCTACTCCCTAACCCTCCGATCTGGGCCCCCATCCTTTGTTCTAACCCCTCACCGGTACCCCTCGCTTCGTCCCTCATTACCCCCATTTGGCCCTCCAATCGCTCACCCAATCGCTCACTATCAGCCCTCATTTGCTCACTATTAGCCCTCATATCGTCCTTCTGCAGGTTGAGGGACGCCTGCATTTGCGCCATAAATTGCTCCATGAGGGCCTGCATTTGGGCCATCCCTCCCACTTGTGCAGCGGGTGCGGCCGCCGTAGCTATGTGCGAGGCGCCATTTTGCGAACCTGCCGCCCTCACTGCTTCGCTCTCCTCATGTCCCTCAATTTGGTCCTGGATCGACCCTGCCTCACTCTCCTCTACCGGAACCCAGCCGTCTTGATCTGCCATAGCGCGACTTTCAAAATTCGGGTTTTTATTTTTGTAAAACAAAATCAAATTTCGCCGTTAATAATTTCGAGCGCGTGAAGCGCGCTTCGGGTCCAATCTCACTTCCCGACACCAATTGTTACGGACACGCGGATTAAGATGTTATGATGGGCCGAGCGGAATGGCCGCCGTGTTCGCACAGTTTACCCGATTCCACCCGACGTTGACCAAATCGCGCTATGCTAAATCAATGAAGGAAAGGACACAACGGCTGGGATAAATGAAATGACACAAGGGGTACAGTTCTCAAGACCTCCGGAGGAGGATATAATTGGTGGTGCAGAAAAGGGGTAGATTACAAGGTAAGAGGTAAAGCACAGAAGAGATAGGCACTTAGACACAATCTTATCCATCCCAGACAGACCACAGACAAACGGAACAAGACTGACTTACACAGGGATTGATGGCAGGGAAGGACAGGCAGTCGATAGCACAAGGTGCACCTTGGCTCAGGGGCAGAATCAAGCATGGTCCAGTCCAGAGATGCGGGGAGGTATTGCAGCGCTCGGAGGTGGCGTCTCTCTTCCTTCAAGTCCAGCGCGCATCTGACGTCACCTCCCTCTTCCTGCGCATGCTCAGCGGGGAGTGACACGCCCTCGGCTCGTTAGCTCCGCCCCAGATGGGATCGGTCCGCCGCTTCTATTGGGTGCAGGGGGTTACCGGGCTCCGCCCTTGACGAGGAGCTGACAGCGAGCCCCTACGTGGTAACCCCGTCGAGCACATGCTCAATGGCGGCTAACCAAGCCGGAGTGAGGACGCGCACTCCCCGCGCCGCCGCCGTTGTTGTTGCTGTTGTTGTTGTTGTTGTTGTTGTTGCTGAACCGTGAGGAAGAGCTGCGGGGAGGTATTGGGAGGTCCTAAACTTCCTAACGGTGCCATACAATCACATTCTGGTGCAACGAAGAGTCAGAATTAATGGAAACGAGTCCTTAACTGACATAGACTAAGAATAACTAGCAAGATGTCCTATAGTTGTCTACGTGAGATGCGGTGGACCTGGATGCGACATTTAATGGGGGAAATAGGGGAAGGTCGGGTCTACAGAGTGTTGTTTACAGAAAATGGGACTAGGGAATGGGGGATTGGGGATAGTTGGGAAGTATTGGGGAAATAGGGGAATATTTACAAGCGGATATGGATGGAGGCCAATCTCATATCCGCAACAATATATATATTTCACACACATAAACACTCACTTCTCCATTATCTCACTAAAGGTAACGAACGTTTTACAATGCTTTTGTTCTGCAAGTGATTTCTCTACAAAATCCTCCATGAGCCTTAAAGAGTGAGAAAAAGTTTTTAATACAATATCTCAAGCTTTGAGTTTGGCGCCAGCCACAAGCTCTGCCAAACAAGCTTGCATCCCATAATGCTAAAAGGCTAATCATAATTTGAATGGAGTGAAAGAGATCACTGTAACACTTACACATAAAGTGACTGTTACCATGGACATTTTGGTAAGAAACCGAGTAGGAGTCAAATCTCCATGAGAATGGGCTTCTGTAAGCGCAAAGTGTGATACAGACGGTAAACAGCCATAAATTGATGCCAAACGGTTTCAGAGCACAGAGTGCTGCCTTCCAGCGAACCTATAATTACACATGCACACAGCAAGCTTGGCACTTGTGTGTACATGTATAATTGCAGAGTTTCGTTATTAGAGCAAAGCAAAAAGTGTATGTAATGAAGGCAAGTATGAAAATAGCACGCGGCAGGTCAGAGAAGTGGTATGGAAGGCACAAAACAAATCTGTAATAAAACTGCAATAGGCCCTAGGAGGGCAAGTGGATGACAAAACAATAAACAGCCAATTTGAATTCCGCACAGCATAGCATGCGAGTTTAAAGGAGGGCCAAACTTCCCTTACATTGTTCCATTCGCGTCCCTTCAGCACCAAAGGGTGGCGGCCACAGTGAGGACAATGCACTGAGCCAAGAGTTGACTTACCGATTCATTCAGCAAAGTCGTTTTAACCACCCCGATTGGTCCAAAAAGCCGCACCAGCCCTCAGCTTATAGAAATACACAGATTATATAAAAATGAACACCCCCAAAATTGGAAGATGTACTTCATTCATCAATATCCTGCATGTATATGGATGGCGTGATGGAAACAGCATCTCAAATGAGAGGTAATTTTGCCGATTTGGTGCTCCCATCTGAGCATAACTCTCGCGATGTTGGGATCCCAGGTTGAAATCCAATATCTCCTGTTCAATTATCACCTCCAAACTGTCATGTCATAGGGTTAGTGTGCTTCCTTAGTCAAATTTAATGTTCCTGACTGCAAATCTCCGAGCTGTTGGTGAGCAGGGCAGAGACCATGTGTCAGCGTGGCAGGCTACACTTGTTGCTAACAGGTTGTGCAGCAATTGCTGGGGTGAGACTCAATCTGTGCCTTGCTTCCCAGTCAAGTTAGGGGGTTCAATCTGTGTATATTAACGGCTTAGGTTAGTCACAAATAAACAATTTGCAGTATGTTGTCCTGATGAGGGAAAATAAGCCCTCGTCGGGACGGCATGGTGTTGAAGTCATGGAGACTCACTCCTATGGAGGTGAGGTCCAATTGTA
Organism: Myxine glutinosa; assembly: GCF_964187855.1. Taxonomy (NCBI): domain Eukaryota; kingdom Metazoa; phylum Chordata; class Myxini; order Myxiniformes; family Myxinidae; genus Myxine; species Myxine glutinosa. The sequence continues at coordinate 33,458,508 of NC_136261.1, forward strand.
TGACCATGTGCTTCAGCCTTTGGGTTTAGGTGCATGTGTCTGCCAATGGGACAGTCTTGATAGATGGTGTGCCTTGGCCGTTGGGTCAAGGTGCACGTCCAAGGCTGTTTAAATGTTTGATTTTTACCTTTTTTATTATAAAAAGGCAGGCCTCAGAAGGCCCATAACGAGGGCGAAATCTAGATCGACATCTCTGCCCTTGTCTATTTGTGACCATAGAGCTTTAATCTCAGTCTGCAAAGACTTGAGTACCACACGGATGCCTCCGAATTTGGAGGTGATGTTGTGAATTGTGAATTCCTTATCGTGAACAATTGTTGCCCCACTCTTAGTTAATACCCTCTGTTATCTCGCTCTTCCATGAGCCTCAACCTTGTGAATAAAAAATTTAAAAAATACATTCCAATATTAACTAGAATGGCACTCTTCGACATCGTGGGCGTCAACCGGTATGCCTCAGCCTACATTATTACATCATTATACATACTTGTACCAACTTTGATTTAAATCCCTTCAGTTCTAGCAAGTATCATGCAGTTTTATCTGACACGACCTCTGACCTTTGATGACAAAATCTAATCAGTTCATCTTTTTATCATAATATATATACTAGCTTGGTGAGGCGAGCGCGTCGTTACAGAGGAACGGGCTTATTTTAGCTGAGAATAATGACTACCTGAGTTGCTGTGTTGTCATGATTTACACCAATCATAATACAAACAATTACTTTGCACAAATGTATTTGTTGTGTTTGTGATATTACATTTTTATTGGTAATTTAGGTTGAAGATTTAGGTTGAATGTTTTTTTTTCAAGAAAGAACCCCTCAGCACACACATAGGGGAGGGGTAGGTGCAGACTGGAAGTTTGGGACAATTACACCTCACCACCAAGTAATTCAAAACACCTCACCACCAAGTAATTCAAAACACCTCACCACCAAGTAATTCAAAACACCTCACCACCAAGTAATTCAAAACACCTCACCACCATGTAATTCAAAACACCTCACCACCAAGTAATTCAAAACACCTCACCACCAAGTAATTCAAAACAACTCACCACCACGTAATTCAAAACACGTCACCACCACGTAATTCAAAACACGTCACCACCACATAATTCAAAACACCTCACCACCAAGTAATTCAAAACACATCACCACCAAGTAATTCAAAACACATCACCACCAAGTAATTTAAAACACCTCACCACCAAGTAATTTAAAACACCTCACCACCAAGTAATTCAAAACACCTCACCACCAAGGAATTCCAAACACCTCACCACCACATAATTTAAAACACCTCACCACCAAGTAATTCAAAACACCTCACCACCAAGTAATTCCAAAACACCTCACCACCACGTAATTTAAAACACCTCACCACCAAGTAATTCAAAACACCTCACCACCAAGTAATTCAAAACAACTCACCATCACGTAATTCAAAACACGTCACCACCACGTAATTCAAAACACGTCACCACCACATAATTCAAAACACCTCACCACCAAGTAATTCAAAACACATCACCACCAAGTAATTTAAAACACCTCACCACCAAGTAATTCAAAACACATCACCACCAAGTAATTTAAAACACCTCACCACCAAGTAATTCAAAACACCTCACCACCACGTAATTTAAAACTCCTCACCACCAAGTAATTCAAAACACCTCACCACCAAGTAATTCCAAAACACCTCACCACCACGTAATTTAAAACACCTCACCACCAAGTAATTCAAAACACCTCACCACCAAGTAATTCCAAACACCTCACCACCATGTAATTCAAAACACCTCACCACCAAGTAATTCCAAACACCTCACCACCAAGTAATTCAAAACACGTCACCACCACGTAATTCAAAACACCTCACCACCAAGTAATTCAAAACACCTCACCACCAAGTAATTCCAAACACCTCACCACCATGTAATTCAAAACACCTCACCACCAAGTAATTCCAAACACCTCACCACCACGTAATTCAAAACACGTCACCACCACGTAATTCAAAACACCTCACCACCAAGTAATTCAAAACACCTCACCACCAAGTAATTCAAAACACTCAACCACCAAGTAATTCAAAACACCTCACAGCCATAAAACACGTAATAAAAACACCTCACCACCACGAAATTAAAAACACCTCACCACCACGAAATTGAAAACACCTCACAGCCATAAAACACGTAATAAAAACACCCCACCACCACAAAATTAAAAACACCTCACCACCACGAAATTAAAAACACCTCACCACCACGAAATTGAAAACACCTCACAGCCATAAAACACGTAATAAAAACACCTCACCACCACAAAATTTAAAACACCTCACCACCACGAAATTAAAAACACCTCACCACCATGTAATTCACAACACCTCACCACCATGTAATTCAAAACACCTCACCACCAAGTAATTCCAAACACCTCACCACCACGTAATTCAAAACACGTCACCACCACGTAATTCAAAACACCTCACCACCAAGTAATTCAAAACACCTCACCACCAAGTAATTCAAAACACCTCACCACTACGTAATTCAAAACACGTCACCACCAAGTAATTCAAAACACCTCACCACCAAGTAATTCAAAACACCTCACCACCAAGTAATTTAAAACACCTCACCACCAAGTAATTCAAAACACCTCACCACCAGGTAATTCAAAACACTTCACCAAGTAATTCAAAACACCTCACCACCAAGTAATTCAAAACACCTCACCACCACGAAATTGAAAACACCTCACAGCCATAAAACACGTAATAAAAACACCTCACATCCATAAAACACGTAATAAAAACACCTCACAACCATAAAACACGTAATAAAAACACCTCACAGCCATAAAACATGTAATAAAAACACCTCACCACCACAAAATTGAAAACACCTCACCACCACGAAATTGAAAACACCTCACAGCCATAAAACACGTAATAAAAACACCTCACCACCACGAAATTAAAAACACCTCACAGCCATAAAACACATAATAAAAACACCTCAACACCACGAAATTCAAAACACCTCACAGCCATAAAACACATAATAAAAACACCTCACCAACACGAAATTAAAAACACCTCAGCCACGAAATTAAAAACACCTCACCACCACATCATTTAAAAACACCTCACCACCACGTCATTTAAAAACACCTCACCACCACGTAATTCAAAACACCTCATCACCAACTAATTAAAAATACCTCACCACCATGTAATTATAAATAGCTCACCACCATGTAATTAAAAACACCTCACCACCACGTAATTCAAAACACCTCATCACCAACTAATTAAAAATACCTCACCACCACGTAATTATAAATAGCTCACCACCATGTAATTAAAAACACCTCACCACCACGTAATTCAAAATACCTCACCACCACGTGATTCAAAACACCTCACCACCAACTAATTAAAAACACCTCACCACCACGTCATTTAAAAACACCTCACCACCACGTAATTATAAATAGCTCACCACCATGTAATTAAAAACACCTCAACACCACGAAATTCAAAACACCTCACAGCCATAAAACACATAATAAAAACGCCTCACCAACACGAAATTAAAAACACCTCACAACCACGAAATTAAAAACACCTCACAACCACGAAATTAAAAACAACTCACCACCACATCATTTAAAAACACCTCACCACCACGTCATTTAAAAACACCTCACCACCACGTAATTCAAAACACATCACCAACTAATTAAAAACACCTCACCACCACGTAATTATAAATAGCTCACCACCATGTAATTAAAAACACCTCACCACCACGTAATTCAAAATACCTCTCCACCACATGATTCAAAACCACCACAACGTTATTAAAAACACTTCACAACCACAGAAACAAAAGATTGATGGAGTCGTTCAGTGACAACACAGACACTGCCCAGATGTGTAGATATATAGATAAACGACTGTACCCGAGTTGCCGTTTTGTCATGGTTTAAACCAATCATAATTCAAACAATTATTTTGCACAAATGTATTTGTAATATACGTGATATCACATTTTATAAACAATTTAAGTTGAAAACTTAAGTTGAAAAAAAAAATTCCCCGAAAAAATTCCAAAAATAATAATAATAATAATTGGAAAAATTTTCAAAACAAATACCCTTAGGACATACCGACGGGAGAGATATGTGCATACCAGAAGTTTGGTACGATTTCACCAAAGTTTGAGAAAGTAGTTCAGTGACAATGACAAGACAACACAACACAACACAACACAACACAGACACTGCACAGATATATATATATAGATACCAAGTTTGGTGAAAATCCCATCACTGCTTCACAAGTTGGCGCAGTAACAACATTTTTACCGAACGCGACCTCTGCCCTTTGACCTCTTGACCCTATAATGTCATCCATTTATCTTTACATCATTTTACTTACTTAAGCCTGGTGTTGGCTTAGCGGTTAGGGTGCCGGCTTGGGATCCTAGGATCCTGGGTTTGAATCCTAGTCCATCGCTGAATTAACGCCAGGGAGGTTGACTCAGCCTGTCATCCTTCTGAGGTCGGCAAATTGAGTCCCAGTTCACTGGTAATTCCCTGTGTGTCGCAAGAGGTGACGAATAGGGTTGGCGGCAGGAAGAGCATCCGGCCGTAAAACATTGCTTCAAAAGGGGGAGCACGGTGCCCGAAAAAGGCCAACCCCTGCTCTGTGGGAAAAAGTGGCCTCTAAAGGCGGTTTATTTTCCTTACTTGTACCAAGTTTGACATAGTTTCCTTGAGCTGTTCTTAAGTTATCTCAGTAACAATAACCTATTACAGAAACTGACCTATGACCTCTTGATGCTAAAATCTAATCAGTTCATCTCTGCATCATAATACATACTTGTACCAACTTTGGTCAACATCCCATCACTGGTTCACAAGTTATCATTGTAACAGGATGTTTACCGAGCATGACCTCTTACGTTTGGCATCATTACCCTAAAATCTAACCAATTTGTCTTTACATAATTAAACATAACTGTACCAAGTTTCACTTGGATCCCTTTGTCTGTTCTTAAGTTATCGTGGCAACAAAATTATTGTCACTTAACATGACCTCTGACCTTTGACCTCTTGACCCCAAAATCAAATTAGTTCATCTTTCCATCATCATACATACATGCACCAACTTTGGTCAAAATACCCTCATTGGTTCACAAGTTATCTTGGTAACAGGATTTTTACCTAACATGGCCTCTGACATTTGACCTTTGACCTCGTGACCAAAAAATCTAATAAATTCATCTTTACGTCATTTTACATACCAGCACCAGGTTGACTTGCATCCCTTCTGCCGTTCTCAAATTATCACAGGATCAAAAGCCTAACACGGACAGACGCACAACCGGACGGACAACCAAAAACATAATGTCTCCGGTGACTTTGTTCGTGGAGGCCGGAGGCATAACAAAAGGATTATATAAATAAATAAATAAAAACCCCAAAACTTTGAGCAGTCGTTGATTCGCAAACAGCTCATATCACAGGAAGCCAGATCAGACATCTATCTGATGACAATGTGTACAGAATGTGCCAATAAATAAAACATTGGGACATGTGGGACTCCCCCCGGCCAGAGAAAACGCCAGAGCCCCAAGTCACGATGACTCAAAACGATGATTGTCCATACACAAACTCCATATGACTCAACATCCGAAAGGGATCATCGCAACATGACAATTACTGCTGTCAAGGGAATGCGTGGTTTAAAGGGCAACCTGCCGTTCCAATCTTGTGCCACCACGTTTTGGGCAGGAAGAGCGGACTCATAATCAGGTCGAGTCGGAAAAACATTGTTTACTAACAGTGGAACATTGATTCCTGAAAGAAAACAAACAAAAAAACAAAAACAATCACAGCTCACTGCCAATAATCTTTCCAGACAACATGAGAACCAAGACGAGGACGAAGAATTGCACAAGTCGAACACAAAAAATCACATTGGGTGTAACATGCTTGATACAGCCATTGGATCCAAAACATCGAGTAATGGACATTAGAGCAACTGCACAGCATACGGACAGTATGCATCGCACAGTGTACACACAGTATGCGGTATGGACCGCACAGCTTACAGTCAGTATGCACCGCACAGCGAACACACAGTTAGCATCGCACATTCGCACAGTGTACACACAGTATGCACCGCACAGTGTACACACAGTATGCACCGCACAGTGTACACACAGTATGCGGTAAGGACCGCACAGCTTAGACAGTATGCACCGCACAGCGAACACACAGTGTACACACAGTATGCGGTATGGACCGCACAGCTTACAGACAGTATGCACCGCACAGCGAACACACAGTTAGCATCGCACAGTGTACAAACAGTATGCACCGCACAGTGTACACACAGTATGCACCGCACAGTGTACACACAGTATGCGGTATGGACCGCACAGCTTACAGACAGTATGCACCGCACAGCGAACACATAGTTAGCATCGCACAGCGTACACACAATATGCACCGCACAGTGTACACACAGTATGCACCACACAGCATACACACAGTATGCACCGCACAGCGTACACACAGTATGCACCGCACAGCGACCACACAGTCAGCATCGCACAGTGTACAAACAGTATGCACCGCACAGTGCACACGCAGTATGCACCGCACAGTGCACACACAGTATGCACCGCACAGCATACACACAGTATGCACCGCACAGCATACAGACAGAATGTATCGCACAGCTTACAGACAGTATGCACCGCACAGCATATACAGTATGCACCGCAAAGCATACACACAGTATGCACCGCACAGCATACAGACAGAATGTATCGCACAGCTTACAGACAGTATGCACCGCACAGCATAGACAGTATGCACCGCAAAGCATAGACAGTATGCACCGCACAGCTTAGACAGTATGCACGTCACAGCTTACAGACAGTATGTATCGCACAGCTTACAGACAGTATGTACCGCACAGCTTACAGACAGTATGTACCGCACAGCTTACAGACAGTATGTACCGCACTGTATGTATCGCACAGCATACAGACAGTATGTATCGCAAGCATACAGACAGTATGTATCGCACAGCTTACAGACAGTATGCACCACACAGCTTACAGACAGTATGCACCACACAGCATACAGACAGTATGCACCACACAGCATACAGACAGTATGCACCGCACAGCATAGAGACAGTATGTATCGCACAGCATACAGACAGTATGCACCGCACAGCATAGAGACAGTATGCACCGCACAGCATACAGACATAATGTATCGCACAGCTTACAGACAGTATGCACCGCACAGCTTACATACAGAATGTATCACACAGCTTACAGACCGTATGCACCGCACAGCTTACAGACTATGCATCGCACAGCATACAGACAGTATGCACCGCACAGCATACAGACAGTATGCACCGCACAGCATACAGACAGTATGCACCGCACAGCATACAGACAGTATGCACCGCACAGCATACAGACAGTATGCACCGCACAGCATACAGACAGTATGCACCGCACAGCATACAGACAGTATGTATCGCACAGCATACAGACAGTATGCACCGCACAGCATAGAGACAGTATGCACCGCACAGCATACAGACAGAATGTACCGCACAGCTTACCGACAGGTTGTATCGTACAGCTTACAGACAGTATGCACCGCACAGCTTACAGACCGTATGCACCGCACAGCTTACAGACTATGCATCGCACAGCATACAGACAGTATGCACCGCACAGCATACAGACAGTATGCACCGCACAGCTTACAGACCGTATGCACCGCACAGCTTACAGACTATGCATCGCACAGCATACAGACAGTATGCACCGCACAGCATACAGACAGTATGCACCGCACAGCATACAGACAGTATGCACCGCACAGCATACAGACAGTATGCACCGCACAGCATACAGACAGTATGCACCGCACAGCATACAGACAGTATGCACCGCACAGCATACAGACAGTATGTATCGCACAGCATACAGACAGTATGTATCGCACAGCATACAGACAGAATGTACCGCACAGCTTACCGACAGGTTGTATCGTACAGCTTACAGACAGTATGCACCGCACAGCTTACAGACAGTATGCATCGTACAGCATACAGACAGAATGTATCGCACAGCTTACAGACAGAATGTATCACACAGCTGAGACAGTATGCACCGCACAGCTTACAGACAGTATGCATCGCACAGCATACAGACAGTATGCACCGCACAGCTTACAGACTATGTATCGCACAGCTTACAGACAGTATGCGCCACACCGCTTACAGACAGAATATATCACAGCTTACAGACAGTATGCACCGCACAGCTTACAGACAGTATGCATCGCACAGCAGACAGTATGCACCGCACAGCAGACAGTATGCACCGCACAGCAGACAGTATGCACCGCACAGCTTACAGCCAGTATGCACCGCACAGCTTACAGACAGTATGCACCGCACAGCTTACAGACAGTATGCACCGCACAGCTTACAGACAGAATGTATCGCACAGCTTACAGACAGAATGTATCGCACAGCTTAGGCAGTATGCACCGTACAGCTTACAGACAGTATGCACCGCACAGCATACATACAGAATGTATCGCACAGCTCACAGACAGTATGCACCGCACAGCTCACAGACAGTATGCACCGCACAGCTTACAGACAGTATGCACCGCACAGCATACAGACAGTATGCACCGCACAGCATACAGACAGTATGCACCGCACAGCATACAGACAGTATGCACCGCACAGCATACAGACAGTATGCACCGCACAGCATACAGACAGTATGCACCGCACAGCATACAGACAGTATGCACCGCACAGCATACAGACAGTATGCACCGCACAGCATACAGACAGTATGCACCGCACAGCATGCAGACAGTATGCACCGCACAGCATACATACAGAATGTATCGCACAGCTCACAGACAGTATGCACCGCACAGCTCACAGACAGTATGCACCGCACAGCATACAGACAGTATGCACCGCACAGCATACAGACAGTATGCACCGCACAGCATACAGACAGTATGCACCACACAGCATACAGACAGTATGCACCGCACAGCATACAGACAGTATGCACCGCACAGCATACCGACAGTATGCACCGCACAGCATACAAACAGCATGTACCACACACCCTCCCAGCATGCACCACGCATCACAACACACACCAACTAGATACAAGAATGGAAGACGTGAAACAAGATTTGCAAATTCATGAATCAAATGCACGGTGCAGCACGTGACCCACAAGACGATCTCAAATGCCGTACAAAATAAAGACAATATCAAGATACACACACACACACACACACACACACACACACACACACACACACACACACACACACACACACACACACACACACACACACTGACACACACACACACTGACACACACACACACTGACACACACACACACACTGACACACACACACACTGACACACACACACACACACTGACACACACACACTGACACACACACACTGACACACACACACTGACACACACACACTGACACACACACACACACTGACACACACACACACACACACTGACACACACACACACAAACACACACAAACACACACACAGCAATCTCACCCCATCTGCAGCTCTTTGCCTCCCATGCGCGTTCCCACTTCCTCCGCTGCCGCCGCCGTTACCCTCTCTGCACCCTGGATGGCCGTGACCTCGGGTCGGCCCAGTACGCTTGGAGCCACGTACGGTCCCCGGAAACCCTTCCCCGTTCCAATTCCCTGCCAGACTCCAAGGGCCGGTTCCATGCGGAAATCCACGGACCGGCAGGTCCCCGGAGGCCCAACGCCGCCCGCTGGGCCCCAGCCCCTTGTCCCGGGGATCTTTATTTCTTTCCGTGGGATCTCGCCCTCGGTCGTTCTCCATCAGGAAAGTAATGAAACGTACAAAGTAAGCAACGGTGCACGACCACCGATCACACCGACAGGCTGGACCGGCACCGTGCGCCGGTTCCTTCGCCTAGACGTGGCCTGGCCCAGCGATGTCCACGGCGATCGGGCCGCAGGAGCCAACGGGCGTGCGCCGCCTCGTCCCCGGAAGCAGCAGCGCCGCGCACATCGCGCGACTTCGGCCCTCACTAGAACTCTTCTTCCTTCTGTCGCGACATCCACACTACCGTCGGAAAGGCGACGAGGCACTTCCTCTTCCTCGAACGGAACTCCTCGTTTGCGGATTCCGGCAACGCCAGCTCCAGAATCCCTGGCGCGCGCACACAGGAAGCCGAGCGTGAGCTCTCATGAATGAATGAGCGAATGTTGTAAAATGACGAAAAATCAGAAAAAGTACATTATTCATTCGCTGGTTCCTTCTTTGTTTTGTGGATTAGAAATTATTAATTATTCTTTCACCCAAATACTCTCAATAGATAAATATTATGTGAATGATGATCGGTTCTTTTTTTCCGTGGAACTGAACTCGACTATCTATTTATTACGTACGCAGGGGGTTTGGGGGCTGGATTTTATATTTAAAAAGGATCGTCGGGAGAGATATAAAGTAGTGTGGAGAAAATGGAAAGGTGTTTGACGTAATACTGAAGGAAAAGCTTGTGGATGTTAAATTACATTCAAGACAAAGACATTAATGCACTTTTACATGAACCACAACTGAAGGGCCTTTTTTTTTCAGCCGCAGGACTCACAGGCTTCTTCTTCTTTATCTATTGCGATTATTCCCACGTTCTTGCGGGAAAGTTGAGCCAAGTCTTTCACGAACCTGTTGGTCATTACTGACGTTCGACTAGGCCAAGTGAAACACCAGGATGGCAGTTTATAGCTGAGTCTGGATTCGAACCCAGGCTGGAGACTTTAATACTCATGTTAATAGAGACGAGTGCGAGTACCTCGAGTCTATGTTTAGGACATCCTGTCAGTCCCAAACACAGGGCACACGTACGGGTATGGCGGGTGTAAAGAATTTCCACCTGGGATCCCCTTCCCCGACCTCATGGACCAATGGCTTCACAAGTGGGAAGACGAACGGGTCAACGCAGACCTGGGCTCCAAGTAATGTTGTCAGGTGACAGGGTGTACGAGGTACCACGTTTAATGCACTGACTGGTGGGTCCTGGTGAAGTACCAATGCTTGTTTGGCGTGAGGTCTTTACCCTGCGCTCGCAAAGCGAAACCCTCGGTTAGGCATTCGGGTGCGTACGTGTGGTGTGCCGGGCTTACGTGCGGCGTATGTACGCGTGGCGTGTGGGGCGTACGTGCGGCGTATGTACGTGTGGCGTGTCGGGCGTACGTGCAGCGTTTGTACGTGTGGCGGGGCGTGTGTATGTGCAGCATATGTACGTGTGGTGTGCCGGGCGTACGTGTGGCGTGCGTACGTGCGGCGTATGTACGTGTGGCGTGCCGGGCGTACACGTGGCGTGCGTACGTGCGTACGTGTATGGTAAGTATGGCGTACGTGGTAGGTATGGCGTACGTGTGGCGTGGTAAGTACGTGGTAAGTATGGCGTACGTACGTGTGGTAAGTATTTCGTACGTGTGGCGTGCCGGGCGTACGTGTGGCGTGCGTACGTGCGGCGTATGTACGTGTGGCGTGCCGGGCGTATGTGTGGCGTGCGCACGTGCGGCGTATGTACGTGTGGCGAACGTGTGTGTGTGTGGCGTGCGTGTCTGCATTTTTTAAATTAATTTTCTCAGCAACCGTTGGTCCGATTGACACTAAATTTTACCAAAGGAGCACCTCCGCCTGTATAATTTTTTTATTTGTAATTATAACGTCATATGTCACTTGGTACGGATGACATATTGGAAAAACGTTACACCTTACAGTAACGTTACACCGTTATTCTTAGCTCTTAAAGAGCCTCAACTTTGTATACAGATAATTAAAAAAACACTTCTATATCTCTGAAACCGCTCAATGGAAAAGATTTAACCTTGGTCATTGTCAAGTACTCCCCATGGGGAATAAGATACGTTAATGATGACATCATCGATACCTTAATTATGATGTCATAATTCGACAAGTACAACGCTTGATCCGATCAGTATGAATTCTTTCCTGTTACAGAGGCTCTGTAATTGTTGGTTTGATTGACACATTTTTACCATAGGAGCGCCTCTGCCTGCAGAATTTTAATGATAATTATGACGTCATAGGTCACGTGGTACGGGCGCCATCTTGGAAAACCCGAAAAACGTTGCACCTCTATATCTCTGAAACCGCTCCATGGAAAAAAAATTGAAACGTGGCTCATTGTAAAGAACTCCGCATGGGGAATAAGTGTTGTTAACGATGACGTCATTGGTGCCTTAATTATGACATCATAATTCCACATGGAAAACACTTAGTCTGATCAGTTTGAAATTTCTTGAACATGATCTAAACAACAATTATATCAGAGAATATAAATTTATGATGCAATCGCTGACGTGGTCTGGCAGCCATATTGGATCAAACAAAAAAAACCTTCAAAAACAAGAGTTGGCTCGCATCAAGTTGACTGCGCAGGGTAAGTATTCTATATGAATACAATCTAGTTATTTATTTATTTCGTTGCTACACTGTACATTGGTCCTGCACTGACAAGATGGCTGACAGCTCCGCACACTCGGCTCTAAGTCTGGTCTGGGTAGAGAGACGTGGAGAGGAAAACTAACAGCAGGGTTGAAGGACAAGATTTAAGGGAGATTTGAAAAGTGGAAACTTGAGGAGAATGGTTAACCGTTAACGGATGTAGGAAAGATCATGCTTTTGAATGGGTGAACATCTGAGATGGTTGTGAACAGCTGTCCTGAAGGAAAAAAAGATTGAAGATGATGGGGGAGTTGATTCCACAGCTGGGGGAAAACAAAAAGAGGAACAAATGAGTGGAGGTGAGCAGTGATCTTCATTTTTTGGAGTTTCACCAGAATGGGGTTGATGGTGGACCACAGGTATGGTATGGCATTGTTGAAGTCCATCATCAATGGTATCGGTGAAGTTGATGACTTTCAAAATGTCGTCCTCAATTGCCATCAATGTCAAAAGGCATTGTTCTGACATTGCAGAACATAATCCTCTGGCTTTATGTGCTTCCATTTTGAGAATGAACGGCCTCTTTTAGCCATGGATGGACATACACTACATAACCAAAAGTATGCGGACACACCTTCTAATTTGTGGATTCGGCTGTTTCAGCCACACCCATTGCTGACAGGTATATATAATCAAGCACACAGCCATGCAATCTCCATAGACAAACATTGGCAGTAGAATGGGCCGTACTGAAGAGCTCAGTAACATTCGTGGCACCGTCACAGGATGCCACCTTTCCAACAAGTCAGTTCGTCAGCTTTCTGCCCTGCTAGAGCTGCCCAGGTCAACTGTAAGTGCTTTTATTGTGAAGTGGAAACGTCTTGGAGCAACAACAGCTCAGCCGTGAAGTGGTTGGCCACACAAGCTCACAGAACGGGACCGCTGAGTGCTGAAGCATGTAGCATGTAAAAATCGTCTGTCCTCAGTTGCAACACTCATGACCGAGTTCCAAACTGCCTCTGGCAGCAACGTCAGCACAACAACTATTTGTCGAGAGCTTCATGAAATGGGTTTCCATGGCCAAGCAGCCGCACACAAGCCTAAGATCACCATGCGCAATGCCAAGTGCCGGATGGAGTGGTGTAAAGCTCTCCGCCATTGGACTCTGGAACAGTGGCGTTCTCTGGAGTAATGAATCATGCTTTACCATCTGGCAGTCCAATGGACGAATCTGGATTTGGCAGATGCCAGGAGAACGCTACCTGCCTGAATGCATAGTGCCAACTATAAGGTTTTATGGAGGAGGAATAACAGTCTGGGGCTGTTTTTCATGGTTCGGGCTCAGCCCCTTGGTTCCAGTGAAGGGAAATCTTAACGCTACAGCATACAATGATATTCTAGACGATTGTGTGCTTCAAACTTTGTGGCAACAGCTTGGGGAAGGCCTTTTCCTGTTTCAGCATAACAATGCCCCCGTGCACAAAGCAAAGTCCATACAGAAATGGTTTGTCGAGATCGGTGTGGAAGAACTTGACTTGCCTGCACAGAACCCTGACCTCAACCCCATCGAACACCTTTGCGATGAATTGGAATGCCGACTGCGAGCCAGGCCTAATCGCCCAACATCAGTGCCCGATCTCACTAATGCTCTTGTGGCTGAATGGAAGCAAATCCCCGCAGCAATGTTCCAACATCTTGTGGAAAGCCTTCCTGGAAGAATGGAGGCTGTTATGTCAGCAAAGGGGGACCCAACTCCATATTAATGCCCATGATTTTGGAATGAGATGTTTGATGTTCGGGTGTCCACATACCTTTGGTTATGTAGTGTATGTAACGTCAGGTGCATGTGAAGGGCTATGTCTACATTTGGATTCTGATTCTCACCTGGCTCGTCATGTGTGGGAGGATCAAAGATGCCGTGAGTCTAATAATCTTTACGTAAATGTGGATGAAACCACATTTCAAAGTTGGCTTCCAAAGCCAGTTGCCGAATGGGCATCCTTCGTCATGCAAAGTCCTTCCTTGACACACCTAAACTCCTATCCACATAAACGGCCTTCATCCGCAGCTTCATGGAGTATTGCTTTCCCCTCTGGTCTGGGTCTCCTGCCTCACATCTTGCTCAGCTTGATGCCATGGAAATCAAAGCCTTCAAGATTATTGGAATCTCCAGCGATGAAGCTGAGTCTATGGGCCTTTTACTTCGCCATTGTAGACAGGTCGGTGGTCTTTCTGTCTCTGTCTTCTACCATCCCCTTTCCGGTCTTACACCATCTGCTCTTTCTGTGCTTTTCAGTGTACTCTGCCCACCCCTTCCCCCCACACCCCAGGTTTCCACAAGGCTCGATTCACGATCAACACCCTTTTGGTGAAACTACCTAAATCCAGGACCACTGCTCACCCCCGCTCATTTGTTCCTTTCCCCCCCCCCCCCCCCCACCTGTGGAACCAACTTCCACATTCTCTTCAATCTATTTCTTCCCTCCAGGTCTTCAGGACAGTTGTTCACCACCATCTCAGATTGTCCTCCATCCAAAACCATTATCTTTTATACCCGTGTTAACCCCTGCCCCCCCCCCCCCTCACCCCATCCAACCCTTTCTCCTTCCAAATTTCCAGTTTCCCCCACTGAGTTTCCTTCTGTATTCATGTTGTCCATTCTATGTATCCTCTCCTGCTCCCATTTCTCCCCAGACCCATTGTTTGTCCAAGTTTCCCTGGCTTGGCCTTCAACTCTGCTGTTGGTGTTTCCCCCTCTCTCTGCTGTTCCTTTTGTCCTGTTGTGTCCTGATCCGTTGAGTGTACTAGTACTAGCTCTTTCATGGGCCTCGACCCTGCGCACAAAAAACACTTCAGGAGAAGTCATCCCAGGCACATCCACAGAGTCATTGAACCATCTCAAACAGCCTTTGTCAGACATGAGTGGCCGCTAATGCGTAATACTTAGTGAATGACAACAAAAGATCGTTAAAACCCTCCACACACTAGCCCACGCAACATCATCGGTGACAGCTTGGTCTGTGAAACCAAGATTTATTTGATATAATCGTCGAAGGTGTGGCTGTTGACGACATCATTTTTCTGGAGGTGAAGCTGTACCGCTGATAAAGTGCCCCTGATGCCAGTCAGCTGGTACGGTACTCATTTTGCTGACCTCAGAAGGATGGCAGGCTTAGCTCGAACTCGAAACCCAGAGATCTTAAGCCAGCCACCTTAGTCGTTAGGCCAACAACAGGCTTGCCCAAAAAAAGTATTTTAGCTCAACAAAGTTCAACACAGTCGCCTGTGTCCCTTTAAGTATTTGGCAAACCTTCTGAAACAACAAAATAGTTGCGTTTGAATGACATTGACATATAGTGTGCACGTGTGTGCGTGTGTTTGGAGTCAATGCTTGTTTAATTGCAGTACTGCCCTAACCCTAACTCTAATCCTAACCCTAACCCTAACCCTAACTCTAATCCTAACCCTAACTCTAATCCTAACCCTAACTCTAATCCTAACTATCATCCTAACTCTAATCCTAACTCTAACCCTAACCCTAATCCTAACCCATGGCCAAAAAACCAAAGTTATTGCGACTCGCTCTACAGTCAAGATGGCGCCCCTCAATGTCGTCTTCCTCCTCGCTATCCACGTACTGACACGCTGCAATGTGTTTGCCGAATACCTTGTTCCTGCTGTCATAGAATAAGAAAAATGGTAAAATTGGAAATCTAATATCATCGATTCACTTAGAAAGAACATCCGTGTCTATCGAATCATTAAAATGCCCGTTTTAAAAGCACGGCTCCCTGGGATTGAAGAAGAAGCGGGAACCTGAGCTTAATGCAGCAGCAAGTCCCCAGAGGGAACTCACTGCGAAAGGTAAGTTGTTGAACGATACCTGAACCGGCCATCTCTCCACCCAGGGCTTTACCCACAGCCACTTCTTTCCTCCAGCACGCCGTCGGTGACATACCAGCAATGGTGCCACAACAGCAGTGCTCAGAGCTCTCATCCGCTCCCTGCATTTCTTCTTCATTGTCATTTTGTTTTGCTACAATAGTCGCGTCATGTGCTGCAGTCTACAACAAAACGAGATTGTACAAGATTCGTCGCCGACGGTCTTGTTGCGTCGTATAGGCAAACATCAGCAAGTGTGCCAGGAACTTAACATCCACCAATGACCAATGCTGCCAGATGAGGCAGCATTGCTTCATCTCGACCTCAAATGACCAATGCTCAACATCCTTCCGATGGATGGCACCAACATGACGTCTCACCTGGCAAGAGAAACACCGGCCTGACAGTCTATAGCTGGATCCAGATTCGAACCAAGACTCGAGAGGCCAAAGGTGACTGAACATACCTCAAAGTTATCCTGCCAGCCCCCAAGGTGTTGGCAAAACAAGCCAGAAAACCCACATGGACAATCACAGTTGTCCAGAAATTCCAGAAATTGACACGTCACAGTGCAAACTATGATTGAGACCGGTTTCCGGACCGGTTATGCAAAATATATAAACTGGAAATTTATTACATTTAAATTTTGCAATGTACTCTATTGTGACAATTATTGAACCAATAAAATCAATATGACTGCATACAAGAATGGAACACAATTTAAAAATCAAAAGAATAAATAAATGCACGACCATAAACAAGAACAATCTGAAGAGGGAATTTAAAACAAGGCAATTAGGTTTTGGACATAAATGCAACAAGCGTTACGCTTAGGTCCCCCGTCGGTGAAGTGATGTGAGTTGACAAAGTGGAAGACGCAAAGCGGCCATCTTGGATTTTGACGTGGCGACCCAATTTTCAATAGCGTTCTCCCTTATGCGTAGATACACCCACACACCAAATTAGAAGTTGGTACTTCGCTTATTTTTCAAGATATTCCGCTCAAGGTTCAGACATACATGGCGGTGGCCATCTTGGATTTTGACGTGGCGACCCAGAGTGCACCCACACACCAAATTAGAATTCGGTCCTTCGCTTACGCACGCACGCACGCACGCATGCACGGACGGACGCACGCACGGACAGACGCACACACGGACGGAGGGGAAAACCATAGTCCCCCTTTCGCTCCGCGGTGCGACGGGGGACAAAAAGGAAAAGGGGAGCAATTTTCCTTTCCTGTTTCGAAGGACAGAAAATGGGTGATTCTTGCCAGAATGAAGAGGATGTGCAGCTGCTGCCCAATAATAATATTCATCTCCCTGTTCCCTTCTGATCCTCTGTCAACCTGTGAAGTTGCTGCCCTCTGTCGTTTCGTTTGGCCCTGAGCCTAGAATTCCGTGCACACAAATACAACTACAGGTGCAGAGTCATTCTTTCATCAAGAGGGTCAAACAAGCTCTAATCGTAAATATCAAAACGAAGTAACACACATTATGCTCTTGGCCTCGAACGGATGCATCACAGTCCCGACTGGTCTCGATGCATTCCTGACGATTCGACTGTAAGGTGGAAGATCTCAATTCGGGATATAATGGATAAGTGGTTTAGTAAATCCCTCCTTAGGAAATGCCTCGCTGAGTGCGGTGAGAAAGGCGGTGCCATTGTTGTTTGAAGGCGGTGGCAAGTAGGCACCCAGAGTGCCCCAGGAAGTGATGGCATTTCCCACAACCTCAGTGGTTGTGTTTGTCTCGTCTAACAGTCCTGTGGTGTGTCTTGTGTATTCGTCTGGATGTCCATGTGTGTGAGATGTTTGTCTGGCAGCTCCATTATGAGCCTTAGCTACTGTCAAAAAAAAGAAAGAAAAGTCTAAAGTCCTGAAAGCAAACCCCTTTTAAAATTTAGCTTTCCGTTTTTGTCCCCCAGGTCCCCACCCCTCCGACAAGGTCGAAGATGGGGACATTTAACCAACCTCCATTCAACCGACGACAGTCTGACCAATCATCTGTCCATGTACTTTTGTGTACGTGATATTTGAAAAACCGTTCAACATATAGCTTTAATATTGCAGATATCTATTCCTCGAGACATTATCTCAACCTGATCTATTCCTCGTGAAATTATCTCAACCTGATTAGATCGCGGCTGTGATTGGCTGAATTATGTTGCCATGGCAACCGTCTCAGTAACTTGGCTTGTGTCCGTGATATTTCAAAACCCGTTCAAGATTTAGCTTTCATATTGCACAGATCAACCGTTATTGATCTCTCTGACTCTCTTGAAAATCCTCTCTATCTCTTTGCTGATGACTCCACTCTCTGCCGCTCCATTCCTCATCCCTCAGATCGGCAGTCTGCAGCCTCCTCACTCTCTGCAGACCTGGACAAAATCACAGACTGGTCAAACAAGTGGAACATGTCTTTCAATCCTGACAAATCACACACTCTTACTGTGTCTCTCCGAAAAGACCGACTGGACAACCCTCCCATCTACTTTCTGAATAATCCTCTCCAAGAAGTTCTGTCATTCAAGGTTTTGGGTCTCTTGCCATGATCTTTCGTGGGAAAACCACATTTCAAACCTGGCCTCCAAAGCCAGTCGCCGACTGGGCATCCTCCGTCTGCGAAGTCCTTCCTTGGCACGCCTGAGCTCCTCACCACATACAAGGTTTTCATCCGCAGCTCAATGGAGTACTGCTCTCCCCTCTAGGTTGGTGCTCCTGCCTCACACCTAGCTCGTCTTCACGCTGTTGAAACCAAAGCGTTCAGAATCATTGGAATCTCCCGCGATGAAGCTACCTCCGAGGGCCTTTCACTTACTCACCGCAGGCAGGTTGGTGGTCTTTCCGTCTTCTACCGACTCCTCTCTGGCCTTGCTCCCCCAGCTCTCTCTGGGCTCTGTCCCCCAAATATTACTGCAGGTCGCACAAGATCTGCCTGCAACCCTCTTATGGTTAAACTGCCAAAATCAAGACTCTCTGCTCACCTTCACTCCTTCATTCCTCTTTTCTCCCGCCTCTGGAAGAAACTCCCTCACTCTCTTCAATCCCACTCCTCCCTCCAGCTCTTTAAAACGGCTGTTCACCACCATCTCTTATCTTCCCCAATCCAAAACCTTGATCTTTTCTACCCCCGCTAATTTCACCCCAAATCCACTTTTTTGAGGTGAATTTTGTCTTCTTTCCTGGAAGTCCTTGGTGTCCTTTCGTTTTATACCTATCCTGCCTCCCCCCAGGCCCTCTCCCTCCCACACATCTCCCGATGTCCCTGCTCTCAAATGTTGTGTTTATGTGCTTCCTCCCCT
This sequence comes from Myxine glutinosa, assembly GCF_964187855.1. Taxonomy (NCBI): domain Eukaryota; kingdom Metazoa; phylum Chordata; class Myxini; order Myxiniformes; family Myxinidae; genus Myxine; species Myxine glutinosa. Next base: position 33,478,291 of record NC_136261.1, read on the forward strand.
TCTCTCCCCATCTTGTCGACCGCTACCCTTTTTATATACTTTGTTTGCTTGTTTGTTTAATTTGTTTCTTTGATAAATGTTAGCTCTTTCACGAGCCTCGACTCTGTATACAAAAAAAAAAAAAAAAAAAAAATCCATTCCTCCTCCCACCGAACCGTCGGGGACATAGAGTATCAGCTCCTTGTTAAAACTTGTTACATTGAAGAAGTGCAAGGAAATGTGCAAGTGAGCATAAATGTTCCCCGCAAGAAATGTGCAAGTGAGATAGCATATCATATCACATAGCAGATGGATAACTTGTTGTGTGGTCGTTAGAGTAGTGTTAGCTGTAGCTGCTTAGCTCACAAAATATCTCAGAAGGTAGTCCAAAAAAATGATAAGGTTGGACTATTCATATAAAGTTTAACTTGCGGGAACAACAGGCTAATTACATTACAACCGAATATCCATCAATATGTGCCATCATGACTGAAACCATGTGGGGTGGGGGGGGGGGGGGTGCACCTTTTGGTGGAGGGTTAGTGGGGAGATTTCACATACAACCACACTGAAAGGGCAGGGGTCAATGTGGTATATTTATATGGATTGCAGTACCTAGTTTACATCAGCATTAGTCCTAAGAGGCCGACCTTCCATGACTTCCTGTCCATCATTAGCAAGACAAACCTAGGTGATGCAACACTGATACATTGAGCGTACGAGTCTGCTACCCATCTACGAATCACCTTGGTAACAAAAAAGTAGAGAAACAAAAGCTTCATATCATCAGGTAGAGATAGCAGACAAAGGCAGGCAGAGAGATAAGGCAGGAAGAGTATTAGACTACATGTAATACTGTATTTGAAGAATGAGAAAAAAACCACAAGGAATAAATATATTGCAATGACCATTTGTACAACATCAGCGCTGATTAAAGGAAAAGGGAAGAAGAGCTGCTGGAGAGAACAGAGATGAGAATGCTTTGGTGGACTCTCAAAGCATTACAAAGTGTGTAGTAGTAGTAGTAGTAGTAGTAGTAGTAGTAGTAGTAGTAGTAGTAGTAGTAGTGTAGTTGTAGTAGTAGTAGTAGTCGTCGTCGTCGTCCAATACAGGAGGCCATCACCTTTATAAACGTCCTCGTTGAAACCAGAGCTGATTACCGCCCGACTCAAAACAACAACAACAACAGGCATTTTAAAGGCCATTTTCCCTGCAAGAGCGGGGGTTAGCCTTGCGGGCCCCATGACAATCTTCTCCATTTTGCCCTATTTTCTGCATCTCTCCTTGTTAACCCCCTTGCCCGCATTTCTTCTTCCACCATCTTTAGCCAAGTCTTTCTCGGTCTTCCCCGTCCTCTGCTTCCTTCTACATTCATTTCCATCACTCTTCTCAACCAGTCACTTTCATCCTTCCTCAACACATGACCAAACCATCTCAACCTGTTCCTCTTCACAGCATCAATCACAGGCTCTATTCCCATCATCTTTCGCAATTCATCATTTGTCTTCCTCTCTCTCAACGATACTCCGCACATCCATCGAACCATTCGCATTTCCACCCTTTCCAACCTTCGTTGCTGCTCTACGTTCATTACCCATGTCTCGCTCCCATAAATCATAACACTTCTCACACATGCAGCATACACCTTTCCCTTCAGCTTCAACGACACTCCCCTCATCATCAGCACACCACTCAGTTCCCGAAACTTCTTCCATGCACATCTCACTCGAGCAACCGTTGCCGAGTCTGATCCACCTTCTCCATTCAGCATGTCTCCGAGGTAACAAAATGTTTTCACACCTTCCAGCTTCACGCCGTCTCCAAGATTCAACTCAACATCTCCTCCATCTGCAGCTCCCTCTGTGCACACCTTACACTTGAATGTAGCTGCCACACTGGTTAATGACCCTCTCAGACCACAACATTTTTGATGAACCCACTCAGCGCACATTGTACATTGAATGGAGTTCACTCCGACACCCTTCCTACACACAGCACAGGGCCACTTCCCAGTTCTTTCCACCTCACCACATGCTTTACCACTTGCCATCACCTTCGTCTTTCCGATATTCACCTTCAGACCTTTTGTCTCCATACATTCCTTCCACGTGTTCATCTTTTCCTTCAGTCCATCCATACTTTCCGCAATCAACACCAGATCATCTGCATTCAACAACTCCCACGGTAAACCCTCCTTTACGTTCTGAGCCAGCACCTCCATCACAGCTACAAATAGTAGTGGACTTAGTACCGACCCCTGATGCACTCTCACCTTCACCTCAAACTCACCACTGTTCCCGTCCTTCGTCCTTACAGCTGTGCGCGCTCTTTTGTACATTGCCATCACTACTCTGATCAACCATTCCTCCACTCCTAACTTCCTCAATGCCCATGTCAATACTTTGCGTCGTACCCTATCGAATGCTTTCTCCAGATCAACAAACCCAAGAAACAACTTCTTCCTCTTCTCCATGTACTTCTCCTGCAACTGCCTCACAATGAAAAGCGCGTCTGTCGTTCCTCTTCCTGGCATGAATCCAAACTGCATTTCGTCGATCTTCACTTTCTTCCTTATCCTCCTCTCCAACACCCTTTCCAAGACTTTCATTCCACCAATAACTTTATCGCTCGGTACGAGCCACACTCCAGAGGGTCACCTTTCCCCTTGTATAGAGGGACGAGGGTACTCAGTTCCCAATCCACTGGAATGCGGCCTTCTTTCACCACCAGATTACAGATCTCTGTCATTCTCTTCACACCCCAACTTCCTGCTGCCTTCAACATATCTCCCACAACTCCCGTTGGCCCTCCCGCTTTTCTACCCTTCATTGCTTTTATCGCTTCCTCAACTTCCTTCTCAGTTATCTTCTCTGCCGGTCCTAAAACTGGGTTACTCTCTATGTTGCCATCCCATTCATTCTCTGTATTCAACAGTATTTCCATATATCTTTTCCATCTTCCTTTAATTCCATCTGGGTCGACAACGATTTGTCCCACTTCATCCTTCAAGCAACTCACCCCCATCACATCACACCTCTCTTTCGCTATCTGCTTTGCAATCCTGAATACCGCTCTCTGACCCTCTTCCGAATCCAAGCGTTCTCCGAACATTTTCCTACATGCCTCCTGCGCCTTTGCTACCTCTTTCTTTGCAGCCTTCCTGGCAGCCTTATAACTTTCATGCTCTGCTGTTTCTGCTCCCGTACCCTTCGCCTTCTGCCACTCCTTGAACTTCTTCCTCTTCACGTCAATCCTCTTTCCAACTTCATCATCCCACCACCATGTTTCCGAGTGCCTCGGTGGTCCTTTTGTCCATCCACATACCTCACCAACGGCTCCCAACAGACTAGCTTTCATTGAGATCCAACCACTTTCACGCTCAACCACATCATCCTCGACCCTACTCAGCCTCTCTTTTAATGCCTCCCTTACTGTCACCTCTTTCAACCTCCACACCTTCATTCTCGGTTGGTACTTCACCCGCCGAGCTCTCCTCGCACCTTTCACCCTTACGTCGCAGACAACCAAGTGGTGCTGTGAAACAGCCTCCTCCCCCGGGATCACCTTTGTGTCCCGGAGGTGCCCCCTATCTCGCCTACGCACCATCAGGTAGTCAACGGTTGTTGTCGACCCACCTGACGTGTATGTAACAAGCTTATTATCCTCTTTCTGGAACTGAGTATTACAAATCAACAAATCAGCTCCATCAGCAAACTCCAAAATCCTTTCACCTTCTCCATTTCTCACACCATATCCGTAACCCCCATGAACTCCATCAAAACCGTCCATACTCCTTCCCACATGTCCATTTAGGTCTCCTCCTACCACAACAACTTCCTCATCTTTCACGTTTTCCATCAGCTTCTCTATCGCACACCAGAACTTGTCCTTTTCTTCATCGCTTCAACCAACCTGCGGAGCATATCCCGAGATGACGTTCACCAAGAGCTTTCCAATCATCATTTTCACCATCATCAACCTATCACTCACTCTAATCACTCACCACACTGTCTACAAACTCCTCAGAAAACAGGACACCAACACCATTCACGCCCTCCAGGCACCCTTGCCACACAAACTTGTATTTCTGTCCCTGCCTACCCTTCACCATTCTCACACCACTTCCTTTCCATCTCGTCTCTTGCACACAACATATGTCTGCTCTTCTTCTGACCAATACTTCCACCACTTCTCCTGATCTCCCTGTCATTGTCCCTACATTCCATGTCCCAAACTTCAGAAACCGATCTCCACTTCGGGCTGTACCCTGCCCATATGTAGTTGTAATTGTCATGGTTCCCTTTTTGAGGCAATGTTTTTATGGCCGGATGCCCTTCCTGACGCCAACCCTCTTAGTCGTCTTTTACGACACGCAGGGATACAGTGTACCTATTCTTATCCAGGGTACACACCGGGAAACGTTTAAAACATGGAAATTCTGGGGGGTGAGGGGGGGGGCGGTGTCAAGGGAAAGATAAAATGAAAATAAACCCCTTCAGCCGGCACTTAGCTTGGCGTCCCAAAGAGTACTTCCAGGAGCTTGGCGGCTGTTGAAACTGGGGTAGCCACTCATGCGGGAAGTGGTCCAAATTGGCAGTCGAACACCGCGCATCGAAGACACAACAAGCGTGAGGCGAGCAGATTAGACGGCCTCCTTTCGAATGTCGAATACCGCCCGACTCAAAGAAACATTTTATTTAATCTTTCCCCTGTTCCAGTATTTGTGACTGAGTGGAGTCTCAAATTAGGATTTAGTTTTACCTCACCTTTCATATTCGCCTCTTTAATTTATTTTCATAAAACTTTTGTGTTTCATTTCATTTGTTGTGTCGTGTTTCTTTGTTAGTGGGTTCGGGAATAAACCCGTGTGGCTTCTGTTCAGGTAAGCACCTCGCTGCCTTCCATCCTGCGCGTGCCTTAAAAATAACAACCAATAATTCGGCCGTTCGCCTCGGAAATTAAAGACCGTCCGGCTATTCGTCCAAGGCCGGTGTTCATCAGCTACGGACTTGACAATACTTCATTAAAACATTTACCCGGTTTTCATGAAAATATTTTACCTGTATAATTCTTTTTTAAAATTATTATTACTGCTTCTGAACCCATTGGTGCCTGACTTTAAATGTAGTGCAGATGTGTGATGGTAAATTTACTTTTACCAATTATAATTATGAACCAATTATTATTTACCAATTATAAGCAAAATTATGGATGACATCCATCATCACAGTTGACTCAAATCCTTCCTTTTCTCCAACCGCCTGATCTCAATTAGTTTGGGTTCAGAGCAGTTCGCTCCACCTTAGACTTAGACAAGCTGGTTCTATTCTCCCAACAACTGATGGAGGCCCCTCAATGTCAGGGCAGTTTCTCTTGACATATCTTGAGCTTTCACTGCAGTCTGGCATCCTGCCTTGCTCTCCAAACTCTGCTTATGGAATCCAAGGCCAAGTCCACTCATGGCTTATTGACTTCCTTCACTCATAGTGAGCGTGTGGTTCTGACAGGATGCTCTCATTGACACTCCCTGACGAGACTTTGTTTGTTCTACTGTGGTTCCACTGCCCCAGCCCCCCATCAGTATTACTTGGTCTGCGGCTCAAAACGAAGTTCGTTCAAACTTTGCAATTTGTCATGTCGAAATGATGTTTCTTTGAATATCAATTTGCTCCCCATTCATACTTTGTAATTCTGGAGACCTTTGATTCTTTCACATTTTATTGTTTTCGCAACAAACTTACATGGATAGGAAATGTGTGTGCTTTGCATACCGTGACGACTCTTATGCCCGATCCCACTATTCGACTTTGTGTATTGCCAACACCACCAGCGGTGCTTCCCCCGCAGCAATGGCTCATCATCTGGCGCATGGATCCTGTAAGCAATCCGTTGAAACGAATGTCTCCCACTTGATCTGCTATTCCTGGTTTTGGCTCCGTCTCAGCCTCCTTGCGTATCTTATTATTTTAGGCCTTTTAACCTTTCCAACCCGTCTCCGACATTTGTTTTTACAAGCATCGCCGAGCACTGGCATCTCCACCCTCTTGGAGATGGGCTGCCGATGCACTGGGAGGGACTGGCCATCTCGGTCTACCTTCGCCAAGTAATTTAAAGTGGTCATATTTCCACAAAGTGACACTTTCTTCTGGAACACACTGTGCACTTGAAAAAAAAATTGGGCTGTAACCATATTTTGCCTTGCTCGACCACACGAGTGTTTTTGTTACAAATTGCAAAGAAAAATAGAACTTTCCACAAAGTGATGTTTTCTGGGACACATTCTGCACCTAAAATTGTTTTTGGGACATACTGTAATCATATTTTGCCTTGCAGGACCACATTGTAAACATTTCATGATGTAAAACACCAAGTGATCAATTTAGAATTTTTCTTCCAATGATAAGCAAATTATAACAAATTTTGTTTTCTTATATATATATATATATATGTGTGTACGTGTATGTATCATCATCTCACCACCAAGTAATTCAAAACACCTCACCACCACTGATGTGATACTTTCCAAGTCCAAAAAGGGCATAACTGATAAATTGACTAAACACCCTGAAACTCGAACTTGTTCTGCATCTTATCATAATAAAGCCATACATCAAGTTCCACTTGAATATGTTATAGGGTATGGGGAATTTTTTTTGAAAACCACAGGTGCGACAGACGGACAGACGGAGAGCAAATCTGTAGTCTCCTCCGGTGAAACCGGTTGGAAAAGAGAATGTGTGTGTGTGTGTGTGTGTGTGTGTGTGTGTGTGTGTGTGTGTGTGTGTGTGTGTGTGTGTGTTCGTCAGTCCCATGCTGCAGTACAGCGGTGATTCAAAGGCTAAAATAATAAAAGATTGTGTGTGACTGTGTATGAGAGACAGACTGAGTCGGTAAACAAGGGGGGTGATGCAATGGTTATGTGCTGGTGTTTATAATTAAGGTAGAGTTACTCTTGCTCGTTTTCATGGTACGGTTATGCTCAAAATTAAACCATTTAGGAAATTAAGAAAACTAGGGAGATACCCGTGCTACGCACGGGTGTGAGGACAGAAGCAAACAGGCAATGCAGATACGGCGAATGCTAAAGCATGAAACCAATAAATTCCACAATCCTGTCGCACCTTCAGTCGCACGTTAGACATGGACAGCAAGTTCGTGAAGGACTTCCATGAAAAACGTACCCGTTCGCAAACAAACGGGTCCGTTCACGTATAGAAACATTGATCGTGGGACCGTGGCGAATCTGCATATGGTGATCCACGAAGTTCACGTTCAGAAAGTAGAAACCATCACGGCATGTTGTCATTCACTTGAACTCGATATCTCTTTTTTCCTTCCAAACAACATAACTCCAATTAATCACAAAATAAACTTTTAACAACATTGTTATTGTTTCCTTCATTGTAAAAACTACCAAATGAACAGTTAAAATGATTTTGAGCTGATACCGGTAGCTGTTACGGCCTTGGCAAGATCGATGGAGTGAGCGATCTGTTAGCATATTCACCGCCCAAATAGCTATGTGGAATTCTCTCATGTAGAGATTAAACCCATGTCGTTGGAACTTTGCCGAGGTCATTATTTACTTTTAGTGATGTTTATAGCCGAATGATGTTTAATGTTTATATTGGTTTTGGGTCGTCCTTTCCGCATATCTCGTGGATTTGTAAGTTGGAGAGACGGCCGTGATGGCGGGGAGGGGTTGGGAATTCCCTCAAGCAGGGATTCAACCTGTGTCCTCATAAAAGGTCTTTGTCCGAGGTCACCGAGTCCGATCGGTGCAGCCGTGCAGCGATCGGTGCAGCCGTTTGTGCGGCACCCGGGAAAGCAACATCGTCACAATGAAAACATCGTCACAATGAACGTTATGCGAACGCGAATGTTATGCGGGAGTCCAAACCTGAGAATGCTGGAGACTAAAGCTGAAATTGGGAAAACTAAATAGCCTATTTTACCCCTGGAGATCCCAGGATTATCCACCCAAAATATCGTTGAGATCGGTTCAGCAGTTTTTATGGTACCTTCGAACAGACAGACGGACGAACATTTGGTGAATTATAGTAAGATGGGTATCCACTCAACCTGATTGGTGTCTGAGCTCGCACACATTAAGAAAAGCTCTGCCCCTGAAGCGTCGCAAACTGCGCCCCGGAGGTGCATGGCGATGTAGATAAATTCAAACGTTAAAACGAGAACAATGCGACTGTCGCCAATATGCTTCGCATAGTCCCACAACGGGTAGATGCCATCACTCTGCATATGTATGGGTCGTGGATCACGTTTGTGAAGTTTCGTGTTGATCGGATAAGGTTCGTTTTTCTATCCAAGATGGCTGCCAAACGACGTGACCTATGACAATCATTTTCAAACTACATTCAACAGTGCCGTTAGATGATATTTGTAAAATTTCGCATCATTAGGGTGAGCGGTTTCAGATATAATTATTTAATATTTTCCTTCAATCCAAAATGGCTGCCAAACCATGTGACCTATGATGTCATAAATTTAATATTTTAATACAAATGGGTCATACATAGATCATGTGCATGCAATTTCAGATTTTTAGGATAAGGAATTCGATTAAAACATTTTTGGCTGGTATACCACTTCACCTACGATATCTTTATCATGCTTTTGTTCCCCATTGGGAGTACTTGACAATGGGGCAAGTTTCAAATTTTTCCATTCAGCGGTTTCCAAGAAATAATTTTTTAATTATTTGCATAGAATCCAAGATGGCTGCCATACCACGTGACATGACATCACAATTATCATAAAAACATTCTGCATGGGTGTCACTCCTACCCTGAAGGTTTTGTCTCAATTGGACATATGGTTGCTGAGAAAAACGAGGTTTAGCCCGGACGGACGGACAACCCGAAAACATAATGCATCCGGCGACTTTGTCGGCGGAGGCATAAAAACATCGTGCCTTTCAATAATGATGAAGCAGCCATCAATAAGAATAGTATATTTTTTCTGTCCTCAAACTAGAGATAAAGTGGATCTCGCGAGATCTTGGAGACGGTGGTAGGGGTTTTCGACGGTCCACACGGTCTCCACGTTTTTCAAAGTTAAGTCTGTTCACAATTGTATTTTGTCGAAACTGTATTTATCGTTCGGTGTGTGAACTTATAGTGTCCCCCTTGGAAGTTTCTCGGTGTTTATCTTTCATATATTAATCGTTTGTTTGCCGCGTCACGAGCAAGGCCTTGCAGCCGAAGGCTTCCCCTGTCGAAGGTTGTTCCTTCCTTCGCTGTTTTGCTAGCTTTTTTGATTTCCCCTTCTCCACCAAGCTTCACCAAACATCTACTATTTGTCTAACGTTGTAACCCCCACACCGCCCCCCAAAAACAAACAAAAAAACAAACAAAAAAAAAACTTTTATTTCCCTTTCTCCTCGTGTGCTTTTGCCTCTGCCCACGTGCGCTGTCTCACCCCGCCCCCATTTTCCCCTTGCCTTCCACCTTTTGCCCTGTTCAAGTGACTCGTGGTCGTCGCTCTAGGCTTCCTCTCCCCATTGGTATTTTTGTCAATATAAGATTGTTCTTCACAGTTCTGTTTAAATAGGTTTCAACTATCCCCTTCAGTGTTTTATTCAGTGGTTTATTACAACACGCTGTTTTTCTTCTTATTTAAAAGGCTCCTTTCAATTTCCTCTTCAACTCATTCCATTTCAAAAAAATATTCAATCTCTTTTGATTCCAAATCACTCCATGCTCTAAATTCTCATTCATTCCATCCCTCCTCCATCGTTCTTAAACGAATCGCTAACTTGAAAATCACAACAAACCCAATTTGTTATATATGTTCATCTTTCATTAATCATCCACTTTCTAAACTCCCCCCTTGCCCCTCCCCTTCAAATCTCCCCCCCAACCATCCATCCCAAATTCTCCCTCCTCCCACCTCCTTCTCAAAGCTGCCTCCTCCCCACTTCATCTCCCTTCTATGTCATACCTCCACCTCCCCCAACCTTCTACTTTCCTCTGCCCCCCCCTCAAACAAACTCTCACTGTGCCTCATTCCATCACCATCAAACCTTTCATCCTCCTCATCCTTCCCTTTCTTGTAACTCTTCTGTAATCTCTGACACACTATCAACTGCTCTTCCTACATCCCCCTCTCACCCTTCATCTGACCCTATCCCTCCCCTCCCCTGTCCTGCACCCGATGCTCCCCCTCTCTCCTCACTAATGGTATGGACCTCAAACATCCGGGGCCTTCGCTCAAACCTGATTGATCTCTCCATTCAGGTTGCTTCTGAAAATCCAGACTTGATCTGCTTAACAGAAACTTTCCTCCTTCAAGATGTCTCTGATTCCTTAATATCTCTTCCTGGTTACTCCCTCCTCCGGTACGATAGACCTGAGCCTCGTCCTGGTGGTGGGGTGGCTATCTTTATCAAAAACTCTCTTCCTCACTCTCCCTGCACTGCCCTCTCTCCATCCCACCCACAGGAGTACCTCTGGCTACGGCTTCCTCTCCGCTCCCACCTTTTGTTCATATGTGTTCTGTACAGTCCTCCAAACAGTGATGACTCCATTTACATTTCTCTGTCGGACAACATGGACCAACTTCTATCAACTCATCCAAACTCTCTCTTCCTCATATGTGGCGACTTCAACTGTCATCATGCCAGCTGGCTGGGTGTGGGTTCATCTCTCACCAGCCATGGCACCTCAGCAAAGGACTTCTGCGACTCATTGGGACTGACACAATCTGTCAATTTCCCGACCCGGATCTCAGTCAATGGAGTATCTTCTCTTCTGGACTTGGTTATGACTAACTTCCCTGCAAATGTCTGCTGCTCTTCTTCTGCTCCAATCGGTTCTTCTGATCATGTGCTTGTTAAAGTGGACATCTCTCTGGCCATTCTCAGAGAGCCTCCTCAGCGTCGACGAGTCTGGCATTTCACTCAGGCCGACTGGCACGGTCTGCAAGCAGCCATCAATCAACTGGACTGGTCTCCCATCTCTAATGCCTCTGACATCAATTCTTCCTGGGAATTCTTCCAAAGCAAACTGCTTTCTCTCATGCACAGATTTATCCCATCTCGTCTTCAGTTGTCTTACCCTTCCTCCCGTCCATGGTACACTGAATCTTGTGGTGAGGCAGTTGCCCTGAAACAACTTGCCTTTGCATCTTGGAAGGCAAATCCAACTGAAGGAGTTGACTGACTCCAACTCCAACTGACTCAGTTCCTTCCACCAAGCTCGAAACAAGTGTGTTTCTACCCTCAGGAGTGCCAGGAAGCACTATCTCTCCACACTCAAGATTGAACTCTCAAACCTGTCTCCTTCCTCCAAATCCTGGTGGCGTCTGGTCAAATCCGTTTCTGGTGTTTGTTCCCCCTCCATCCCCTCCCTTTCCTCAAATGGCTACACAGTTGACACCGCACGTGACAAAGCCGAATGCCTCAACTCTGTGTTTGCCTCAAAATCTTGTGTCCCAAACCCATCTCTCTCTGTTCCCACCTTTCCCAGTCGAACCCAACTGCTCCTGGACTCTGTATCCTTCTCTCCTGACAAGGTGGAGAAGTTTTTATCAAACCTCGACGCTGATTCTGCAACTGGACCAGATGGCATCAGCCCTCGGGTCCTAAAATCCTGCTCTGCCGCTCTATCTCACCCTCTCTCTGTTCTTTTCACCCTCTCTTTTGCTCAAGGTCATCTGCCAGCATCTTGGAAATCAGCAAACATTACCGCTTTACACAAAAAAGGTGCAAAAACAGATCCTTGCAACTACAGACCAATCAGCCTGCTCCCAATTATCAGCAAAGTCATGGAATCCATCATTGCTTCAGATATCAAATCCTTCCTCTTCTCCAATGGCTTGATCTCTGATCATCAATTTGGATTCAGACCAGGTCATTCTACTCTGGACATGTTGCTTCTGCTGTCTCAACAATGGATGGAGGTCCTCAATGCCAAACAGGAAATCAGAGCTGTCTCACTTGACATATCACGTGCCTTCGATACGGTCTGGCACCCAGCTCTGCTCACCAAACTCACCTCCTATGGTATTCAGGGAAATCTCCACTCATGGCTTGCGGATTTCCTCTCTGGTCGTAGGCAACGTGTGGCCCTGAATGGATTTCTCTCACCTTCCCTGCCTGTTCTGGCTGGAGTTCCCCAAGGTAGTGTTCTGGGCCCTGTGCTATTTCTGGTCTTCATCAATGATCTCTCCGACTCTCTGGAAAATCCTCTCTATCTCTTTGGTGATGACTCCACTATCTGCCGCTCCATTCCTCATCCCTCAGATCGGCAGTCTGCAGCGTCCTCACTCTCTGCAGACCTGGACAAAATCACAGACTGGTCAAACAAGTGGAACATGTCTTTCAATCCTGACAAATCTCACACTCTTACAATGTCTCTCCGAAAGGACCGACTGGACAACCCTCCCATCTACTTTCTCAACAATCCTCTCCAAGAAGTTCTGTCGCTCAAGCTTTTGGGTCTCACTATCTGCCATGATCTTTCTTGGGAAAACCACATTTCCAAGCTGGCCTCCAAAGCCAGTCGCCGACTGGGCATCCTCCGTCGTGCGAAGTCCTTCCTTGGCACACCTGAGCTCCTCACCACATACAAGGCTTTCATCCGCAGCTCAATGGAATACTGTTCCCCCCTCTGGGCTGGTGCTCCTGCCTCACACCTTGCTCGGCTTCACGCTGTTGAGGCCAAAGCTTTCAGTATCATTGGAATCTCCTGCGATGTAGTCAACTCCGAGGGCCTTTCACTCACTCACCGCAGGCAGGTTGGTGGTCTTTCTGTCTTCTACCGACTCCTCTCCGGCCTTGCTCCCCCAGCTCTCTCTGTGCTCTGTCCCCCCAATATTCCTTCAGGTCGCACAAGATCTGCCTGCAACCCTCTTCTGGTTAAACTGCCAAAGTCTAGGCTCTCTGCTCACCTTCACTCTTTCATTCCCCTTTTCTCCCACCTCTGGAACAAACTCCCCCACTCCCTTCAATCCCACTCCTCCCTCCAGGTCTTTAAAACAGCTGTTCACCACCATCTCTTATCTTCCCCCATCGAAAACCTTGATCTTTTCTACCCCCGGTAATTCACCCCAGAGTCCTTGCAGTGTTCATATGTTTTATTCCTCTCCCACCTCCCCCCAAGTCCTCCCGATGTCCCTGCTCTCAAATGTTGTGTTTGTGTCCTTCCCCCTCCCTCCCCATCTTGTCTGCCGCTCCCCTTGTTTTTTGTGTTTTGTGTGTCGGTTTGTCTTTTTGTGTGATTAATGTTAGCTCTTTCACGAGCCTCGAACTTGTATACAAAAAAAAAGAAAAAAAAAAAAAAAAGAAGCCTGTCATCTCTGTCGGATGCATATTGGTAGTTTTCCAGGGAGGAAGAGGATTCTGGCTTCCATAACCGAGCAAAATGTTGGCTGTCTGCTTCAAGAGAAAACCATGATCTTTTCTTCCCCCATTAAACCATCCCTACCCCAAATTTCAAGTTTCTCCTCAAAGTTTGCTTCTGTATCCATCGTGTCCACCCCCTGCATCCCATCCTCCCCTACCCGGCCTCTTGCTTACCCACCTCCCTACCCGTTTGTCCGTCTCCGTTTATTCCCCCCGTCTTTCTGCTGTTCCCTTTGTTAGCTTGCATGCTGATCCGTTCCGTTTCTTGCTCTTCCATGAGCATGGACTCTGCATAAAAAAAAAATAAAAGAGAGAGAATAATTAATTTAACTCGTAGTGATTCAATGTAATTTCCTGTCAGCTATCCTTAGGGATGCTTTTTGCAGAAATTGAAAAACATGATGCCTCCAGCACCTTCGACTGCGGAGGCATTCGAAACGCTATGAATTTGAAAAAAAATTACGATTCAGTCGCGTGTAATTTATATGGTGCGAACGACAATTTGAGTTTTAGGTAACACAGTCGAATCACAAGGTGTCCCTTGCATGGCAGATTGAGCAGAGGCAAGCTGGACCACCCGGAATGGATGGCCATACAGTGGCAGTAGAGGGTTTTCCTAAAAGAACATGACAAAATATCAACAATCTATCTATATCATCGTCCAGGCTGAATTCACTCATAGATCGTGTTTCAAATTCCCAATAGATATTCTGTTCGCACCGTCGTGTTGGAGATCACACTCATTTTGAGAAATCTTTGCTTAGTTTAAGGCGAATAAACCAAGACATTCACACGAAGCCATTTTTCTCCCTCAGATTTATTCTCCTTCTCACAAGTACAAGGACGATCTTATGACAGAATACAGCAGGCATATACACAGCAAAACAGTGCACATCAGAAAATAAATAATAAGCCAAATAATTTTTACTCTTTATCCTAATGCAATGGAGACCGAAGAGCTGCGATATTTAAACCGGCATGACAGCCAAAATCATTACATCACTTAATGACGCCATCAAAATCATCTGCCTGGCAAGTGGTATTCATCAATGAAAGTGGGTCAAAATAGCAAAATAAATGTACAAAACAAATAGCTTTCGACGTCAAGGACATGTACCAAATATTCCTGTCGCAATAACCAATGTAGCCCTAATAAACATCGCAAATGTCGCAACGCTTTGTGCTATTTGGACGCATGATGAAACCGACAAAGCAATGTTCCTACGACATGATTTTAGAGTCATGCACAAACAGCATCTCTTGTGTGCTCAGTAATCGGTGAAAATACGGCCCAGCTAATTAGAATGGGGAAAATGTTAAGGAAGATGGAAAAGAAGAACAAATGATGCAAGCTTGCCATTTTCTTTCTTTATTTTCGTCCACAATAATGATAATAATAATAATCACCCGAATGCTTTGTTCCCGGAGGAACCGCAACAATCGAGTCGAATGTCACTGCAAACTGAACAATGATGAAAAGCAGGAGAAACGGGAAAAAAAAATCATTGCTCTGCCTAAATCCTTCTGGGGGTGTTGCAAGTGTGAATAAGTCGCTGCTCCCTTTGACAATATCTACCTCCAGCACACGGACCGCAAGCGTGAGATCAACTCGGCTGAGTAGCAATGCACGGAGCAATAATTGATCTCCGTAGGCCCTCTGACTGGTGAGGTCCGTGCATCTGCAAGCCGTCAAACCGAGGCGATTAAAGACCATGAAAAAGCAGGATATACCGGTACAACCTGAAAGCGGATTTCAACCGATCTTTAAGAGGTTGCTTGGTCAAAGTTGCTGGGATGGGCAGTTACAGTCTCATCAGCGCACCCTAACTATAGCACAGGTACAAAGAGCATAACCGAGCTTATCCATGCAGACAAAGTACAGCCCGAGTACAACTTGCCGAAGTATAGCAAAGCCAAAGAACCTTCAGATTACGAGTTTGTTCTGGTGGAAAAAGCCACTTTGCAACGCCTCTTAAATTGTTGTTCGCATACATAGTGTACTGATTGAGCGAAAAAAAAGATCCGACATGTCACGTTTATATTTGTTACCACTCACACTGGAGGGGGTGAAAAAAGGTAAGACTATGAAAGCAATGTCAGAATGTGGAGAGTGAGAGAGAGAGAGAGAGAGAGAGAGAGAGAGAGAGAGAGAGAGAGAGAGTGAGTGAGTGAGTGAGTGAGTGAGTGAGTGAGTGAGTGAGTGAGTGAGTGAGAGAGTGAGAGTGAGAGAGAGAGAGAGAGAGAGAGAGAGAGAGAGAGAGAGAGAGAGAGAGAATCATGCATTCCAGCAGCATAATCACTTGGGAGAAGGTTCAACCATCCTTAAACGCCACAAGCGATTATCCATAACACATGTGATGTTTGAGGATGAGAAGGATGTCTTGGGCGCAAGCTACTATCGATATCGAAGACTTGTAAAGGTTGCATCTTGAAGTCGGTCGAGCTCCAAGGCAAGGCAAAGCGGACGATTCCAATCTCCGGCATTGGCACAAGCTTACTTATAGTTTGCACGTGTACACCTGTATTATTGTGCTGTAAAGTGCCTTCAAAATGAAAAACAACAAACGACATTGCACGGCAACTCCCCATCCAAGGCGCTTTGGAAGATAACAAAATGTGAGGAGAGCACTGTCGCTAGTGATCAAGCCAACAGTTCCTCAAAGAGATGCCACGACGCGACAAGAAGAAACATGGTGATGTGTGTGCTGTGCAAGCTCACGTCAATAGCGTATTCCAACGCGTGTCGTGAAGAAATACAAACCCCGAGCCGCAAATGCCAACCTGCATGGTAATCCGCTATCGGAACGATGGGGACGAGTTAAAAGAACTTCCGCTACACCGACCGCCCTCCCGCAAATGACTTCCGATGTTAAAACTGCACTTGGAGGGAAAAGCGTCATCAATTCAAATTAAAAGCATGAGAAATTATGCAAATGACAACTCACAGATATAAACTTTGAGGGAACATGAGCGGAAAAAAAATATGTCACCGCCAACTGCAAACGCCTGTGTATTCACTTCGAAGTTTATTTGATTTATTTTTTTTCGGGGTTTTTTTATTTTTTGGTCAACAGAAACATTGCAAAGATGTGTACAATAATCTATAAATAGCAATATATACATGGCTATGTGCATAAAATAATAAGAGCGGTTGGCATGAAAAATAATTCAGAATACACTTGTTCAAAAAATAGTCGCCCCTCCCCTCCCAACCCGCCCTCATCCCATCCAGATTTATTTTTTTTGTATTTTTGTGTTATTCAATGATCTCGTCTCTACATTTTGTTTAAAGTGACATTCAAATGCTACTAAAATCATGGTCCTACACTATCCCGAGTCAACAGCTCAAAGTGACATTCAAAAAAAAAAAAACCACGTCACCTCGTTGTGTGTGCAACATCACAATTCTAAACCCTCTAGGTAATACTAATGCATGTGCTTTGCAGTGAGCACAACACGTAAGGTTGTTCCTTCTACTTCCTGTATAACAGAGTTTTGTTTTTGCTTTTTTTGCTTTCAACCGAGCCACCGATCTATATGTCACTTGCACTTTCCCACATCTCCTTCGATGGTTTTAAAAGCAAATGCAATAGAGTTTAAAGCAGGTACAAAGCTCCGAGCAGCTGTGCGCAGAACCTGGCAAAGAAGGTGTTGGGTGCATTAAGCAGCTTCTGGCAACTGTGGAAAAACCACAAGATACTCGAGAAGCCATCTTTGAATAGCATCGCAAGTCAAAAGGACGAGGACTGTGTTTACGTCGGCTCCAAAGTCAGCCCGCAAAATAGACCTTGCAGGAGGACTGACGTGGTGAGACACTTTGCAAGTGCAGATATAAAATAAAGCCTGAACATGGGGAAACTGAACGTTCTGTAAAATACGTCACTTCAGCTGATGGTATTCCAGCGATTTTCCTCACGCAATTATAGCGGATAAGGTCGAACATCGTTCGAATTCAACAAAACCATGGCTTTTTTGCCAAAGATTAATGCATCCGAATTAGCTCGAGTCCTTGCAGACGTAATGCGAGATAATCAAAATCACATCTGGATCTCTATAAGATGTGAAGACATGGTGTGGCAGGTGAAGAGAGTACACGGAAGATATGCGTGGATAAAAAAAGGAGCAAAAAAGATGGAGCACTTTGGACAGGGAAATCCACACGGCCCGAGTAGGGCAGTTGGCCGATGTAGGTGAAAGGATTCAGCCAATGACGCTTAGCCGGTTTGGTAGGAGGAAAGGAGGGCAGCATCAACCGGCTCCATGCACGAAGGACATGTGAACGATCTCATGAGCCAGTCATCAATGCACTCCTGGTGGTATGTGTGCAGACATGGCAAAAAGCGAACAGCATCCCCACATGTAAACTCCAGCATGCAGATGACACACCTGTCACACATCCATCAGGGGAATAAATACTACCATTTTAGTTCTCTGGAATCCACAGTTGGGATACGTGAACTAGGTCATTTAATACAATTCATTTTATTGAACAAAAAGTGTCATGATGTTTCGAGCTCAGAGCTGTCTATCCTGGGTTCAAATATCGACACGAAACGGTCACCCCGGAGTTTCGCATGTAAGGTGAGCCATTAATGTGTGTGCTGTCTGAAGGAATGATGTGAAGCCAGAGCACCCGTTTACAAGCACTGATCGCCGGTGGACATTAAAGATCCCACAGTCTCTTTGGTGAGGAGATGGTGAGATATTGTTAGCACCCTGAAAAAATTACAAAATCCTGCCATTATTGACGGCTGTGAAGGTACAGCAAACGAACCAGCATAATGGATATCAACAGGACGTTTCAGCCGGTTAACGCTCCATCAGAACTTTTTGCTCCAATGACCAGTTAACGCCAGAAAAACATCAGCTTACCTTCCCTTCCCACAGTGGTTGCTACACCTATATCAATGCCCTCTTGGTTTCATCGATTGTTCTATCTGTCTGTCGACAGAGATTTTTTTTTTCTTCTATTTTTGTATACAAGCTCAAGGCTCGTGTAAGAGCTAACATTAATCACAAAAAACGGACAAATAAAACATATAATAAAGGGAGCGGGCGACAAGATGGGGGGGAGAGAGGGCAGCACACAAGCACAACAACAGTAGAGAAGAGGGACATCAGGAGATCTGTGGGAGGGAGAGGACTTTGGGGGAGGAGGCATGGGAAGGGGGTGGGGGGGGTGGGAGAGGTATAAAACACATAGACACTGCTAGGACTTCCAGGAAAGAAGTCCTGGAAGGAAAGAAGAAAATTGGTATTTCAAAAAAGTGGATCTGGGGTGAATTAACGGGGGTAGAAAAGATCAAGGTTTTGGATGGGAGAAGATAAGACATGGTGGTGAACAGCTGTTTTAAAGACCTGGAGGGAGGAGTGGGATTGAAGAGTGAGGGAGTTTGTTCCAGAGGCGGGAGAAAAGAGGATTGAAAGAGGGAAGGTGAGCAGAGAGTCTAGATTTTGGCAATTTCACCAGAAGAGGGTTGCTGGCAGATCTTGTGCAACCTGTAGGAATATTTGGGGGACAGAGCACAGACAGGGCTGGGGGAGCTAGGCCGGAGAGGAGTGGGTGGAAAACAGAAAGACCACCTACCTGCCTGCGGTGAGTGAGTGAAAGGCCCTCAGAGTTAGCTTCATTGTGGGAGATTCCAATTATTCTGAAAGCTTTTGTTTCAACAGCGTGAAGCCGAGCTAGGTGTGAGGCAGGAGCACCAGAGTAGTAGAAGAATGGGTGTTCTGAAGCACACTAAAATTTAACATTGAAATCAACGGAGAAAATTAAGGTTAATTATTGACTCGCTGGATTTTCAACGAGATTTTATCCTCCAATTCCTTCCCATACTCTAGATTTCAAGATGTTCAACAGACATTCGCTGACGCTCATTGGATGCGCATGCGCAAGATTGGAGGTCTCGTCTCTTCAAAGCTGTCCATGCACGCTCGCTTTCGAAGTTAAGTAACTTTTCTCAATTGTGTTTTTTGTCGAAACTGGTCTTGTATGTACCTATTGGGGTGTCTTGAATAGTATTCTTGGCGTTGGTTTTTCATACCTGTGTACAGAATCGTCGGTCTCTCTTATCGCGTATTCTGAGGCCTAAGTGTAGTACTAGGCTACTGTGTCCAACCTTGGCTTGAGGCTTCGTTTTTGTCTCAGCGGTTCTCCGATCGCGCTGCAATTATTTTCCGGTCTCTGTTTTTCACGGTCTTTTCATCCCATACTTCCTTGTTTTAAAATCTCAAAAAAAAAAAAAAAACCCAAAAACAATTCCTTCCATTCTTATTCGTTTATTCGTTCTTATTTGTTCGTTCGTTCGTTTTTCGACCACGTTGTTTCGTTTGTGATCACGTTGTTAAAAAATGTCTCATCTGAACCCTGAAGACCTGTATTCTGTCATATTCTATAACACCTTTTTCTTCTTCTTCTATAAAAGGATGCTTTCGACTTGCTCACCAAATCCATTCATTCCAAAAAAAAATTCCATCTCTTATAGTGAGTGCATCTTTCATTCATTCCCTAAACTCTCCAGCACTCCATCATCCCTCCAGCGTCCTCAAACGTATTTTTGACTCTAATGTCTCAAGAAACTCATTTTGCAATAAATGTTCGTTTCCCATTAATCGTACATTTTTCAAAATCCCATCACCCCAAAATCCCATTTCCCATCACCCCTCCCCTCTAAATCTACCCCCTTGCCCATCCCCTCCAAATCATCCCCATCACCCATCTCTTTGAAATCTTCCCCCTTGCCCCTCCCCTCCAAATCTTCCCAATCACCCATTCCTTTCAAATCTCCCCCCACACCCCTCCCCTCCGAGACTCTCCCTCGCTCCTCCACTCCTAGACTCCCCTCTCACCCCTCCCCCTCAAAGCGTCCTCCCCGCTTCTTCCCCCTTCCAACTTCCAACTTTCACCTTCATCTCCCTCAACCTTCTGCCTCGCTCTTCCCCCTCATCAAATAACACCTCACTGCATCTCTCCCAATCACCATCAAACCTTTTGTCTGCCCCATTCTTCCCTTTCTCCAAGCTATTCTGTAATCTCCGACACACCTTCAACAGCTCTCCCTACCTCTTCCTCCTCTTCCACATCTTACCCTACCGCTCCCCCCCCCCCCCCCCCCCCTGTTCTGTATCCGATGGTCCCCCTTCCTCTTCCTTAACAGTATGGACCTCAAACATCCGGGGCCTTTGCTCAAACTTGTCTGATCTCTCCATACAGGTTGCTTCTGACAAACCAGACGTGATCTGCTTAACAGAAACTTTCCTCCTTCATGATGTCTCTGATTCCTTGGTATCTCTCCCAGGTTACTCCCTCCTCCGGTATGATAGACCTGAGCCTCGTCCTGGAGGTGGGGTTGCTATCTTTATTAAAAAACTCTCTTCCTCACTCGCCCTGCACTGCCCTCTCTCCACCTCACCCCCAGGAATACCTTTGGCTACGGCTTCCCCTTCACTCCCACCTTTTGTTCATATGTGTGTTGTACCGTCCACCAAACAGTGATGACTCCATCGACATCTCGCTGTCTGAGAATATGGACCAACTTCTATCTACCCATCCCAACTCTCTCTTCCTCATATGTGGTGATTTCAACTGTCACCATGCCAGTTGGCTGGGTGTGGGTACCGCTCTCACCAGCCATGGCTCTTCAGCAAAGGACTTCTGTGACTCACTGGGACTGACACAATCTGTCAATTTCCCGACCCGGATTTCAGTCAACGGAGCATCTTCTCTTCTGGACTTGGTTACGACTAACTTCCCTGAAAATGTCTGCTGCTCTTCTTCTGCTCCAATCGGCTCTTCTGATCATGTGCTTGTCAAAGTGGACATCTCTCTGACCATTCTCAGAGAGCCTCCTCAGCGTCGACGAGTCTGGCATTTCACTCAGGCCAACTGGCACGGTCTTCAAGCAGCCATCAATCATCTGGACTGGTCTCCCATCTCTACTGCCTCTGACATAAATTCTTCCTGGGAATTCTTCCAAAGCAAACTGCTCTCTCTCATGCACAGATTTATCCCATCTCGTCTTCTGTTGTCTTACCCTTCCTCCCGTCCATGGTACACGGAATCTTGTGGTGAGGCTATTGCCCAGAAACAACTTGCTTTCGTCTCCTCGAAAGCAAATCCAACGGAAGGAAATCTCATTTCCTTTCACAAAGCCCGAAACAAGTGTGTGTCCACCCTCAGGAGAGCCAGGAAACAATATCTCACCGTTCTCAGGACCGAACTCTCTTATCTGTCTCCCTCTTCCAAATCCTGGTGGCGTCTGGTCAAATCTGTTTCTGGTGTTTGTTCCCCCTCCATCCCCTCCCTCACCTCAAATGGCCACACGGCTGACTCCGCACGTGAAAAAGCTGAATGCCTCAACTCTGTGTTTGCCTCTAAATCTTCTGTCCCAAACCCATCCCTCTCTGTACCCACCATACCCAGTCGTACCCAGCTGCTCCTGGACTCTGTGTCCTTTCCTCCTGACAAGGTGGAAAAGTTTCTGTCAACCCTCGACTCGGATTCTGCAACTGGACCTGACGGCATCAGCCCACGGGTCCTAAAATCCTGTTCTTCCGTTCTTTCACTCCCTCTCTCTGTTCTCTTCACCCTCTCTTTTGCTCAAGGTCATCTTCCATCTGCTTGGAAATCTGCCAACATCACCGCTTTGCACAAAAAAGGTGCAAAAACAGATCCCAGCAACTACAGACCAATCAGCCTTCTCCCAATTATCAGCAAAGTCATGGAATCCATCATTGCTTCAGATATGAAATCTTTCCTCTTCTCCAATGGCTTGATCTCTGATCATCAATTTGGTTTCAGACCTGGACACTCTACTCTGGACATGCTGCTTCTGCTTTCTCAACAATGGATGGAGGTCCTCAATGCCAAACAGGAAATTAGAGCAGTCTCCCTTGACATATCACGTGCCTTCGATACGGTCTGGCACCCCGCTCTGCTCACCAAACTCTCCTCTTTTGGTATCCATGGAAATCTCCACGCATGGCTGGCGGATTTCCTCTCTAGTCATAGTCAACGTGTGGCCCTGAATGGGTTTCTCTCATCTCCTCTTCCTGTTCAGGCTGGAGTTCCACAAGGCAGTGTTCTGGGCCCTGTGCTTTTTCTGGTCTTCATCAATGATCTCTCTGACTCTCTTGAAAATCCTCTGTATCTCTTTGCTGATGACTCTACTCTCTGTCGCTCCATTCTTCATCCCTCAGATCGGCAGTCTGCTGCCTCCTCACTCTCTGCAGACCTGGACAAAATCACAGACTGGGCAAACAAGTGGAACATGTCTTTCAATCCTGACAAATCTCACACTCTTACGATGTCTCTCCAAAAAGACCGACTGGACAACCCTCCCTTCCACTTTCTGAATAATCCTCTCCAAGAAGTTCTGTCACTCAAGCTTTTGGGTCTCACTATCTGCCATGATCTTTCCTGGGAAAACCACATTTCAAATCTGGCCTCCAAAGCCAGTCGCTGACTGGGCATCCTCCGTCGTGCGAAGTCCTTCCTTGGCACACCTGAGCTCCTCACCACATACAAGGCTTTCATCCGCAGCTCAATGGAATACTGCTCTCCCCTCTGGGCTGGTGCTCCTGCCTCACACCTAGCTCGTCTTCACGCTGTTGAAACCAAAGCATTCAGAATCATTGGAATCTCCCGCGATGAAGCTAACTCCAAGGGCCTCTCACTCACTCACCGCAGGCAGGTTGGTGGTCTTTCCATCTTCTACCGACTCCTCTCTGGCCTTGCCCCCCCAGCTCTCTCTGGGCTCTGTCCCGCAAATATTCCTACAGGTCGCACAAGATCTGCCTGCAACCCTCTTATGGTCAAACTGCCAAAATCAAGACTCTCTGCTCACCTTCACTCCTTTATTCCTCTCTTCTCCCGCCTCTGGAACAAACTCCCTCACTCTCTTCAATCCCACTCCACCCTCCAGGTCTTTAAAACTGCTGTTCACCACCATCTCTTATCTTCCCCCATCCAAAACCTTGATCTTTTCTACCCCCGCTAATTTCACCCCAATTCCACTTTTTTGAAATACCAACTTCTGTCCTGGAAGTCCTTGGTGTCCTTGTGTTTTATACTTCTCCCTCCACCCCCCCCTTTCCCACGCCTCCTCCCCCCAAGCCCTCTCCCTTCCACACATCTCCCTGCTCTCAAATGTTGTGTTTGTGTGCTTCCCCTTCTCTCCCCATCTTGTTTTCCGCTCCCTCTTTTTGTGTGTTTTGTTTGTCTGGTTGATTTGTTTGTGAAGTAAATGTTAGCTCTTTCACGAGCCTCGATTCAGTATACAAAAAAAAAAAAAAAAAAAAAATATATATATATTCATTGTTAGCGCATTCAAGACACCCCATTCTCCTACTACTCGTGGTGGAAGGGAAATTAGGGAGGGGAAGGAGAGGGAGAAATGGGGGAAGGGGGAATTGGGGAGGGGGACTGCATTTGATTATACTCACTAAGTGGACCAATCAATATTTGTTTATATTGTATTTTAGAGAATAATTTCATTTTCTTATAACACTCATCACCATCAAGTATATTAACAAACAATATGTTGGAACTTGGTTCTTGGTACAAGTATCTTTGTTGAGCAGAGATGAAATGATAGACCTCTCAATGTCCTTGTTTGCGCATCTCCTAAGCCACATATCATTTTAAGTTTGCAGTAAATCATTTTCACATTGATTTATTGGCAATCATCAAAAATTTCTGTCCATTCAAGGATGCCGAATCCTCTGGGCGGAGCCTCTAACTTATTTGTACTTTATTCGCTTATTTGTTTTATTTACTTTTCTTTGGGTTATCTCTTCAATAAGATTTATTTGATATTTTTCACATTCGTTATGCTTTCCATTTAAATACCAAGGCTGCATTTTTCTCCACTCTTTGGTTTGGTTATTGCTTGGTTCTATCATTTATATATCAGTAAAAAAGGCGGCGGTAGCCCGTTAAGCCCCCCACCCCCTTTTTTAATCTTCTCACTTATGTTTATCTTAATATTGTTATGGTTTTCTAGAACCTTCACTTTATCAAATTTCGTATTAAAATCCCTAATAACCCCCCTTTGTACATTTCCCCCTTAATTGGCTGTTAATTGAAATGAGTGCACCTTAGCTAGTCCATGTACAAGCACGTAGCCAATCATAGAATCTCTCAATAGTTATTTATTTAGTCTGTGTATCAGTATAAGGCTCTGTTTTCCACTAGTTGACCTTGCGCTGCACCAAATCAAATAAGATAGATCCCATTTCAATGGCCCCAGAACCTCCTTTACCAACTGCATTACCTTTTTTTATACCAACTGCATTACCTTTTTTTTACCCACTGCATTTACCCTCCATCGCACATGTGCTACAACTCAAAGAAGAAGGGCGTTGCCTGCCCATCGTCATCAGGAGGAGGAGTGAGCCAGCCCCGATCAATCAACCAAGAATGAGGGGTTTGGCCTGAGAAGGCGGAGAGAGAACGATCAAGAGGTTCGTGAAAGTTCCATGGGCGTGGCTATATAACCCGTCGCGGAGAGCCCCCACCAGAGAGTTCAGGGTTCGGCAGAGAGCGGAGAAGAGCTGAGAGTTGTTGAGGAGTTCGGCAGGAGGTTCTGAGTGCTGAGAGAGACGCGCAACCTGCAGAGGTACGAGGGAGAGACGACGCTGCTTGGAACAGCTCCTGCGTGCGAAGCTCTGACACGCTGCTGCGCGTGAACCAGATTGCGGTGGAGTCGGCGGCCGCTCACTTCCAGCCCCGACGTCCCATGCGGGATCAAGCTCCAGCCCTGTGGTCCCACCTTCCTCTCCTTCCAGCCATTCGTTCCTGCCTTCAAGTTCCCCATTTGTGTGAGTCTGCCTGTCGTCTGTCCTTTGTGTTGTCCTGGGAATAAGTAAGCCCATGTAGATAAGCTAGGAATTGCTCTGTGTCGTCCTGCTCCTTCCATTTCCCTGTATATTACTCTTATTTTATTTCTTCTCTTCTTCTTTGGTTTTGTATAAATAGTAATAAATCCCTGTTATTTCTTACCTTTGGTTTCTTCATTCACATCCGATCGTCTTTGTGATTTCCCCCATTGAGTACCTGTGGTGCGATTTCGGCCAGCGCTTCGCAATCGGGTTAGTCATTGTTAACGGCCTGGGTCGTGACTCGCTTCGCTCGGCGTGTCCATTACCGTAGCGACTCGGGCGGGGCTGTCTCCTCGCGGGTTGGGAGGTCACGGTAAGCAGGTATTCGGGGGGCCTTTTTTTTGGATCTCTGGCCCGATTACCCTGGTCGTAGCTGACCACCAGTGACGTCACAGACCCCCAGGACCTACGTCGGCCAGTGCAAGACAAGGGGATTGACCCCCTCTTGGTAAGGGGAGAGCCGACGTCGGAGATCCGTAACAATATGTTTTAACACTTTTGTTTATCTTAACACTTACACATATCTTATTGCTTAACACTTATATCCATAAGGGATGCTATCAATTCCATTATCAAAAATAAACGTATTTTCATCAAAAGCCTCGAATGCCTTTTTATTTATCTCCGTATACAAATGATGTTTACAACTTCTTATTGTATTCATCCTTCTATACTCTTCCCTTCTCAATATCAAACAATCATAATAATGATCAAACTCTTGAATTACATTCTTCTTTATTCCCTTCAACTTTCTATCACTCTTTTTAGCATCCCCATCAATATATATATACGCAAAAGCCTTCGCTCTCAATCCCACAAATTCACACATAACCTTTTCACCCAATTCATCTTTAAACTTTCCAATAACCTTTTTATTATTTGTAGAAAACAACTTCTTATTTTGGTTATAATTGCTTGTGTCATAAGTATTAACATCCTGAGACATATACTTATAAATATCTTCCGTATTGATTTTTAAAAATAAAACTGTCTGTATCCATATAAAGTAAATTAATTTCATCCACATATCTCCTCTTTAAGTTGTTGTAGTAGTAGTCATACATTAATAATTTTGACAAGTCAAGAATTGTTGTTTCTGTATAAATAGGCTTATCCATTTCAATACTCCCTTTAATCAAATGGATAGCACAAAAGTTCTCTGAAAACACCTCTACTCTTTGAAATCTGGGTCTATTAATTAATTTAGATGCTTGTTTCCAAGATGTAGCAAGTCTTATATTTTGTCTGTTCCTAACATTTTCCATTGTCTTTCCAAACACAGCATTGTTCATCAAGTTATAAAAGTCCTTCTCAAAATCTGTCTTTGCCTCTGTTCTTCTCTTTGTATAAAAGTCAATACAGTATATGTTTTTAACCAATGACTTTGTTTAAACTTTAAAACTCTATGAATCTTCTTTACTCTCAAACCAGCAGCCAAATATTGTTTCAAATTCCTTTGATGTAGAATATAATTTTCTTTATCATATAATGGAGTAAGTAGTTTCTCTGTAGGCTTTCCTTTCGTAGAAAATTATTGTTGATAATCACCAAACCATTCCTTCTTTGGTTTCATCTTATCAGGGGCATATGGCAAGTCTTTGTTTGTTATGTAGTTCTTCCGGATAGTTTAAATCAACCTAAAAATAATATCCTACCTTTGATTTATCCAATTCACTTTGACTTGATATAACAATATCTTGTAGAACCTTTTTATAATTATTTTATTTTACCCATTTAAGTTTACCATCAGGTAAAGCCTGAGACATAGCCTATTCATACAGATTGTTAGCATCATAATTAGACTACGGATTTTTATGTTAAGAAAATAGGCCTTTTATGTTTTGAAAAGCAGAATTTTTTTTTTTTAATGTGAAAAAATCCCGAAATATTTTTTTCCCCCGTTTTATTCATTTTTTATTATTACCAAGTTTTTCAGAAATCAGTCAAAAAAAGAACAAAAAATGGTAAGCTTTTTCCTGCACAACATTAAGCACTCTGGGCTAGTAAACAGGTAAAAAATGACGTTCAGGTACCTTTATTGCAACCACATTGTTTGATAAGTAGAGGACTAGAAGAAATTGACAAGACCCTTTTAGGAACGGTTAAAGTAGGTGTTTGAAATCATTATCTTGGTAATGTTCTCCTTGGTGAGGCGGTGTCGGCGGTCGGTGAGGACGCTTCTGTAGACGGAGAAGGACCTTTCCACGTCGACGCTGACGATGGGGCAGTACCTCAAGAGGGGGATGTCAGCAAGCTTGACTCCAGCCGGCACACCAACCTCAGATCCGTGCTGATCTCCATCCAGGATCAAAGCCACTGTCCTCAGCACACCAATGTCGGGATTGCGCTGCAGCACCGCCTTGAACTTGGTGAGCAGGATCTCCTTACGGCAGCCTCGGATCTTTTCGAGCTCCTCCTTGGCCTGATCAAGGAGCTGGAAGGCCTTGGCCAGCTCCATGCCGGCCTCCTCCAGCTGCTTAAGGATCTTCGGGATGAACGACACGTGGGCATTTAAGAAGACCAAACTGAGCTTGATGTCCGCCTTTCCGAACAGGTCCTTGGCACTCCAGATTGCCATCGCGTCGTCATCGTTCAGCTGGTCCACAATGTCCTTGACGGCCTCGAAGTGCTCGGCGTAAAACACCGCGGCGTCGATCCACGTCCCCCACCGAGTCAGAATGGGCTCTGGGGGGAGAGAAAGATTGGGCTGCTGCTCCTTCCAAAAGACAACACGAGACGGGGCTTTGACTAACACCTTCTTCGTCGTGGCAATCAGGTCGTTGACGTCCTTGAACATTTCTCGGACTGTCTCGCAGACACGGTGGAGCGCGTGGGCAACGCAAGTCACATGCAGCAAGTCCGGGAAGAGTTCCTTCAGGGCATGGCCGGCCTTGATCATATAGGCCGCGGCGTCGCTGACGAGGACCTTGAGGCACCTTGAGGCTTGAAATCAGGCCAAAGATAGCGCAGCGTGTCATTGACTGCACGCACGATCTCCCCGGAGTTGGTCTTCTCCAGAAACATGCACTGGACGAGGTGGGGACGAAAGTACCTCTCCTTGGACAAGCGTCCCGCGATGATGTTGGCCACATATCGACCTGCCGAATCGGTCGTCTCGTCGACGGACAGCCAGATGGGCTGCTGTCCGAGGTCGGCACGGATCCCCGCCAAGGCCTCGTCGTAGCACTTGTCGAGGTAGTGCTTTCGAATCCAGCTTTCATCGGGGATCTGGAGAGTGATGTGCTTCTCCAGGAACGACTGGAGGGCAGGGTTTTCCAATTTCGACCATGGGATGCCAGCGGCCAGCATGGCCTGGCACAGCTCCTGAGCCACGACTTCGCACTTGTGCCTCTTTCCGCCACCAAAGTCCTCCATGGTGGCTTGCGTGACCGTCCTCTTCTTCTTCAAGGCCAAGTTGCTCTTGTGGTGGTCTCCTCGGACATGTTGGGCCAGCTCAGACTTCTGCTTCGCCCGGAAAGTCTTTTCACAAGCTCGACAGGAAGCCGTGTCACTCGACACGTACTTGAAGGTGGCCCCATCGCCGCCAGCGTTGAATTCCTTCAGCCACTTGTCACGAAGAGCAGCACTCATCTTGATAGGAGACGTGTTCACACTTTGTGTACACTCTCTCACTGTAGTACACCGCCTCACTGCTGTACACGCTGGGGACGCAACGCACGCAAGTGGACGCAACGTTTTGTTTTTGAGATCGATCGCAGTTAAAAATTTCGATC
This sequence comes from Myxine glutinosa, assembly GCF_964187855.1. Classification (NCBI taxonomy): domain Eukaryota; kingdom Metazoa; phylum Chordata; class Myxini; order Myxiniformes; family Myxinidae; genus Myxine; species Myxine glutinosa. The sequence goes on from NC_136261.1 coordinate 33,507,247, forward strand.
GCAGTTAAAAATTTCGAAAAATTCCCTAATTTTTTTTTAGCGTTGCCAGACATTTTCGACCAAAAAGGGCATTTTATTTTATTTTTCCCGAAAAAGGGCGAAATCTTTTTTTCCTCCGAAAATAGCAAAATAATTTTTTTGCGTGCAAAAAAGCCATTTTATGTGAAAAAATATTTTTTGTTTTATGTGAAAAAATAAAAAATATTTTTTCACATAAAAATCCGATGTATAATCATAATACATCAAGTAAGAACTATCTTTTCTTGCATCATAACCAGGAAGATATTTGTTGTTTGCTTTAGCATATCTCTTCGAACATACTTGAGATATTCCGCCTCTTTTAGCCTTCTCTATCATCAAAAGCATATCTACATCACCGATTAAATCCAAATCCTGTTTTGTCATTTTAAAGATAGCACTCCAAAGCCAACTCTGGGGCTGTATAATAATGAGCAGGGTCTAGTCCATATGAATCCTTGTTATGACAAACATTCTCTGAAAGCCTCCAACACATCAGCCAATAAGAGCACATCAGTCTTCAGCTATAAATCATGATATTCACCGAGATTCTTAAGGTTAAACTTCTTCCAAACATTTTGTGCTTGAGTATAATCTTTATCAGTTATATGAGTTTTATTCAACTTGTTGTAGAAATCTTCTTTAGAGGGGAGTTGTGTCTCTTCAAACCTCTCAAACGAGTTCATATAATCATATGGATATATTCCCTTTTGTGATAGGCGTGTAATATCTTCTTGATTTGAAAAATGTGAGTTAAGATTAGGAAACTTTTCAAAATGTTTGATGCTAAATTAGATAAAGGACTTGACATAAATTTAATTGTGTCAAGAAATCTGATATGAGATATGTGAGATGTATGAATTGTTTTTGTGAAAGATGAATTTCTGATCTGTGTTAGGAATGGCTGAAATGTCTCCAGGTGTTTTACTCAATTATTTTATAAATAGATGTGTATCACAGTGTGCATTGTTTTGAAGAAAGACTGGAAAGAAAGAGGGGAGTTTATAATTAATATCACAACTTTGATGAGCCGGACCCTATAGGAACCTGCGAGATGACAATGATCTCTTACCTTTACACCTTCACCAATTTCTTCTTCACAAATATGACAGATATTGTTCTGCTTAAATTCCCTTTTCTCTTCTTTGGTTGAATTCATTGGCTCATTGTGTTTTCTCATTATCTTACTTAATCTAACAAAGTCCTTTTCCAGTCGTCTAACAAACTCTTCTGAAGCATCTTCTATGCATATGAAGCATCTGAAGATGAATTGGGTAACAGAGGCTCTGAACAGGGTGTAGGACATCAATCTAGAAATAAAGGAGATGGGATAATTGATACTCCAACGAGTATTGGTTAAACTATTCTGAAACATAAAGAGCTAATTGGTTCAACCGCTTCTGCCATGGGAAATGTAGAAGGTGCTATAAAGAGTATTAAAGACGCTCAAAAGGAGTCTCATAAGTTACAAGCAATCAAAGAAATTAAGGAAGGCAAAACTCAAACTATCTCCACAAGAACAAAAAAATCATTCAAATACTTTGGTCAGGGTTTCAAAAGTTAACAACTTTTTTTTACTAAATATATACAAGTATGGAAGCGATTGATAGTATCTATGATTTGGATGATACGATTATCATTTCAAACTCTACTAACAAGGAAGACTATTTTAAAGTAAATGCTATAACAGGAACAGACTGGAATTCAAACGGAACAAAAAGTTTTGAAATAAATGATCAACAAACTTCCATGAATCTTGCTGATAGTATCTTGTTGTGTAAATTTACATTCACTAAGGCTGCGAATAACATTAATGCTACACTCGTAAATTATTTCTTCTGGAAAATGTTTGATAGTGTTCGTTTGTACAATGGAACACAAGAGGTTGAAGCGGTTGATTATGTCTCTGCTACATCGAAAATGATGAAATTTACACTATATTCGTTTAGTGATATAATGGGTAAGGGAGCTGTTGAAGGTTTTATTCCTGATATGTCACAGGGAACAAACACAGACCCTGGTTAGAGTCAAAGAAAGTCAATGTATAATGATGAAACAAAAGCAGAGAATAGTTTTACCGTAGCAGTTCCCCGAAAGGGTATATTTGGATTTTGTGATGATGATAAAGTTCTGTTTGGACTTAAAATTAGATTTCAACTGCAAAGGAACGATAATGAAAATAGATTGCTTTTTGGTGTCGACAATGCTTTCGCTGCACAGAATAAATTTGTTATTAATGAAATGTGTTGGTATATTAGCGAATATACTCCTAATCTTAAAACAGAAGAGATGTTGAATAAAAGACTTAACTAAAAGAAACCACTAAAAGTATCATACCTTAAAAGAAGATGCCAACACGTTAAACTGAACCAAACTACCTACACGTGGAATTTGGGTGTTCTGGAAGGAAAGCCACGATACCTATGGCTCATTTTTAAGAAATCAGTTGGAGATGAAGATGAAGGTACTGATAAGAATAATGCGCTGAGTGATAATGCTAAGGTTGAACAACTTCGGGTTTCTCTGGATGGAACATTTTACCCGCGAGATATATTGGAAATTGATTGGGAAAAAAATGATTATGCGGAAGCCGACATGTCTTACCAAAAGGTGTGTGAAAGCAACGGCAATAAAGATCCAATTTTGGATATGGTTTCATTTCAAAAACTTCATACAATCGATGCAATTGACTTGAGTTCTCAAAAGGAAACTATAAAGTCAAATAGAGTGGAAACTTCCCTATACATTGAAAGGAGGGAGAGTGAAGAAGTTGGTACATATTGTTTGCTTTTGGAAGAAACAGAATTGCAGATTAATACAGATAATGGTGTTATGATTAATATCACATAGATTTTTCTAATAAATAAATGAGCAGTAAAGTATTAACTGATGTATATGTTAATAAAATAAATCTTGATAATTGCAAATTGCAAACAGAATTGCAGATTAATACAGATAATGGTGTTATGATTAATATCACATAGATTTTTGCACAATTGATCACAAGATATGTGATATGTGATAAATATCACATCGTCTTGTATTTAAAACCAAAAGCCTTGTACGATTAGCGATCATACAATTCAAAGAAAAGGAGCCGTAAGAATTGATGTTTTGCTCACAAGAGAGCAGGTGAAAACACGAAATGATACTGGCTCACTTAAAATTAAAATGACAAAACCTAGGCTAAAGAGTGGAGGATTTCTTCCGTTTCTAATTCCTTTATTTGCTGGTTTAAGTGCGGCGGGAACATTGATGGGTGGTTTTTTAGCAGCAGTAAAAACTGCTAACGAAAGGAAGGCTCAAATACAGACTCAAAAAGAGTTGGAAAGATATAACAAGGAGTTGGAAAAACAAATTAGTGGAAGTGGTGTAATTGTAGATTTTGCTGAAAAACTTGAAAGCCTACCTGATAAAGCGAAATTGTTATGCCCCCATTCCACTTATGCCGATTGGCCCCGATTAGCCCCGATCTCCAGGTCGGGAGCGATCGGGACACTTTGGGAAAAAACTGGTCATCTACGCTGTATCTACGTCCTAAGTACGCTCCGATTACGATCACTACGCTGTAACCACGCTCATCGTGGGTAGATCGGGTCCCTGAAGACCCGATCGAAGCCGTTTAGAGCCGATGTGTTCCCGCTCGCGTACGCTGTAACCACGCTGCATTCGCGATTGCCGCCGCTCTGACATGATGCATTCCCGATCGCCGCCGATCTAAAACTGATCCAACGCCGATGCTGCCGATCTATTGCCGTTTCAACTACGTCATTCCCGACCAAACCGATCTAACTACGCTCTATTCCCGTCTTTAAGCCGACTAAAAAGCAGATTTCAGGTCCCGATCCGTATAAATAGGGCCCGATTTGCTTGCCGATCATCAGTATCGTCGAAGACAGCCATGGATCAACATCAGAGAAATGGCCGTCTGCAGCTCGCTCTACTTCTCCAACAATATGCAATTAATGAAAGAAGAGCTGCTCAAGTGAGAAGAAGAATGAGAAGAAGAAGAAGAGAAACCAAAGCTTTCAGAATCATTGGAATCTCCTGTGATGAAGCTATCTCCGAGGGCCTTTCACTCACTCACCGCAGGCAGGTAGGTGGTCTTTCTGTCTTCTACCGACTCCTCTCCGGCCTTGCTCCCCCAGCTCTCTCTGTGCTTTGTCCCCCAAATATTCCTTCAGGTCGCACAAGATCTGCCAGCAACCCTCTGATGGTTAAACTGCCGAAATCTCGGCTCGCTGCTCACCTTCACTCTTTCATTCCTCTTTTCTCCCGCCTCTGGAACAAACTCCCACACTCCCTTCAATCCCACTCCTCCCTCCAGGTCTTTAAAACAGCTGTTCACCACAATCTCTTATCTTTCCCCATCCAAAACCTTGATCTTTTCTACCCCCACGAATTCACCCCAGATCCACCTTGTTTGAAATTCCAACTTCTTTCCTGGAAGTCCTGGCAGTGTCAATATGTTTTATACCTCTCCCGCCCCCCCCCCCCCCCCCACTTTCCATGCCTCCTCCCCCAAAGCCCTCTCCCTCCCACAGATCTCTCGATGTCCCTGCTCTCAGATGTTGTGTTTGTGTTCCTCCCCCTCTCGCCCCATCTTGTCTACCGCTCCCCATGTTATATGTTTTATGTGTCGGTTTGTCTTTCTGTGTGATTAATGTTAGCTCTTTCACGAGCCTCGATCTTGTATACAAAAAAAAAGAAAAAAAAGAAAAGAAAAGAAAAAGCCCCTCAGTTCTGGGTCCGGCCATGGTTGACAGAAGAAAGAAGATTGCAGTTTGGGCACTACGACCGCTTGATGAATGAACTGAGGCTGGAGGACATCAACTCTTTCCAGAACTTTGTGAGGATGCCACCTGCTCTCTTTGATGAAATCCTCCACAGAATCACCCCGAGGATTGAGAAAGAAGATACCAGGCTGAGAAAGGCCCTACAACCTGGAATGAAGCTCGCCATCACCCTGAGGCATCTGGCTACAGGAGACCTCTACCCAACTCTCTCCTACGACTTCAGGGTCAGCAGAAACACCATCGTCAAGTTCATTCCGGAAGTGTGTCAAGCCATCGTTGCAGAGTTCAAAGAAGAAATGGTGAAGTGCCCTACCACCCCAGAAGAATGGACAGAAGTCGCTGATGATTTCGAAAGTAAATGGAACATCCCTCATGTGCTCGGAGCTCTTGATGGCAAACACGTCGCCCTCAGATGCGCACCCAACTCAGGCAGCCTCTACCACAACTACAAGGCCTTCTTCTCGATCGTGTTGATGGCACTGGTGGACGCCGACTATAAGTTATTGTGGGTGGATGTTGGTGGAATGGGACACATGTCAGATGCTCAGATTTTCAATGCTTCGGAGCTCAAAGAGTGCATAGAGAATGAAACCATTGGAATTCCCGACCCCCTGGCCATGCGGAACGATGATGAAGAGATGCCATTCTTCATCCTTGGAGATGATGCCTTTGCTCTCCGCACCTACTTGATGAAACCCTATGCCAGACGTGGACTCTCTCCTGAACAACTCGTCTACAACTACCGCATCTCAAGGGGTCGACGAGTGGTGGAGAACGCCTTTGGCATCTTGGCAAACCGTTGGCAATGCTTGCTCAAGACACTACAACAGTATCCTGAGGTGGTGCGTGACCTGGTCGAAACTGCTATCTGTCTGCACAACATGCTCCGCATCCGGTTCCCAAGTATTCAGCATGCCGAGGTGGACCAGGAGGATTATCGACACAACATCATCCCTGGTGAATGGAGAGATCAAGCCAACATGTTAGAGGTGGAGCAGGCAGTTCGAGGTAACAGGGACAGTGTAGAGGCCAAGCGTCAGATGGAGGTACTGAGACTCTATTTTAACAGCCCTGCTGGTGCAGTTCCATGGCAGGAGAGGATGGTGAGACATCATTAGAGACACTATGGGAAGGAGTTGAAAGACATTTTGGAGGACATTGTTGTATTGTTATGTATTGCATTGATAATGATTTCTATTGATATTCATGTGACAATAAACATTATGAAACTTGATATTCAATGTTTGCCTTGTGTTGGTTGGAAAGGGAGAAGTTATTATTGCTGGGTTGAGGGGATGAAAATGCATTGCAAAATGAAAGGTCTTCAAAATAAAAGCTAAAAATTTGAAAAGTTTTTGCTGGGTAGAGGGGATCAAAGTTTGCATTCACTTAATTAAAAGGTCATAAAATTAAAAGCGGTAAAATTGATTATTAATAATATTTGTTTAACTTGTACCGCTTTTAATTTTAGACCATGGGGTTATTGGGCAATGCAATTTGGCTCATGCAGTTATCAATTCCACTTAACAACGTTGACAAAAATTGTCGTGTCGAAATACTTGATCGGGTGAGGCTGATGCAATCCGGACCGATTTATATACAGCGGCTTTGATCGGCATTGGAGCGGGACGGATAGGTAACGATCGTCGTCGAAACGGCACAAGATAATCCTCCCGCTGCAACGACGCTGTAATCACGATCAAGCCGTTCTAACTGCGATCAAGCCGTTCTAACTACGATCATTCCGATGGACTACGTTGCATTCACGCTGTAATCACGATCAGTCCCGCTATTTCAGATCGGGATGGAAATTTTAAACATGTTAAAAAAATCGCCCCGATCTATTTTTTTGTCCCGATCGACAAAGATCGAAGACGTTCCGTTTACGATCATGCCGATTGATCCCGTTCCAAATAGGATCGTTCCCGTTGTGCAGATCGGGGTCGATCGGCATAAGTGGAATTGGGGGTATTAGTTGGAGATATGCTTTCTTCTATCGCACAGGCAGGTGTAAGACCAACTAAAAGGGGGGTAATGGATTATATCTTTCTCATTAATAAATTGAAAAATGGTATAAACAATTTGTAAAGGATACAACATCAAATATAGAACTTGCTAAATATTGTAAAAAACTAAAAATTGATCATGTGGTTATTTGTATGAGAGATTAACAAAGTTGTCTGAAAATACAAATAATATTGTTATGAATTTAGAAGATAATAATGGGAATGGTTGTCATTGGGTTTGTATTTATAATAGTCAGGAAAAATGTTATTTTGATAGTTATGGTATGCCACCACCTCTTGAATAAAAAATTCTTACAGAATGGTGTTTATCAAACATTTCAAGTCCAAGACATTAATTCCAAATGCTGTGGTCAATTATGTTTATATGTATTATTTCAACTCAACAATAATGAAAATTTTGATGATGTCATTTTTAATCTAATATAAATGACTTATGTTGGAAAAGATGGTTCTATCTTTGGCATATCCCAAGAGTTGGATATCGATCTATCAAATTATTATACAAAGGCACAGGCTGAACGACAAAAATATAATAAAACAAAAAATATTAATATGAAAAATACTTATAAATTAATCAATTATCCAAGCCCCACAGATGCCAATGATTTAATTAGATTTAATGATTTATCACAAGATATATCTTTCAATAAAACAGCACGTTTTGTTAAACAAGTAGAATTTACAACCACAACACCTGGGTCTACAAACAATACACCTTTCCTTATTAAATTTAACTATCTACTTACAATTGAACTTCATAAAGAAGGACATGTAGTTAATATGAGAATCAATAAATGGGAGTATAATATGTATGATTTAGGGTATAATTGGTCCTTTTCAATAAACTTGGAAGACTTACATGATTTTAATCAGACTCGAAGAAGAATATTACCCGCTTGGTGAGGATAAGGAGATATGTGGCAGCACAATTAGCAAACAACAAATACACGATTTCAAGAATAGAAAATTACATGACAGCAAAGCAATAGTTTATATGACAAAGAAGGAAGGAAATCAGATAAATATACAAAGCCAAGGAATACAAACCAATTTAACAACAGGAAGATGGGGTGGCATTACTTGTCATCATATTAATCTCTCCTCTATTTCAGAAACATTAATTTTTTTAATACATAAATGGCAGGGAGAAGACTACAAGATAATTATAATTTTTGTATTCAAGGATACTTACAAGAAAAGGGTTATTATTATTATTATTATTATTATATTATTATGTTAGATATTACATTCCTTATGAATTAGAACATAGACATGGGAAATTTTTAATTAAGAACTGGTCTTATACTGATATTGCTAAACCGACAAATGAAGATTTGATTAAAATATTAAATAAAAATCAACTTCTAAAAGTTATGAAATATAAAACTCTTAGAAATCCTCAACAAATCTTATTGGTATTCTATTATGAGAAAAATAATTACAGATACAAGAATATCTCAAAATCCAGATGAATATATGTATAATATTCTATGGGGAGATGGTTCAAGGGTAGCAAGGGATGAGGAAGGAGTTGAAGAAGAGAGGGAGGAAAGGGAGAAAAGAGAGAAGGAGGCAAGGGATAAAAGAGAAGGAAGAGAGTGAGAAAAAGGAGGAGGAAAGAGAGAGAGGGAGGAAAAATATAAAAATATGGAAACCAGTGAGATTAATAAAAGATTGGAGGTATTACAGAAAGAGGTATTACAGAAAATAAATCAAACTCAATGCACTGAGGAGGAAAATAAAGAAATTAAAAGTTTAATGAAAAAAATATTTTCAAGAATAACTCAAATTGCAGGGAGGAGGTGGGGATAAAGTGTGTCAAGTGGGGAGGAGGTGGGGATGAGAAAGTGGGGATAAAGAAGAAGAAAAAGATTATGTAGTTGATGATGTTAGTGTTATTGACTTTAGTTAAAGTTTTATATAGATATTTTTTTCCCCTAAATAAACGGAGGAGAGAGTAAAGGCATTCCGAAGGATTCTTTATGTTTTAAAAATCAAGATAGAAATGTATATGTTGGAAACCAAAAAGGTTTTCACACTCTATGAATTTTTCTCATAAATAAATGAGTTATTGTGTTAAGTGTAAAAAGAAAACCAATACTAAAATATCTCGTTTGTTAAAAGTAAAAATAATAGAGTTTATCAAAAGGGAATATGTTTAGTGTGTGGCTCTAAAAAGTGTCAATTTATTTCTGAGCATAAAAGCAGAGGAGATATGCAAAAGTTTATATCAGGGAGTAAATTTACAACTGGAATTCAGGGGTAATTACACCTTCCGGGGTATTCTTTCTCTGGACCAGGAACAAACTTGGATAAAAGATTAGATGAGGCTGACAATCCTAAACCTTGGTCTAAACCTCTAAATAGGGTTGATGGCAGTACTTGAGTACGATGGCAGGACACGTATTTGTGTATGAAGCATGATATTGATTAAGGGAATAGCACTACGTTGGATGAAAAACACAAAACTGACAGACAAAGGTTGTATAATTTATCTCCGATACGAAATCCAACGTTGAGAGAGAAAGTTGATAGGTTTATTGGGAAAAAATTGATAAGTGTTAAATTGAGACTGGGACTTGGTTATCAAAAAAACTATTAAGCTCTAATGATGTCATCAAGACTGTGGAGCAAATCGCTTTTGCGGATGAATTACATAAACCTATAATCACAAAGTTAAAAAGACGGAAGGTTTATTCCAAAGGTGTTGATTACGTCTGGTCCGCTGATTTAATTGAACTAAATAATGATGGGGGATACAAGGCCAGAGGCAGTAGAGATGGAAGACCAGTCCAGATGATTTGATGGCTGCTTGAAGACCGTGCCAGTCAGCCTGAGTGAAATGCCAGACTCGCCGGCACTGAGGAAGCTCTCTGAGAATGGCCAGAGAGATGTCCACTTTAACAAGGAAATGATCAGAAGAACCGATTGGAGCAGAAGAAGAGCAGCAGACATTTGCAGGGAAGTTAGTCATAACCAAGCCTAGAAGAGAAGATACTCCACTGACTGAGATTCGGGTCGGGAAATTGACAGATTGTGTCTGGCCCAGTGAGTCGCAGAAGTCCCTTGCTGAGGTGCCATGGCTGGTGTGAGAGGAACCTACACCCAGCCAGCTGTCATGATGACAGTTGAAGTCGCCACATATGAGGAAGAGAGAGAGTTGGGATGAGTGGATAGAAGTTTCTCCATGTTGTCAGACAGGGAGATGTAAATGGAGTCATCATTGTTTGGAGGACAGTACAGAACACCTATGAACAAAAGGTGGGAGCAGAGAGGAAGCTGTAGCCAGAGGGGGGTGGGGTGGAGAGAGGGCAGTGCAAGGAGAGTGAGGAAGAGAGTTTTTGATAAAGATAGCCACCCCACCACCAGGACGAGACTCAGGTCTATCATACCGGAGGAGGGAGTAACCAGGAAGATATATTAAGGAATCAAAGATATCTTGAAGTAGGAAAGTTTCTGTTAAGCAGATTACGCCTGGTTTGTCAGAAGCAACCTGTATGGAGAGATCAATCAGGTTTGAGCGAAGGCCCCGGATGTTTGAGGTCCATACCGTTAAGGAAGAGGGAGGGGCAGCATCGGGTACAGGACAAGGGAGGGGAGGGGTAGGGTAAGATGACGGGTGAGAGGAAGTAGGGAGAGCTGTTGATAGTGTGTCGGAGATTGCAGAAGAGTTTGGAGAAAGGGAAGGATGAGGAGGACAAAAGATTTGATGGTGATGGGAAGAGGCACAGTGAGGTGTTGTTTGAGGGGGTGTGGGGGGCAGAGAAAAGTCAAAGACTGGAGGAGGTGGACGTATGTGATGGAAGGGAGAGGAAGTGGGGAGGAGGCAGCTATGAGGAGGAGGGGGAGAGGGGAGAATTTGAGAAAAATAGTAAGGGGAAGATTAGAAGGGGAGGGTTGGGGGGGGAGGAGTTCTGAAGGGGAGGAGTGAGGGGGGAGTTTTTAAGGGGAGGGGTGAGGAGGAAGTTTTGAAGGGGAGGGGTGAGGAGGGAGTTTTGAAGGGGAGGGGCAAGTGGGGAGATTTAGAGGGGAGGTGTGGGGGGGGGGGCGTTTAGGAGGGGAGGCCGAGGGGCAAGGGGGGAGTTTAGGAGGGGAGGGGTGAGGAGAGAGAATCGAAAGGGAGGGGTGAGGGGGAGTTTTGGAGGGGAGGGTGAAGGGGGAGTTTCGGATGGGAGGGGTGATGGGGGAGTTTAGAAAGTGGATGATTTATGAAAAACGAACATTTATTACAAACTGGGTTGATTGTGACTTTCAAGTCAGGGATCCGTTTGAAAACGATAGAAGAGGGGTGGAATGAAGGTGAGTTTAGAGAATGGAGAAAGGAATGACTGTAAGAGATTGAATTTTTTTTTGAAATGGAATGATTTGATGAGGAAATTGAAAAGCCTTTTAAATCGGAATAAAAACTGCGTGTTGTATAAACCACTGAATAAAACACTGCAGGGGAAAGTTTAAACATATTTAAACAAAACTGTGAAAAACAATCTGGGAAAAGTCCCTGAAGTGAGGGCGTGGATCAGAGAAAGGGCTAAATGAGATGGAGGAAACTAGAATTGGAAAGGCGTATCGACTGGAGATGGAAGGAAGAGGTGGAAGAAAAGGAGATAAAGGGGGCGGAGCGAGACAACAAGCACGTGCCGCGAGGAGAGAAGGAAAACAAAATGGTATCTAAAACATTACACAAAGGGTAGATGTTCGGGGAAGTTTGGGGGAGAAGAGAAAATATAAGAAATAAGCAATTATTAAGCTTAAATGTTTACCCAATTTTCAATTTTCAAAACAATTGAACTAGTTATTTTTCAATTTTGATCGCACCACCTTTCAGAGGCCATTTTTGGATTCTGTGACCCTGAATTACAATAAGAAAGTGTTCTTACTTTTATAAAATTCGAAAAATCTCACATTTGGCCAAAGCAACCCATTAGCAGGGGGAACCAATTTTTACCCGAACCTGGTGGGGGGTCGAAACAAAATTGAAAATCCAAAATATGTTACAGAAATACTATATAGGGCTAGTGTAACAAAAAAAGTACAACTCGAATAATTTTCAAAAATAGGGCATTTCACCCCTTATAAAGGGAAGAGGAAGACAAGAAGGGCACAATCCATAATAAAGCCTTACATTGTCATGTTGCATGTGTTGGGTACGAGCCTGTACCCCACACATGCAACACAGTCCCCTCCTGCTGGATCATAGGCTCTTGTCAATGTCAATCAAAATCTCCTGGCATTAACAATTAAACATTCATTCTCCGATTTATCTTACCCATTAAATTAGAGGGGGTTGAGAAATGCGAGACCGAATCTAGCATTACCTCATTAATCATAGCGTTCGACCTGCATAATTTCATAAAAAACACAATCCTGATATGTACAAAACAAAATTATTTAACCTCCCATCCTCTTCGTGCCTTGTCCAGAAGTTACTATGGCGTGAAGAGAAGCGTGGTACCAAAATACAAACAGGCCTACTTTACTTCAACAACAATTTAACTTTTCCAAACATAATCCTCATCTATTGACCACATCTCCCAGTGGATGTCAACTTACCCAGCTGGTCAGCTCAGCAAAAAATCCCAATTCCATTTCCAATTATACAGCCGATATACCCTCCAGAGCACAGATGGAGTCACATGTGACCAAGTGGAGCATTCACAGAAACAATTTAATACAATTCAAACACTTTCTCAACTTTGCAGCGAGGAAGTCCCACAATGAGGTGGTGGGGGTGAAAAAGACTATGTTGTTGTGTGCAGAGAGTAGTTGGCTTGGTTAAAGGTGTCACATGATCTGTCCTTCCACAGGGCACAACAAAGTCCACCCCCCAATCCTGTACTAATACAGTGTTGTTGTTGTTCCTTTACAGGAGAGGGACACCAAAATGGCCTTCCATGGTCGCAAAGGGTCTCCGGCCTCTTGGCTGACCAAAACCTGGCCCTCCTCCCAGCAGATCCCTCTCCAGCCATAACGGCATGGGAGTTGGGGGTGAAGGCATGAAGGAACATCCTTCTTCTCTCTCCAAGAGAACTTTGATGTCCTGTGGTTGATGTTTTTGGTGACGTCTACATTACCCAGATATGTGTGTGTGTGTGTGTGTGTGTGTGTGTGTGTGTGTGTGTGTGTGTATGTGTATGTGTATGTGTGTGTGTGTGTGTGTGTGCGTGCGTGTGTGTGTGTGTGTGTCTGATTCACTGGACATTAGCATCAAGTGTGACCATTCTTCCAGGAATTTCATCACCCCTTTGCTACCCTCACCTCCAAACTCAGGTTCACCTGGGCGACCAAATATCTCTCCCACTCCACTTTCTACCCCCATGGCCTATCCAGCTCCCCTCACCAACCTCCTCCACATTAACCCGCCAGCCCCCCCGCCCCAGGTTTCACCCACTCCCGCACCCTCCCCCACCCTGCTCCCCACATACTCAGAATCCCCCAGGCACAGAACGGGTATCTCATCAAATTCTCACTGAAACATCCTCAATCGTAACTTACTCGCGATTGCGCTTCTCCCCTCCATCCTTGCCAGGATCATAGACTCCACGTGGAAGGTGCTGGATAAGGCCCAGTCGTTGAGCAATACGCACTTGTTCCTCCTCAGTCAACTGTGTGGCAAGTCTTGACTGGGTGGGTGTTGGGTGGTATACTGGTACTCCCGTATCCTCCTGCAAGGAATGAACTCAATGTTACAATCCAAATAGCAAACAAGTAAACACACAATTCATCAGTTATGTTAAATAACATTGGGGGGAGTGAATGATTTATTATCGTACAATGCTCAATGACTTGTAATAAAATGAAAAAGAATTACCCTACAGGCCTACATCGACCATGGTACAAAATTCAGCACAGCCTGTCATACTTACCGGATTATAAGATGAACTAGAAAGGCACTCAGGAGAGTGCATACCTCCGCCAGGCTGAACAGTTTACATGTTGTATCCCACTGATAGACCGGAAGTGGATCCTGACCTCCAAAATCAAATTGGCTTGTTCTTATCCTCGTGCACACCGTTTTGAAGTATCATGCTGTATATCTTATTTATCGTTTCTGGCCCTATCTCTCAATGGTGAAGATTCACTTCTTTTTTGGGATGGTCTAGGCGACACAGAACAGATCAGGACACAACATAAAGGTAACAGCAGGAGAAAGGTGAAACCCCAACAGCATGGCAGAGGGAGAAATTCAATGGAGACGGACAAACAAGGGATGAGGGTAACGATGAAGGGTAGGAGAGAATAGAATGGGTGACAAGATGGATACATCAGTACAATTTTGGGAGGGTTGTGGGGTTTAATGGGTGGAGAAAAGATCATGGTTTTGGATGGAGGATGATTTGAGAGGATGGGGAATATCTGTCTTGAAGACGTGGAAGGAAGAATGAGATTGAAGAGAATATGGAAGATGGTTCCACAGGTGGGGGAAAAAAAGAGGAATAAATGAGTGTAGGTGAGCAGTGGTACTGGATTTAGGCCGTTTTACGAGGATGGGGTTGCTGGTACTGTGTGTGTCCTGCAGATAGCTGGGTGGGACAAAGCACGGAGAGAGCAGAGGGTGCAAGACCAGAAATGAGGCAGCAGACGACAAAGAGAGCACTGATCTGTCGGCGACGGCGAAGTGAAAGGCTCATAGACTCAGCTTAATCCTGGGAGATTCCAACAATCTTGAAAGCTTTGGCTTCCATAGTGTGAAGCTGAGCAACATGTGAGGTAGGGGAGCCAGCCAACAGGGGAGAGCAGTACTCCATCAAGCTACGGATGAAAGCCTTGTAGGTGGATAGGAGCTCAGGTGTGCCAAGGAAGGACTTTGGATGATGGACAACGGAAGATGTCCGGTCAGCCTCTGGCTTTGGAGGCCAATTTTGCAATGTGGCCTGCCGAAGAAAGAGATCATGGCCTAGAGTGAGACCCAAGAGTTTGAGTGGCTGAATCTCTTTGAGATGGATGTTGTGAAAGTAGATGGGAGGATTTGCAGAACAATCCTTTGCAGAACGATTTGCAGAACGATTCAAACCTCGACTCTGATTCTGCAACTGGACCAGACGGCATCAGCCCACGGGTCCTAAAATCCTGCTCTGCCGCTCTATCTCAACCTCTCTCTGTTTTCTTCACCCTCTCTTTTGCTCAAGCTCATCTGCCATCATCTTGGAAATCGGTAAACATTACCGCTTTACACAAAAAGGTGCAAAAACAGATCCTTGCAACTACAGACCAATCAGCCTGTTCCCAATTATCAGGAAAGTCATGGAATCCATCATGGCTTCGGATATCAAATCCTTCCTCTTCTCCAATGGCTTGATCTCCGATCATCAATTTGGATTCAGACCAGGTAATTCTACTCTGGACATGCTGATTCTGCAGACTCAACAATGGATGGAGGTCCTCAATGCCAAAAGGAAATCAGAGCCGTCTCCCTTGACATATCACGTGCCTTCGATACGGTCTGGCACCCCGCTCTGCTCACCAAACTCTCCTCCTATGGTATCCATGGAAATCTCCATGCACGTCAAGCAGACTTCCTCTCTGATCATAGTCAATGTATGGCCCTGAATGGATTTCTCTCATCTCCCCTTCCTGTTCAGGCTGGAGTTCCCCAAGGCAGTGTTCTGGGCCCTGTGCTTTTTCTGGTCTTCATCAATGATCTTTCCGACTCTCTGGAAAATCCTCTCTATCTCTTTGCTGATGACTCCACTCTCTGCTGCTCCATTATTCATCCCTCAGATCAGCAGTCTGCAGCCTCCTCATTCTCTGAAGACCTGGACAAAATCACAGACTGATCAAACAAGTGTAGTAAGGGAAACATATGAAAATCTGTTAACTAAATTGTTACCAAAAAATTTCTTCACCAATATGTTTGTAAAGGTGTGTAATAACATGTGTTAAAATGTTGAAGGTCAACTCCCGTGGGAAACCCAGAAAAAAAGCTGTTGAATTCGGGTACCGAAAAATTATTTTCGAGAATTTTAATTTTTTTAAATCGGCCCTTAAGTAACTTATGAGGGGTCAAATAAGGGTTTTTCATGATTCTGAGTTGATTGTTAACATTTATATTTCACCACAGACACTCCTTTGTGGAAAAATAATTTCTAAATATATCTCATTTTCTACTTTGCAGGACATGGAGTCTAGCAATATGGATGAAGACGTTACTCCACCTGTGCTCAATTGCTTCATCTGTGCACGCTCGGATACACCAGCTGAAAGGCTCATACAGGCAACTCCAAAGGGATACTCAACTTTATTGAAACAAGCAGAAACTGTCGAAAATGTTACTGTTGTGGAACGTATGAAGGAGGCTCAAAAGGAAGGAAAACTGAGGTACCACCAGAAGTGTAAAAATGATCTGTACAACAACTTTGTTGCAACCACCAAGAAGTCAGCTCAAGCATCAAAGGCAGAGAAAGAGTCATCAAAGTTGAAGAGAAGACGCACTACTTGCGAGTTCAGTTCATCAACTGGCTGCAGTTCTAGAAATCACAGTCAGTTGACCTCCTGTATAAGGATGTATGCATTCTTTGCAACCAACCAGCCCAGCTCTACAAAAATAATCCAGCACAAGCTAGAAAGAAATACAAAGTGCCAGATAATTTGACTGCAGATACACTGAAGGCAAGCTTGCTGAAGACAGCACGGAGTCGCGGGGATGACTGGGGCACTGAAGTCACTGGACGCCTGGAAGGGATCAACGACTTGGTAGCAGAAGAAACACTGTACCATTTGCGATGCAAACTTATGTTTGCGAGAGGTGACAGTTTGTCCAAGACTGATGAAGAAGGAAAAAGGAAGAGAGGACAGAGGAGTATTGATGAGGAGCGAGAGGCAGTTTTTATTGAATTCTGCGAATGGTTAGACTCAGAATTAGAGCATGGGGTAATGAACATGGACCAAGTCCATGAAAAACTGCAGGAGTTTGATCAGTCACCAGAGAAGAGCCTTTCTTATTCAAAGCATTGGCTAAAGATAAAACTTCTAGAGAAATACGAAGACACCTTGTATTTCACAACACAGGAAAGAAGGGCAGATGTACTCTGTCTCAAAGATGGCACCGACAATATTCTGCGAGCGCATCATGCTAATCTTGACCATGGAGATGAGAAGACTCAGATCATAAAGACGGCACTCAAGTTCATATCCAATGATATTGCCTTGATTGATTTAGGTCCAAAGTCATACCCCACCACACACAGTATGACTGACATCGATAGTCAGCTGACACTTGTTCCTGCAAGCCTTCAGATGTTCTTGAGACCGATTGTCAAGACAGACGAAAGAGTTGCCGTTTGGGGGCAGAATTTTATTAAGGCCTGTCGACCTCGGTCTGGAGTATTGCCACACCAAATGGGGCTTGCCATACAACTTGATCATAGACTTGGGTCAAAATGGATGCTCAACAAGTTCCACCGGCTGGGATACACTGAGTCTTACACGGAGACACAAAACTACAAATACTGCTTCCTTAATAGTAGGAGTGGAGATGATGTTCCAGATACTTCTGGCACTCTTGACACCATTGTGGAGGAAACCGATGAACAGATCAATGATGAGGTTGCGGTTGATGCTGCGCTTGAGGCTCAATCAGTGATGACAGCCAAAGTGCCAGCCAGTGAAAGTGAATTGTCAAGTAATGATCAGGTGGTCTTTATGGAGGTTGGGGAAACAGACAATGCAGTCACTCAGTTTGTTGGAGACAATATAGATTTAAACATTGTCTCTATTCACGGAAACACTCCCTTTCACTCAATGGGTTGGATCGAAGTCACCTCTCCGGCACCACCTTTGCCAGATCCACAGACAACAGCAGCTTTCCCCCGGGTGAAGTTGAAGGCACTCGACAAAGCTAAGAAACCGGCGATGCAGCTGCAAGAAGAATGGGGTCACGTGCATCTCGGCCTGTGGAGTCTGTAATGGCATTACATGCAGAAACTGCAGTCATGATGTTGTTGAGTCTGAAGAAGACATAGACAATGACTGTTGAAACTTCTGACATTGTGAATGAGAAATAACTCTCGAGTATTATATATGTATGTGAAATAAAAGCTACTTTGTGTGTAAATGTAAAAGTGAAAATATAAATGTTAACAATCAACTAAGAATCATGAAAAACCCTTATTTGACCCCTCATAAGTTACTTAAGGGCCGATTAAAAAAAATAAAAATTCTCGAAAATAATTTTTCGGTACCCGAATTCAACAGCTTTTTTTCTGGGTTTCCCACGGGAGTTGAACTTCAACATTTTAACACATGTTATTACACACCTTTACAAACATATTGGTGAAGAAATTTTTTGGTAACAATTTAGTTAACAGATTTGTGAAATATCTCATAAAATGCCCTTACTAGTGGAACATGTCTTTCAATCCTGACAAATCTCACTCTTACTATGTCTCTCCGAAAAGACCGACTGGACAACCCTCCCATCTACTTTTCCAGGCAGGAGAGGAAGGGGGGAGGGCAGGAGAGGAAGGGGAGTGGCTCACGTTTCTGAGTGAATGTGGCTCATGTTTGTGAGTTACGTGTGATGCCGATTCAGGAAGAAGAAGAAGAAGCCATACTACCAAATTCGTACACTTCCGGAATTGTTTGATTTATTTGTATTCAAATGTCTGGTAATTGTTCTGTATTTATTTATGTGAATGTGTACTTGTATATAACTGCCATTCATTTGAAAAGGCTTCGGCACTATCGAGCGATTTTTTTTTAACTCCAGAAAAACGATTTTTTTTTTTTCTTTGCCTAAAACACTCCCAGGCACTCACTGACGAACATATGAAAGTTTGACGAAGATCCGTTCAGCCATCTCTGAATAAAACGCACACACACAGAAAGACAACTCGCGTTTATATACTGTATATTATACTAGCAGAAGTACCCGGTGTTGCCGGGCGGGGAACGGGGGGTGCGGGGGAGGGGAGGGGAATGGGGGG
The DNA here is from genome assembly GCF_964187855.1 of Myxine glutinosa. NCBI lineage: Eukaryota > Metazoa > Chordata > Myxini > Myxiniformes > Myxinidae > Myxine > Myxine glutinosa. Next base: position 33,526,009 of record NC_136261.1, read on the forward strand.
AGGGAAGGAGAGGAGGCTCGGGGGGGGGGGGAGGAGAGGGGAATAGGGGGAGGGGGAGGGGAGGGGGGGAGTATTGGGTGGGGGGGAAGGGGAGGGGAATGGGGGAGGGGGAAGGGGAGGGGAACGGGGGTGAGGGGGAAGGGGAGGGGAACGGGGGGTGGGGGGGAAGGGGAGGGGAACGGGGGGGGTGGGGGAGGGGAGGGGAACGGGGGGGAGGGAAGGAGAGGGTGGGTTCGGGGGGGAGAGGGGAGGAGGGGGAGGGGGGGGGAAGAATTGGGGTGGGGGGAAAGGGGAGCAGTCAGAAGTGGAGGCTCTTTTACAGAGAATTTATATCTTAAAGGGGAGGGGAGGGAAGGGGGGAAGGAGAGGGGAGGGAAGGGGGGAAGGGGAGGGGAGGGGGAGGAAGGGGAGGGGAGGGGAGGAGGGAGGGGAGGAGGGGGGAGGAGGGAGGGGAGGAGGGAGGGGGAGGGAGGGGGAGGGGGAGGGGAGTGAAGGAGAGGGGAGGGGGAGGAAAGAGGAGGGAAGGGTGGGGAGAGAAGGAGGGAGGAGGGGGGAAGGGGAGGGGAGGGGGGAGGCAGGAGAGGAAGGGGAGTGTCATGTTTCTGAGTGAATGTGGCTCATGTTTCTGAGTTAAGTGTGATGCAAATCAGGAAGAAGAAGAAGAAGCCATCCTACCAAATTCGTACACTTCCGGAATTGTTTGATTTATTTGTATTCAAATGTATGGTAATTGTTTTGTATTTATTTATGCGAATGTGCACTTGTATATAACTGCCATTCATTTAAAAAGGCTTCGGCACGATCGAGCGATTTATTATTTTTAAATTTTTTTATTAAACTCCAAAAAAACAAACCTTTTTTTTTCAATTATTATTATTATTTTTTTGCCTAAAACTCTCCCAGGCACTCACTGATGAACCTCTGAAAGTTTGATGAAGATCCGTTCAGCCATCTCTGAATAAAACGCGGACACACACACACAGACAACTTGCGTTATATATATATATACTAGCGGGGTCACCCGTGGGAATCCCACGGGCATGGATGTGTGTGACATTTCGACATATTGAGTTATATGCTGCACATTCATTTTTACAAAATGGTTACTGGCAAGTCATCAGATCCAGAAATGGTGTGATGAACACAATTTATTTATTTCACATAATATGTGACCCCTCACTCCTCTCCACCTGACACTCTCCTGTCTCCACCTGACACTCTCCTGTCTCCACCTGACACTCTCCTGTCTCCACCTGACACTCTCCTCTCTCCACCTAGCACTCCTCTCCTCTCCAAACCCTCACATCCCTCTCCTTTCCAATCCCTCACCTCTCCAATCCCTCACACTCCTCTCCTCTCCAATCCTTCACACGCCTCTCCAATCGCGCCTCACACTCCTCTCCAATCGCACCTCACACTCCTCTCCAATCGCGCCTCACACTCCTCTCCAATCGTGCCTCACACTCCTCTCCAATCGTGCCTCACACTCCCCTCCAATCACTCCTCTCCAATCGTGCCTCACACTCCTCTCCAATCACGCCTCACACTCCTCTCCAATCGTGCCTCACACTCCTCTCCAATCGCGCCTCACACTCCTCTCCAATCGCGCCTCACTCGCCTCTCCAATCGGCTTTCCCCGTCTCGTTTCTCTCCTTTTTCTCCCGTCTCGTTCTTTTTCTTGCTCCAAATCGGCCCGTCGGAATCGGAAATCGGCCCGTCTCGCCCGTCGGAATCGGAAATCGGCCCGTCTTGCTTTTGTGCTTGTGCGTAAATAAATTGTGTTCATGACACCATTTCTGGTGTTGGGCTAGCGGCTAGGGTGCCGGCTTAGGATCCTGGGTTCGAATCTCGGTCGATCGCCGAATTAATGCCAGGGGGGTTGACTCAGCCTGTCATCCTTCCGAGGTCGGCTAATTGAGTACCAGTTCACTGGTAATTCCCTGTTTGTCGTTGAAGGCGGCAAAAAGGGTTGGCGTCAGGAAGGGCATCCGGCCGTAAAACATTGCTTCAAAAAGGGGACAAAAAAACAACAACTACCACGGTCCCCGAAAAGGCCAACCCCCGCTTTGCGGGGAAAAATGGCCTCTAAACGGTGGTTTTTACACCATTTCTGGATCTGATGACTGCCAGTAACCATTTTGTAAAAATGAATGTGCAGCATCTAACTCAATATGTCGAAATGTCACACACATCCATGCCCGTGGGATTCCCACGGGTGACCCCGCAAGTTTGCATTGACGTTCGTCGATGGACTCGTTCGCCCGTCTCATTCGTTTTCTTGCTGCATCCTGTTCAAGTCTGCGTTCTTCATCGATCGTCTCATTCATTTTGGAAATAGAAGTTTCCACGCAGCGCATGAATTGTCACGATCCTCAAGAGGAATTTGTCTCGTAATCATCAAATGATAAATGGCAAGTAAATTATATTGTGGAAAATTAAAGATTTCAAATAAACCTATTTAAAGTGTATTCGCACATAACTAATTTTAAAAAACGAAGAAATATCTCTCGGTAATTTCCTGAAACATATTTTACTTCCGGCTAATAATGTTGAATTAAATAAAAATGAAGAAATATATGTCGGCATCATTGTTGACGTTTTTGTGACGACTGTCATCAAACGAAAAAGTAATATATCTTAACGGAAAAGCAAAAGCGAATTTTTAATATATATCGACACGTTGCCGTCGGTGTCATGTTGGGCGGTGTATGATACACCATGACGCGATTTTTAAAAATATATCTCTGCATTTTCCCGCGTGTGTGGAATGTTCTCAATTATTGCTGACACCGAGTCCAAAACCATCGATAAAAATGAAATCATATGGTGAGTTAGATTGGAGATAAAGGCGTGAGAGAGACTCAATGGCCTTGAAGTTGAAGTTACAGGCGTTTGAGAATTCATTTCGTTCTATAAACGGCAACTTTCATTGGATTTCCTTCCCGTTTTTTTTCAACCGAGTCGAAAACTATGTTAGCGACTGTGAAAAATGAAATGATATATCGAATTTTTAATATGTATCGACACGTTGCCGTCGGTGTCATGTTAGGCGGTGTATGATACACCATGACGCGATTTAAAAAAATATATCTGCATTTTCCCGCGTGTGTGGAATGTTCTCAATTATTGCTGACACCGACTCTAAAACCATCGATAAAAATGAAATCATATGGTGAGTTAGATTGGAGATAAAGGCGTGAGAGAGACTCAATGGCCTTGAAGTTACAGGCATTTGAGAATTCATTTCGTTCTATAAACGGCAACTTTCATCGGATTTTCTTCTCGTTTTTTTTCAACCGAGTCTAAAACTATGTTAGCGACTGTGAAAAATGAAATGATATATCGAATTTAAAATAGATATCGACACATTGCCGTCGGTGTCATGTTGGGCGGTGTATGATACACCATGACGCGATTTTAAAAAATATATCTCTGCATTTTCCCGCGTGTGTGGAATGTTTGTGGAAAATTAAAGATTTCAAATAAACCTATTTAAAGTGTATGCGCACATAACTAATAAAAAAAACGAAGAAATATCTCTCGGTAATTTCCTGAAACATATTTTACTTCCGGCTAATATGTTGAATGAAATAAAAACGAAGAAATATATGTCGGCATCATTGTTGACGTTTTTGTGACGACTATCATCAAACGAAATAGTAATATATCATAACGGAAAAGCAAAAGCGAATTTTTAATATATATCGACACATTGCCGGCGGTGTCATGTTGGGCGGTGTATGATACACCATGACGCGATTTTAAAAAATATATCTCTGCATTTTCCCGCGTGTGTGGATTGTTCTCAATTATTGCTGACACCGAGTCTAAAAGTAAAACCATCGATAAAAATGAAATCATATGGTGAGTTAGATTGGAGATAAAGGCGTGAGAGAGACTCAATGGCCTTCAAGTTACAGGCCTTTGAGAATTCATTTCGTTCTATAAACGGCAACTTTCATCGGATTTTCTTCCCGTTTTTTTTCAACCGAGTCTAAAACTATGTTAGCGACTGTGAAAAATGAAATGATTTATCGAATTTGATTTGAAATAAAACTGGGGGAGAGCAAGACACCACGGGCCTACAAAACAGGACTCAAAGCTATGCGAGTTAATAAAATGGTGGATATTTGTTTATAGCCACTCCCAGAATGGGTGGAGCTATGGGTGGAGCTACTCTGCAAACCGAGTAAGCCACACCCCGGACAGACACCCAACAGATAGACAGACAGACAGACAGAATCATCTACGGCTATTATAATATATATATATATATATATATATATATATATATATATATATATATATATATATATACATACAGACTTGGCATTTAATATGGAATATTTTTTTTGTGGGGGTGAACTTACTTTTCAAGATGTCTTAGAACCAAAAGTTCATTGGAATTATGTTGAAATTATTCGAGATTTTGTTAATGTGACCTTTAAAAGAAACAAAAACCACATTTGACATTTCGAAACAAATAAATTGATCCTTGAAAGTGATGTAAACTGATATCGAGTATCAATTCATGGACAGTACTGTGTTAAACTTCTGTACGTTTTCCAGAAGTATCTCTTTATTTTGCACATTAGCCAAAAAATTTTTTAACCAAAACAAAAGTTAAATTATGACTGGGATTACGGACAGTAGAATTACAGTTCAGTACTTCGTGTAACCCCCACGAGCATTCAGAAGAGCACGTACACGTTGAGGCATGCTGTTCTCGAGATTTGCCAAGGTTTGGACAGGAATCACTTGCCATGCAGTGACAATAGCCTGCTGCAATTCACGCACAGAGGTCGGCTGCTGGTCCAAGTGGTCGATTTGACGCGTTAATTCTGCCCACAAGTTCTCGATCGGATTCATATCCGGGGACATGGCAGGCCACTCCATATGCTCTACACCACGGTCAGCAAGAAAGTGTTGGATCATGCGAGCACGATGAGGCTGTGCATTGTCATCTTGAAAGACAAAGTTTCCTCGAAAGGCTGCACGAGCAAATGGAAGCAATGTTTCTTCCAGAATGGCCCTGTACTTGAACTGGTTCAGGTTTCCATTCAGAACAACCAGGTCAGTTTTGCCCCCTGCATGAAAAGCAGCCCAAACGGTCACCCCACCACCTCCAGCTTGGACTCTTGGCACTATTCAATCTTTGTTGTAGGCTTCATGCACTTGTCTGCGCACTCGGACGCAGCCATCTTGACGATAGACCAGAAATCTAGACTCGTCACTTAAGATCACATGATTCCAGTGTCCTGGCTGCCATTGACGGTGCTCTCTGGCCCACTGCAATCGGCGCTGGCTGTGTTGTCTGGTCAGGCGTGGCTTTCTCAGGGGATGCTTGGCACGATAGCCTGCTTGAACCAGTCGTTGGTTGACTCGCCTTATGGATACAGGCACATTTGTCAGTTGCTGCCACTCAGCCCTAAGCCGATTAGCTGACTTGGTACGGCCATTGTGGACTAACCGGTGCAGCTGGCGATCATCCCTCCTTGTGGTTCTGTGGGGATGTCCTGGCCTCGGTATTGGAGTAGGGACACCCCTCTGAGCATTTCGTTTCAGGATCTTTGACACCTGACCTTGAGTGATGCCATACTGCCGAGCAATAGCACGCTCTTTCATGCCGTAATTTCGTAAAGCCACCACTCCATGACAAACAGCATTGTCGAGTTGACGGTCCATCTCCAGAGGAAGCGGCAATAACTTTTGGAGACGTGCAGCAGTTGTTTTCCACTAATACAGAACGCAACAACCCTTGTATACCCGACTGTGAAGCCAATCGTCAAATGCACCTGTCCGTACATTTTGCCACGCCACCTGTGATATAATCCTGTTGTTGACTTCTTGCTGCGACAGACAATCAGTGACATGGTTCTTTTAACAAATAAATCACCAAAGTGTAAAAGAAACTCACCAGATTGATATAGTGAGTTAAGAAAGTAAACCCAAGTCAAGAAAAAATATATATTCCATATTAAATGCCAAGTCTGTATATTATATATATTATATATATATTTATATGTATATATGTATGTATATATATATATGTATATATATATATATATATATATATATATATATATATATATATACATATATATATATATATATATATATATATATATATTGTTGCGGATATGAGATTGGCCTCCATCCATATCCGCTTGCAAATATTCCCCTATTTCCCCAATACTTCCCAACTATCCCCAATCCCCCATTCCCTAGTCCCATTTTCTGTAAACAACACTCTGTAGACCCGACCTTCCCCTATTTCCCCCATTAAATGTCGCATCCAGGTCCACCGCATCTCACGTAGACAACTATAGGACATCTTGCTAGTTATTCTTAGTCTATGTCAGTTAAGGACTCGTTTCCATTAATTCTGACTCTTCGTTGCACCAGAATGTGATTGTATGGCACCGTTAGGAAGTTTAGGACCTCCCAATACCTCCCCGCAGCTCTTCCTCACGGTTCAGCAACAACAACAACAACAACAGCAACAACAACGGCGGCGGCGCGGGGAGTGCGCGTCCTCACTCCGGCTTGGTTAGCCGCCATCGAACATGTGCTCCGACGGGGTTACCACGTAGGGGCTCGCTGTCAGCTCCTCGTCAAGGGCGGAGCCCGGTAACCCCCCGCACCCAATAGAAGCGGCGGACCGATTCCATCTGGGGCGGAGCCAACGAGCCGAGGGCGTGTCACTCCCCGCTGAGCATGCGCAGGAAGAGGGAGGTGACGTCAGATACGCGCTGGACTTGAAGGAAGAAGGACGCCACCTCCGAGCGCTGCAATACCTCCCCGCGTCTCTGGACCGGACCGTGTTTGATTCTGCCCCTGAGCCAAGGTGCACCTTGTGCTATCGACTGCCTGTCCTTCCCTGCCATCAATCCCTGTGTAAGTCAGTCTTGTTCCGTTTGTCTGTGGTCTGTCGGGGATAGATAAGATTGTGTCTAAGTGCCCACCTTTTCTGTGCTTTACCTCTTACCTTGTAATCTACCCCCTTTTCTGCACCACCAATTATATCCTCCTCCGGAGGTCTTGAGAACTGCACCCCTTGTGTCGTTTCATTTATCCCAGCCGTTGTGTCCTTTCCTTCATTGATTTAGCATAGCGCGATTTGGTCAACGTCGGGTGGAATCGGGTAAACTGTGCGAACACGGCGGCCATTCCGCTCGGCCCATCATAACATCAAAGTCGTGTCCGTAACAATATATATATATATATATATATAAATTGGGATTTAAATTTAATTCAAAAATTGATCCAGACGTCGATTCTCTTTCAAACATTCAAACCGACAGAGGTAGTTATGTATCACAGCATCTGTAGAATTTTCACCCTTTTACTCAACTTCGTTTCACTGTTATTTGGTGGAGCAAAAAGTCAACTGAGCTTTATAGATATTTAGCTTTTGTGGCCTCAAAAACGGCCTTCAAGGCCGACGTCTGGAAGCTTAAAACTTTTGCCGGATTCTGAAGTATCTTCAGCCAAAACTTGGGGCCGCAAACAAGCGTGCAAAAAAGCGCGCAAAAACGAGCGTGAAAAACGAGCGCGCAAACGAGCGCGCAAACGAGCGCGCAAACGAGCGCGCAAACGGGCGTGCAAACGAGCACGCAAAAGAGCGTGCAAACGAGCGCGCAAACGAGCACGAAAAAACGAGCGCGCAAACGAGCACAAAAAAACGAGCGCGCAAACGAGCGCGCAAACGGGCGTGCAAACGAGCGTGCAAACAAGCGCGCAAACAAGAATAATGATAACGATAACATTTTTAGAATAATGATAACGTAATGTTAAAGTGGTTTAAGCATTCGAGCAAGCAGTCCATTCAAAACCGTTAAGGAACGGCTGACTTGGCAAGCGCAAGCTAGCTGCTTGGTAAATGAGCACACCGCTGCCTTCCTCCCTTTCAGTTTTGTGTAAAACAGCAGGAAAATTGGGTTTCATTGGCGGTTTTAAAAAGAAAAGCTTAATTGGTGGGTTTCAAAAGACCGCTACGAAAAACGCCACTTTAAGCGACAGGAAGGATCATGTTATTTACCCAACGCTTGTGGGGTATATAGATTACAGTAGATCTTCACTCAGTTCTGCAAGTAAAACTTACCTCACGGATGTCGGGATTCTTCCAAATTCCTTTGTTTCATGTTATAAGCAGCATTAACAACTGTTTAAAGAGCTAATCATATGTGTTTGTGGTTTATAATATTTTGCAAGCCCAGCTACACCGCTGTTAGACTTCCGGTCATGTTTATCTTCGGTGGGCGGAGGTTATGCTTTCACCCCTTTTTGTCTGTCTGTCTGTCTGTGAGCAGAATATCTCAAAAAGTAATGGATGGATTCAGACAAAACTTGGTGGACAGGCTGGGTGTGTGACAAGGACAAATTGATTCGATTTTCTTGAACATCAGAATAGTAGAATTTTTAAACTGATTCTTAACAATTGCGAGATGGGGCCAAAAACAACATAGAGCTCACGATATCTCAAAATGTTGTGGATGTGTTATGACAAAACTTGGTGGACGAGTTGGGTAGGTGACAAGAACAAGCAGATTCGATTTTGGTTCAGGTCCGGATCAATATCCAGTAGGATGCAAAATGTAAAATTATTAGCCTGGTGGGGGTATGCGCACTACTGAGTGCCATTGCAGTGTTACGAGTTCGTCCCGGCCTCCACCTCCTATAGTTTCATTTTATATCTGAATCAACAAGAAATCAGAGAGAAACATTTGCAAAGAGCGACAGCAAAGAGCGTATGAGACAGTGGGGTCGTTCAGCTGGGAGCATAAAATTATAAAACCCTTCTTTAAACAGTACAACTTTGATCCCTGACAAGTATTGAACAATTCTGCCATTCTGTGTTGGTTTCACCATCATGTGTTACATTGAGGGACGGCCCGCTTCCCATAAGAGATGGATATAGAAATGAATGCTCCCATAATTTAATTCACAAAAGTAAGGTCTTCAGCTTCCCCCATTGCTACAGGAGACCCTTTAAATATGCTAAAAAAGACGAGACATTAAGTCGGAAGCTGATAATGTTAAGTAAAAGGGATTGAAATAGTGGTGAAAGGCAAAGTCAGACTTTCCCATGACAACAAAGCCAAGGCAAACATGTCACCCAGACTTTAGTATGTAGTTTCAGCCAGCACCACATATTCTTCCCAATGCGGGCAAGGCCTGACGTCAATGGAATGAAAGTCACGTTTAAGGCTCTGAAAATTATTTCAGAGGAAAGATTTGTTTGATTCCTCGTTGCTGCAACATGCAGGATAAGGAAGAACTTGTTTTTTTTGTTTAAAGGTGTGCCCCATACTAGTTACAGAGCAGTCAGACGCAGACAAGTCATGAACATGTCCGTTGCAGAGAATCAAATGCTAACAGCTTGCCACTCAGCCACAGGGTGTTGCTAAAGCATCTGCAAGGCACTGAATAGACCTAGAGGTATTGTCGTTACCTGTTCAGTGAGGTCAGGTTTAAACCTGTATTCTTCGCATTGCAATTTACATGACCTCAAATCAGAATCAGTCTGAGTAATTATGGATGTTTAGTATGCCAATTGGGAAAAAGCCTACCCAAAAACGACCAAAGTAAATGGATTACTACCACCACAGTGCGTAATACCTTACAGCCTCAGGAATTAGTCAGTAATCGAGGCCATATCAATATTTAAATTAATACTGCATCAAATAACAGCTTTGCTAATAAGGATCAGCTGTTGCTAGGCAGTTTGCCCCTTTATCCCCAGGCCGTCCAATCAAGGATGAGCTTCGGGGTTTCTCAGTGAGCCAATGGAAAAGGCTGAAAAACTGACATTCTCTCATTGCTATGCAAGGGAACAGCATGAGCCTATCATTAATGCTCTTTGTAATTTCCTCTTTTAGGCAGAACCGCCACAAATTTAATTCACCAAATAAAGGAGAAAAAGGGAGGAATTATTCAGGGCACGTTTTATATGACGCATGTTTTTTTTTTGTTGTTGTTTGTTTTTTTTCAATCATCCAGACTCCAAAGTCAGACTCTACAGTCTCAGTTAGATATGCATAGTTCTCTGGAAAAACAAGTGACTAGTGGTGTCACAAAACCCAGGGTTATTTGTTCTTGTTGGGGGTAGTTTTTTTGAAATGTGTACCCATTGGTAGGTCAGCTGCCAGACCCTACCCACATTTTTCACTTGACTCCACCCACCATGGCACCCAAACAAAACAATATAGCCACCATCCTGGTGGGCCTAAGACATCAGGCCTGTAGGCCTCAGCTGATTATACACTGGACTGGGGTCTGTTACGTCAGATTTCCATTGGCTTTGTTTGGGTCGAGTGTTAATCATGATGAGGGATCCTGAAAAATCTAATCAATGTCGAATAAAAAGTGTTATTTAATTTTAGAATGGCCCCATATTGGGGTTAAACAATCCGTGGCCGTGTGACAAGTCAGCTCATTTGGACAAAACAGTGGCGGAGGCTGGCATGGGTGAGAGGTGTCGAGTTAATCTTTGAATAGTGCATTAAATGTGTGTTTTCTAATCGCACTGTTCATCTTTTGAGAGTGCTTTAAATGCGCATTTCCCAATCAGCCCGTAACTGGATTTTGTTGCACGGTGTGACCACGTCGGTCATTCTTTTTATATTACTTTCTCTAAATTACAATTAACGGCTCACTTCAGCCAACATTAGTGTTATATAATGAACAACTCAATCCATATTGAATCATAAGGTAAAGAGAGTTAATAGAACACCTCACCCCACACAGTCATGAGAAACAAGGACATGGCGGGGTCTGCGAACAGCAAATTTGATTGGTTGTGACGACATAAAATGCTGTAATACTTTGTCCAAGTACTGCTAAACGGAAGGGTTTGGAAATTGCGATAAAGGTGATTCGTGTTTTACTGTGTTCAAGTATATAATTCAATTGAAATAAAATAAAGATTTTCAAGGTTGTCGAAAAAAACAGTGGTTTACCACCGTTGCTGCAGCGTCTTTTACACCACCTTATTTAACGCTCCACATTTGTTCTTCATGCCTGTTGTTTGTGTCCTTTATGACGTCATTAAACCAGTAAATTTCCTGGGCTGGAATAACCTTCAATTTCGTTTGATTTCCAGACAGACAAATGAAAAACATAGGGGCAATACTCTTGGCACTCACCTGGTGCAATAAACAGTATACTGCACTGACTAAAGGTATTTTAAACCAATTTGAATTGTTCCGAGAAGACAGGGCAGCATGTTGAATCATACCAACATGGTATGATTATACATACAATGAGGGACAATAAGACTTTAAGCAAACAAACAAAAAAAAAAACTATTTTGGGGGGCAACCCCGAGACCACTCCCCCCTCCCCCCCTCCCCCCCCCCCCCCATCCTGTATACCTCCTCAGACCCCAATTTTTCTAATGCCTCGAACAAATATTGCTACATAACGTGTGATGAAGGTTGTGGTCACATTTCATCGAAATTGTGTATGTAGTTGCAGAGAAGAGGAAATAGCTATTTTGTGGGTCAAACCTGGATCCACTTTGAGCCTTGACAGACCCCCTTGATTTCAGAGATTTTAAAATAAATTACCTGAATTTGGGGCAGAACCCCCCTTTTCAGCCTCTTCTAGGGGGTGGATCCAGATGGGGAGCACAACTCCATGAGACCTCAATGTCCTGATGTATCGTACCAAATTTGGTCCATAAGATTCATGTAGTATGTGAGGGAAATATTTTTAGTGAATACGAGGGATGAGGGGAGGGAGCCCATGGACCCTTTCCAGGGGAGATACGACCATGGGGAGCACAACTTAAGGTTAGGGCAAGGTCAAGATGCCGCATGGCTAGTTTGGTCTGCATCCGGTTGTCGGTTTCAAAGAAGATTTTTTTTTAATGACACCAATATTTGGAGGAAAACCCCTCTTTTACTCCCCCTTTAAATGGGTGGATTGAAATGGGGAGCACAATCCCATACCTTACTGTCTTGATGTATTGTATCAAATTTGGTCCATATCGCTCAGGTAGTTGTGGAGAAGTAGATGCCTTTTTGTGAAAAAGAGGAATTCGGGGAAGGGGTCCGTGGCCCCATTTCCGGGGGAGATAGGACCTTGAGTAGCCCAACTTAAGGTTCGGACATTGTCCCGATTTCTCGTGGTGAGTTTGGTCTGGATCTGACTGGAGGTTTGTGAGAAGATTTCTTTTAATGAAATAGAAATATTTTGGCAAAACTCCCCTTTTACACCCTTGAAAAGGGGCATATCTGGATGGTGGAGCACAACCCCATGAGACCTTGATGTCCTGATGCATCGTACCAAATTTTCTCAACATCAGTCATGTAGTTTGTGAGGAGAAAGATGTTTTAGTCAAATGTTAACGGACGTACATACGGTCGACACCGAGACCCACTCTGAAGTTATTTCAGAGAAATAACCTCAAAATTACCTCACTCCTTTGTGCGCATGCGTGATTGGGATGAGATTCCATATAATTTGCCAAATTCAGAAACAAGGTACTGCTTAACTGCATGTTTGTATTCCGATTCATGTTCCGTGTTTGTGTTCTAAAGTGTTCAAAATTTAGCATTTGACAGTTGAAATCAAGTTGGTCCTCGAACATAAACTGACATACTATAGACAAACAGACAAAGTGAACCTATTGCTTAACCTCATTTTTTGCTTCGCATGAATGGGGTAAAATGTGCTAACCATGCACTAACAAAACACCTACTAACAGTCACTCATAAATAATTTGTGACATAACCAACAACTTCCAAGAAAAAAAAAAAAATTCCAACCGACAAATTATTTACCAGAATAATCAACAAACATCAGGGAGAATGAAATGAATGAATGAATGATCGTTTTAAGGCCATTTTTCCCCGCTAGAGCAGGGGTTAGCCTTGCGGGCCCCATGACAATCATGGTGCCCTTTTTGAGGCAATGTTTTTATGGCCGGATGCCCTTCCTGACCTGACGGAGAATCGACAGCAATTCAAACTTCAACACAAAATGTTGGAAATTAGTGGGGGGGGGGGGGGGGGCGGTGGGGGAAACAAATTGCTATTTAAGTAATCTGCCCCCCAAATTATGTAATTAGAAATCTGCCCCCCTAAATTACATCAGTTCTATCTTAAACCGATAGCTTTGAGAAACATAACCCATCTCATGATTCTATCATTGAGAAAACTTGCCTCATCCACGTACCCTGATGATGCGATCGGTTTGCAAAACAAATTCAGTGCCATTCGCATGGGGCATCAATCTCTCAACATGCCACACAATAGCAATTCCTTCCTTCGCCATGATCAAGTAGTTCTCCTTTCAATTCATCAGCATTTTGCTCACAAACTTCATCTCTCGAAAAGATTCTCGATAAGAATTTCCAGTGCTCTGGCACAAAGATGAACAGATAAATACAGGTAGTGAACAAAAAAAATAAAAATGAAAATACCTAGGTGAATGAGGGACAACAAACAACGGCTTCCACACAGGTGTGGCTCATATGTTGTTTAAGCATTTAACATCCCAGCATGCTTAGGGCCATGTATAATAATGCTGCACAGGCCTGGTTGCCTATAATTATGACTAGACCCCTAAGAGGAGACCCCCCTAATGCCCCCATCCACAGAGCACGTGTGGTCACCCAATGGTTTGATGAGCATGACATTCATGTTATCCATATGTCATGGGCTTCTCAGTCACCAGATCTGCACCCAATCGAGCATTTATGGGATATTCTGGAATGATTCCTGAGACGGCGTTTTCCACCTACATCAAACAGGTGTGTGTTGATTGACTTTCTCGTGGAAGAATGGTGCCGCATCCCTCCTGCAGAATTCCTTATGCTGATGGACTCCATGCGACCACGCATACAGGCTGCACATGGTGGCCCCACGCCCTATTAAGTGAGTTTACATTAGTGTCTCCATTTTTTGTCCACTACCTGTATTTAGAGTGTTTGCACTAAAAGTGTTGCTTGAAGAAAAAGTCACATGGGTTCTCAAACCTCTGCTCAGTCTTTCACATTCAACCTATTTTGACAAGCAATTCCTTAGTCTGACTATAAATTGCTCAGGGATCTCCCCCATCTCTGGCTTGACACACCTGAACTTCGTCACGTGGCCATCCTCAGCATATAGAAACACTTCTTTCAACTAGTCATAATCAACTATTGCAAAACAGTTGCCGAATGGGTGCAAGGAGACTACCTCATAAGATAATTGTCTAGTTTAGCTTTGCCCTCAACAAAAGCTGAGAACTTTGGAACTCATCTACACAAGGTTCATCACATTCTCTGGGTGACTACGTACTTGAGCACTCCGAGAGGACTCATCTCCAATTTGACTTCAAACCTTCCAGCCTCCCTTTCAGTGGAAGAGAAAGCCATTTTGTTCTTCTCTTGTTACTGTACTTTCCATGCACAATACTGTACATTCAAAGCTCACCAAAGACCAATAATTACTCTCCTCCTTGGTTTTTCGTGACAGAACCCACACCGGCCAGTCCCTTGGCATCGGTTGGTGTAACCTGGTGTGTCATAGGCACAGAAAACTTCCACAATTTCATACGATCATCCCACGACGGTCAGGTCGCGTCGCATTAGTGTGGCCTAGACCTAAGTATGAAGACTAGGTCACCACTTTGCTCGTCTTTGGCATGAGGGCTAGAATTAGGGATTTGTTCAGGGTGCCAGCAATAAATTGCATATTCTTCACAAAAGACCGTGGGAAACTTAACTTCGACAAACAACCACTGCAGGCGAACAAGTCCTTCTGCTGAATGTCCTTACGATAGACTGTCACGATCATGGTGTGCTCAGCATGCCAAACACGAGGATTAGTTTCAAACAAATTCAAACCTAGCTCGACAGCTCAAAGGCGCATGCATAAACCTTACTACCATAAGAGCAGGGGTTTACGAGTCTGGTATACAACTGCTTATATATGCATCCACAGGGTGGGCCAACAGTCACTGAATATATATAACCTTTTTTAAAATATATATTTTTTATAGATAAATCAGACCAGGGAGATACATTATGACAAAATTTACCAATGAGCAGTGCGTGAAGTTTGTTGAATTTTATTACTCCAGCAGGAAATCAAAAATTCAAACTCAAAGTAAATTTCGCAATCATTTTAATGTTCGAGAACAACCATCAGAAAACACGATTCGGAACTTGATTGCTCGTTTTGAGTCAAAGGGGTCTGTTCATGACTCAGCCCACAGTAGAAGACCAAAAAGCAAGTCGTACTCCGGAAAACATTGACCGTGTTTGGGAGAGTGTTCACGAAAACCCAGAAACATCAACTCGCAAACGTGCAACTCAGCTCGGAATGGCAAGATCATCATTGTGAAGGATACTGAAGAAAGATTTGTTGCTGTTTCTTTACAAGATTCAAATGGTGCACGAAATGTCACCTCAAGATCCAGCAAATCGACCAACATTTGCAACCAAATTGCAGCAACTAGGAAGGGATGATCCTGATTTTTCTGAGGAAATTGCAGCAATTGATCAAGGAGTTTTGTCCTCTGTAATGGATCATGTTTTGGAAAGAGAAAGACTTTGCAAAGAAGCAAATGGGGGCCATTTGCAGGACATTCTTTTTCATAATGAATCAAAAACAAAATTCCATGAATTAAACTACCATTTGCAATTTATTTTATTAATTTTTATTTGAAAATAAAAAAATTATAAAAAAGAAAAGAAACCCTTCAATGACTTTTGGCCCACCTTGTACTTATAGCAATTATTACTAAAAAAAAAAAAAACCACCTTCAGAGGCCATTTTTCCCCGCAAAGCGGGGGTTGGCCTTTTTCGGGCACCGTGGTTGTTGTTGTTTTTGTTGGTCCCCTTTTTGAAGCAATGTTTTACGGCCGGATGCCCTTCCTGCCGCCAACCCTTTTTGTCGCCTTTTACGACAAACAATTACTAAAGTTATAATTATTTGGTTTATTGTTGTACCCTGTGCTCATTATCTATCTATAATTCCAGTAATCTCTGTGTGTGTGTCTGTGTGTGTGTGTGTGTGTGTGTGTGTGTGTGTGTGTGTGTGTGTGTGTGTGTGTGTGTGTTTGTCTGTGACCGCTGTTTCTCGACAACCACGGGTCCGATATACTTGAAACTTGCCAGGTATATTGCTGGGGACCTGAGGATGTGCCTTTTCAAGGTTTCATATTAATCGGAGAAGTAGTTACCGAGCTATGGCGATTTATTTACCAAACTCCGCAAGCCGTTCGCTTTGGCTTTGCGAATTGGACCAAACCATTTCATGTAAATAGAGGGGGGGGATTGTCACCGTACTCGCAAGCCGTTCGCTTTGGCTTTGCGAATGGACCAAACCATTTCATGGACCAAACCATTTCATGTAAATAGAGGGGGGGGGATTGTCACCGTACTCGCAAGCCGTTCGCTTTGGCTTTGCGAATGAACCAAACCATTTCATGTAAATAGAGGGGGGGGGGGGGGGGATTGTCACCGTACTCGCAAGCCGTTCGCTTTGGCTTTGCGAATGGACCAAACCATTTCATGTAAATAGAGGGGGGGGGGATATAATTTTAGATATATATATAGTATGGGCATGCCCTAGTTCTTACAAGCGAAGAAGACTCATGTACAGGTTAATTGTATTTGTATGACTTGTAATACCCCCTCCCACCAGAAGTGGCGCCATACCACACATATTTACATAGAGGGAATTGCAGTCCTCCCCCACCCGAAATCCCTGGGACTATTTTTCTTAAAGCCACTTAAAACCTTCCCATACATACCTCGAGTACAACCACCAATTTTCAACTCATTCCATACAACGGTTCAGGAGTGTATACAAGTCAAACAAACCAAACAAAACAACGAACACCACAAACAGCCAATAAACCTGTACCATACTCTGTACAGAGCATTGGTTCAGCCGAATAAGTTTCTTGGCAAGGGTTATACTGGGTGGTTTGCCATAGCCATCCCAGCATTGTTTGTCCATGCTCGATCCTTTTAAATGCTGAGTGTCACGCAAGTTCCATTTTTAAAGTGTTTGGTACGACTCGGCCGCGGTTTGAACCACCAACCTCTCACACACAACGCTCTAACCGTCACACCACCGAGTCTGGTGCACAAACAAAACACAAGAAAACATTTGTTGAAATAAAGTATGACGATGAACATACAATGAAGAAACCTTCGATCAAAGCAGCTCTGAACGTCAATTTCAGTGCAAAATTATCAGGCAATAACACGAGAATGCACACATGAGGACTTCGTCGTTGCCAGGACAATGGCTGCATTGAAGCTGCACGTCATGCTGATCAAGTAAGGCAACCAATTAAAGGTATGTTTAAAAACATCACAAAAAGGCACTCCGTCAAGCAATTAAAGTTAGGGGCAAAGCAATATATTTCAGGATACATGTGTACTGTGTAGGTGTATTTGGAAAATTAAAAGGGGAAAGAGGGAGGGAGTCAGTCCTGGTGTGGGTTTTCCAACATAAGGCTATCTGGGTCTTTAATCATGAAAAGTTGCATCTGAAAGATTTCACATCAGAGCTGAGGCATGGCAACGTCACCACAGGGACACCAATGTGTCATTTCATTGTTTGCGGTTCACTTTGAACGGGTACCGAACTAAATCTTTAAAATATTGGGAAACGATTCAGTCCGAGATGATAAACGGCAGTCATCATTGGAACAAGGTTTATCCCTTGTGGACCCCTCACAGGTTAATTTCCCCAAATCACTGCAATCCACGTCCAGTCACCATGGCATCATCTTCGGGACAAGAGCTGAAAGGAGGGAGCACATATTTTATCTGGATAAGTAGGAAATGTTACCTGCTTTGATTTAAATCCCCAATCCAAAATCATTATCTTTCCTCCCTCGTTAATCCCACCCAACCCCTCCTCCTTTTTTTTCCAGTTTTCCCGACTCAGAGTTCCCTTATGTATCAATCTTGTCCACCCCATGCATCCTTCTCCTGCCCATTACTCCTCCACATCCATTGTTTGACAACCTCCCTCTGTCTTGGTCTTCGGCCCTGTTGTTGGTGTTTCCCCCATCTCTCTGCTGTTCCTTTTGGCCTGTTGTGTCCTGATCCGTTCAGTGTGTGTACTGGTATTAGCTCTTCCACGAGCCTCGGCCATGTATACAATAAATAAACATGGGGCAATACCCCTGGTGCTCACCTGGTAGAATAACAGTATGCTGCACCGACTAAAGGTATTTTAAACCAATTTAAATGGTTGCTAGAAGACAGGGCAGCATGTAGAATCATACTAACATAATCATAAGACTTTAAACAAAGAAAAGAATACCTATTTTGGGGGGCAAGCCCCCTCCCCCAACCCGATATACTTCCTAAGACCCCAATTTTTCTAATGCCTCCACCAAACATTGCTACATCATGGGTGATTAAGGTTGTAGTGAAGTTTCATCGAAACTGCGTGTGTTGTTTCTAACAACAACAACAACAACATGCATTTCAAGGCCATTTTCCCTGCTAGAGCGGGGGTTAGCCTTGCGGTCCCCATGACAATCTTCTCCATTTTGCCGTATTTTCTGCATCTCTCCTTGTTAACCCCCTTGCCCGCATTTCTTCTTCCACCATCTTTGGCCAAGTCTTTCTCGGTCTTCCCCATCCTCTACTTCCTTCTACATTCATTTCCATCACTCTTCTCAACCGGTCACTTTCATCCTTCCTCAACACATGACCAAACCATCTCAACCTGTTCCTCTTCACAACATCAATCACAGGCTCTATTCCCATCATCTTTCGCAATTCATCATTTGTCTTCCTCTCTCTCAACGATACTCCGCACATCCATCGAACCATTCGCATTTCCACCCTTTCCAACCTTCGTTGCTGCTCTACGTTCATTACCCATGTCTCGCTCCCATAAATCATAACACTTCTCACAGATGCAGCATACACCTTTCCCTTCAGCTTCAACGACACTCCCCTCCTCGTCAGCACGCCACTCAGTTCCCGAAACTTCTTCCATGCACATCTCACTCGAGCAACCGTTGCCGAGTCTGATCCACCTTCTCCATTCAGCATGTCTCCGAGGTAGCAAAATGTTTTCACACCTTCCAGCTTCACGCCGTCTCCAAGATCCAACTCAACATTTCCTCCATCTGCAGCTCCCTCTGTGTACACCTTACACTTGAATGTAGCTGCCACACTGGTTAATGACCCTCTCGTTTCTGTTCGTTTCGTTTCTAAGAAAAAAGCAAATACCTATTTTGGGGCGCAACTCCCCCCCCCCCCCCCCCTTTAGACTCCTAAAGAGGCAGGTTTTTTTTAATGCTGTGAACAAACTTTGGTAAGTAATCTGGTGAATGTTGTGGTCAAGTTTCATCAAAAAGTGTGTGTATTTTCTGAGAAGAAAGGAAATACCTATTTTGGGGGGCAACCCCCCCCTCCCCATAGACCTCTAAAGGGGCAGTTTTTTTCAATGTCATGAACAAACTTTGGTACAGCACGGATGATGAAGGTTGTGGTCAAGTTTCATCGAAATAGTGTGTAGTTTCAGAGAAAAAAGCAAATTCCTCTTTTGGAGGGGCGGGGGGGGGGGGGGTCAAACCTGGATCAACTTTGACCCCGGTAGCCCCCCTTAGACCCCGATTTTTTTTAATGCCGTGAACAAACTTTAGTCACAACATAACAAATATCATTTGCGCGAAATTTGGTCGCAATCCCATCAGCGGTTTCGGAGAAGAAGTTTCAAGTATTTACGGACAGACAGACAGACAGAGACAACGTGCCATCGCATAAGCTCCCCTGAACTTCGTTCCAGTTGAGCTAACAAGTGATTACTGTTGAGAGAATTTGCTTCCACTCCCACTGCAAGTCCACCAAATCAGACTTGATATCACACAATCGAGCAGGATAACTTATAGAAATTAACGCTATATTTGAGCTGTCGGGTGTAGGTTCGAATCTTGACCCAGCTATAACCTGCCATCTTGGTGATTTGTGCGCCTCCATCGGAGGATGTTAAGCTTCCTCACCCCGCCCCAATCCCGCTCCAAAGTGGTATTCCAGTCATCATTGGTCGTTTTCCCGCTCCATATGTTTTCACCCCTTGCTGTCCCGTTTGTCAGGTTGTGGACGGATTCGGATGAAATTTGGCAGAGATGTAGCGTATGTGACAAGGACGAAATGATTCGATTTTGGTGAAGATCTGGATGTGGATCCGGCTAGTGGAATTTTTAAAATGATTCTTCACCATTGGGAGATAGGGCCAAAAACGGTACATAGCAGGATATCTCAAAACGTTAAGGACGGATTTGGACGAAACTTTGTGGACAGGTTGGGTGCGTGATAAGGAAGATTCGATTCGATTTTGGTGAATATCTCAATATGGATTCGGATATGAGAATTATTTAATTTTAAGTGATTCTTCACCATTGAGAGATGGAGCAAAACCAACATATAGCAGGATATCTCAAAACGTTATGGACTGATTTGGACGAAACTTTGTGGACAGGTTGGGTGTGTGATGAGGAAGATTCGATTCGATTTTGGTGAATATCTGAATATTGATTCGGATATGAGAATTATTTAATTTTTAAGTGATTCTTCACCATTGGGAGATATGGCCAAAAACGATACATAGCAGGATATCTCAAAAAGTTGTGGACCGATGATTTTGATTAAATGTGATTCTGTATTGTGATTTTCTGGTCTACTCTGGGATACAAAACATAAACTGTTCACGTGGCGGAGGTGTGCTCTCTACTGAGTGCCTGTACTTCTTCTTTTTTTTTTTGGAAGTGATTCTTAACCATTTAGAGATTGTGCCAAAAACGATATTACAATGATTTGTAGCCGAGTTATGAGAAAACGAGGTGGATGAGTTGGTTAGGCGACACATTTGGCCTATCAGTGGGATACAAAATGTAAACAGTTCACCCTCATGGCGGTATGCTCCCTGCCAGGTATGCTCCCTGCCAGGTACGCTCTCTGCCAGGTACGCTCTCTGCCAGGTACGCTCTCTGCCAGGTACGCTCTCTGCCAGGTACGCTCTCTGCCAGGTACGCTCTCTGCCAGGTACGCTCTCTGCCAGGGATGCTCTCTGCCAGGTATGCTCTCTGCCAGGTATGCCCTCTGCCAGGTATGCCCTCTGCCAGGTATGCCCTCTGCCAGGTTTGCTCTCTGCCAGGTTTGCTCTCTGCCAGGTTTGCTCTCTGCCAGGTTTGCTCTCTGCCAGGTTTGCTCTCTGCCAGGTTTGCTCTCTGCCAGGGATGCTCTCTGCCAGGGATGCTCTCTGCCAGGGATGCTCTCTGCCAGGGATGCTCTCTGCCAGGTATGCTCTCTGCCAGGTTTGCTCTCTGCCAGGTTTGCTCTCTGCCAGGTTTGCTCTCTGCCAGGTTTGCTCTCTGCCAGGTTTGCTCTCTGCCAGGTTTGCTCTCTGCCAGGTTTGCTCTCTGCCAGGGATGCTCTCTGCCAGGTATGCTCTCTGCCAGGGATGCTCTCTGCCAGGTATGCTCTCCACAGAGTGCCATTCCAGTGTTATTTTCTTTCCTTCAATTAAGAAGCAAACTCCAAGGTATTTAGGAAAGGGTCATAAAAATATGCTAGTGCAGCATTGGTCTCACACACACCATGTTATTACTTTTAACCTCAGAACGTTTCCAATTTAGATTTAGAAAAATTGGGATGAAAAACAAAGACTTTCATTTATATCCGGTGAAGGTGGGAAGAAGTGAGTTGGGGAGGGAAGATATATATATATATATATATATATATATATGGAGGTCAAGGGTCATGGCTAGACAAACAGGGTGGGGAACCTAACCCCGTGATTTTTGTCCCGTTTACCTGTAACATGACACCCAATAACACACAATGAACCCCTTTGTGTAAACACCCAAACGGACAATACGAGACGTCTCCGGCCTATGGCTATGCGGATCGTATCGGAGCCACATATGAGGTAATGTAAAGAAAGACCAATGGCGTCGTCGTCGTCATGCACCAACACGAATCTATCGACCAAACATCCGTCAGTCTGCGGCTAAAACAATGGGCCTCCATCGCAGGGACGGTGCCCCGACCTAGACTAGTCGCACCGAGGGGCCTCGGCGAGCGCGTGAGGCGGCCGCGCAATCTGACCTGGTACGGGGGAGGTGGGCCCAGGTCTTGCTCTCCGCCGCTTCCGGCATCAGAGTCGTGCAGCAGGGACACGTCGTCGAGGCTCGCCGCTTTCAGGCAGTTTCCCATCACTCAACTCAACGCACTCGGCTCATGGACGCGTGGCCCGAGTGAAGGGCGCGGCCGCCGCTCGCCAACGTCCCGATCCCTTTCCGGCTCCTCCGACCAGACTCCTCACTTCCCTCCTTTCTTCACCTGCTCTACCCGCGACCCCTTTTTTTTATTACTGTATTTTTAAGTGTTTCGTTTCCGTTCCTCTCGGCCGCGTCTCCTCCCTTTGTCTCTGCGAACGCGCTTTATTCCCGCGCTCTTTCTTTCTTTCTTTCTCCTCCATGATCCATCGCTCCGTCTCGTCGAATCTTTCTCAGACCGGTTGTTTATGTTAGTTTTGGGGAGCAGAGTGCGAAGACCGTTTTCGGTGGTGGTTGTTCCGAGTTCCTCACCAGGTCATGACGTAACCAGATGACGTGACGCACTTTATAAAGGATCCATCGTCTTAGACTTAGAGTCATTTTGTTCAAAATGAAATTGAAGGAAAACTGTACATTGTGCCGAATTTACGAAAACCGTTTAACGAATGACTTCCTACCACACGCTTAACTCTTAAACGCTGAGAAAAACTTATTTGTACGTGTACAGCTAATTATCTGTTTACATCGCAATCTACGAAAGGAGATTAGCGTCCGTTTAGTTAGTTGGGCGTGGCGTCTATACAGCCAATTTGCATGTGAAGCCACGCCCATATCTCCAACATCCAATTGAATTGATGTATTTGCATCGACTCAGCGCCACAGACAATTATTGTTACAGGGGATTCATCACATTGTTCCTCATCGTACTTTGATCCAGGTCATCTTACGTTGATCCAGGTCATCTAACGAAATTATTCCTTCAAGAGATCCATCTATCCCTCCTTCGAGATTATCCATCCCTCCTTACACTCATCCATCCCTCCTTACACTCATCCATCCCTCCTTACACTCATCCATCCCTCCTTACACTCATCTATCCCTCCTTCGAGATTATCCATCCCTCCGTCCACTCATCCACCCCTCTTTCGAGATTATCCATCCCTCCTTACACTCATCCATCCCTCCTTACACTCATCCATCCCTCCTTCCACTCATCCATCCCTCCTTCCACTCATCCATCCCTCCTTCGAGATTATCCATCCCTCCTTCGAGATTATCCATCCCTCCTTACACTCATCCATCCCTCCTTACACTCATCCATCCCTCCTTCCACTCATCCATCCCTCCTTCCACTCATCCATCCCTCCTTCGAGATTATCCATCCCTCCTTCCACTCATCCATCCCTCCTTCGAGATTATCCATCTCTCCTTCCACTCACCCATCCCTCCTTCGAGATTATCCATCTCTCCTTCCACTCATCCATCCCTCCTTCGAGATTATCCATCTCTCCTTCCACTCATCCATCCCTCCTTCGAGATTATCCATCTCTCCTTCCACTCATCCATCCCTCCTTCGAGATTATCCATCTCTCCTTCCACTCATCCATCCCTCCTTCGAGATTATCCATCTCTCCTTCCACTCATCCATCCCTCCTTCGAGATTATCCATCCCTCCTTCCACTCATCCATCCCTCCTTCCACTCATCCATCCCTCCTTCCACTCATCCATCCCTCCTTCCACTCATCCATCCCTCCTTACACTCATCCATCCCTCCTTCCACTCATCCATCCCTCCTTCCACTCATCAATCCCTCCTTCCACTCATCCATCCCTCCTTCCACTCATCCATCCCTCCTTCCACTCATCCATCCCTCCTTCCACTCATCCATCCCTCCTTACACTCACCCATCCCTCCTTCCACTCATCCATCCCTCCTTACACTCATCCATCCCTCCTTCCACTCATCCATCCCTCCTTCCACTCATCCATCCCTCCTTACACTCACCCATCCCTCCTTCCACTCATCCATCCCTCCTTACACTCATCCATCCCTCCTTACACTCATCCATCCCTCCTTCCACTCATCCATCCCTCCTTCCACTCATCAATCCCTCCAACCATTGATCACTGAAAAGACAATCCGTGAATCTGTACACTCTCTGTATCCGACCTATGGTTCCCACATGTGCCACTCTGGGTAATCTGTACTGAAGTGATCGATCATGGTTATTAATTAACATCGATCATGTTTTATGTTTGGGTTGTGTGCTGCAGTATAAATTAATTAGTGTCTATCTATTTATTATGTATGCAGATCTGGTGACATTTTGCCACTCAATCCATACCCTTATAGTGATTCTAAAGTTAACTTGTACTCTCATATACTGCACTTCATGGCAGTTTAACTGCAGTTCAACGATACCATTTTGCCAAATTTTTGCTTCAAGGTCTTAAACTCACCCTTAAGCATGCCGTTGCACTCTTAAACATGCCCGCACACTCTTAAACATGGCCCCACACTCTTAAACATGTCCTCACACTCTTATACATGTCCTCTCACTCTTAAACATCCCCTCACACTCGTAAACATTCCCTCATACTCGTAAACATGTCATCACACTCTTAAACATGTCCTCCCACTCTTAAACATGTCCTCGCACTCTTAAACATGTCCTCACATTCTTAAACATGCCCTCACACTCTTAAACATGTCCTCTCACTCTTACACATGCCCTCACACTCGTAAACATGCCATCACACTCGTAAGCATGTCCTCTCACTCTTAAACATGCCCTCACACTCTTAAACATGTCCTCACATTCTTAAACATGCCCTCACACTCTTAAACATGTCCTCACATTCTTAAACATGTCCTCATACTCTTATACATGCTCTCACACTCTTGTACATGCCCTCACACTCGTAAACACGTCCTCCCACTCTTACACATCCCCTCACACTCTTAAACATGCCCTCACACTCTTAAACATTCCCTCACACTCGTAAACATGTCCTCACACTCTTATACATGTCCTCACATTCTTAAACATGTCCTCTCACTCTTAAACATGTCCTCACACTCTTATACATGCCCTCACACTCTTACACATGCCCTCGCACTCTTATACACGCCCTCACACTCTTACACATGCCTTCACACTCTTATACATGCCCTCGCACTCTTATGCATGCACTCACACTCTTATACATGCCCTCACACTCTTATACATGCCCTCACACTCTTAAACATGTCCTCACACTCTTATACATGCCCTCACACTCTTATACATGTCCTCACACTCTTATACATGCCCTCACACTCGTAAACATGCCATCACACTCGTAAGCATGTCCTTTCACTCTTAAACATGCCCACACACTCTTAAAAATGTCCTCACACTTTTAAACATGTCCTCACATTCTTAAACATGTCCTCTCCCTCTTAAACATGTGCTCTCACTCTTAAACATACCCTCACGCTCTTAAACATGTCCTCAGACTCGTAGACATGCCCTCACACTCATAAACATGTCCTCACACTCTTATACATGCCCTCACACTCGTAAACATGTGCTCACACTCTTAAACATGTCCTCACATTCTTAAACATGTCCTCACACTCTTATACATGCCCTCACACTCTTAAACATGTCCTCACACTCGTATACATGCCCTCACACTCGTAAACATGCCCTCACACTCGTAAATATTGTCCTCTCACTCTTAAACATGTCCTCTCACTCTTAAACATGTCCTCACACTCTTATACATGGCCTCACACTCTTAAACATGTCTTCACACTCTTGAACATGTCCTCACACTCGTATACATGCCCTCGCACTCGTAAACATGCCCTCGCACTCGTAAATAATGTCCTCTCACTCTTAAACATGTCCTCACACTCTTGAACATGTCCTCACACTCTTAAACATGTCTTCACACTCTTGAACATGTCCTCACACTCGTATGCATGCCCTCACACTCGTAAACATGCCCTCACACTCGCAAATAATGTCCTCTCACTCTTAAACATGCCCTCACACACTTAAACATGCCCTCACACTCTTGAACATGTCCTCATACTCTTAAACATGCCCTTACACTCTTAAACATGTCCTCACACTCTTAAACATGTCCTCACACTCTTAAACATGCCCTCACACCCGTAAACATACCCTCACGCTCTTAAACATGTCCTCACACTCTTATACTTGCCCTCACACTCTTAAACATTTCCTCACACTCTTAAACATGTCCTCACACTCTTAAACATGTCCTCACACTCGTAAACATGTCCTCACCGAAGTGTAAATGTTTGTTTGTTATTTAAACGCACGTGATTAAGTTTTGATCACACATTAGATAATTACTCTTCGGTGATTAGCGATTAAATTTGAAGGGTGATCATCTGATCATCGCACAATTAGTGATTCTACACACGCGTCTAAATCTTAAACACGTTTCGAAAATCTGACCGTTTATGTCCAAAAGTTGATATTCGGTGATAAATTGTAAATTTGGTTTTTATTGTTTACGTTAAATGATTCATCAAATGAGTGTAAATTGTTTACTTACTTGGAGGACCGTTTTATGTGCAATGTCGAGGCTCATGGAGGAGGCAGAATAAAAAACAGACAATGACGTAACATGAAAAGCAACAGTAAAAAGAGAGAAAGAAACATGTCATCATCTCGGTTCAGGGACAAAATAGAGGGAGATTTGGACAAATAATGGATGTGCGGAGGAAATTGGGGTATGGAGGTGGAAAAGGTCATGGTTTTGGATGGGGGATGATCTCTCCTCCACCCCCCCCCCCCCCTCCAATTCCAAGTATTCATGTATCCCTCCCAACCCAAAAGTCCTCAATCCCCGACATCCTCCAAAGCCTTAACCCTCCTCTCCCAAGTGTTTGGCCTTCCCTCCCCATTTCTTCTTCAAGGCCTCAACCCCCCCCCCCCAATCCAACTCCAAGTCTTCAAGCCCCCCTCCCTACCTAAAGTCCTCAATGCCCTCGCTCCTCCAAAGCCTCAACCATCCTCTCCCAGCTCTCTGTCTTTCACTCCCCATTTCTTCTTCAAGTCTTCAACTCCTTCAACTCCACTCATGTAACTCAATTTAGATGATATACCCACTCATGTACCTCAATTTAGATGATATACCCACTCATGTAACTCAATTAAATGATATACCCACTCATGTACCTCAATTCAGATGATATACCCACTCATGTAACTCAATTAAATGATATACCCACTCATGTAACTCGATTAAATGATATACCCACTCATGTACCTCAATTTAGATGATATACCCACTCATGTACCTCAATTTAGATGATATACCCACTCATGTAACTCAATTGAGATGATATACCCACTCATGTACCTCAATTTAGATGATATACCCACTCATGTACCTCAATTTAGATGATATACCCACTCATGTACCTCAATTTAGATGATATACCCACCCACTCATGTACCTCAATTTAGATGATATACCCACCCACTCATGTAACTCAATTTAGATGATATACTCACCCACTCATGTACCTCAATCTAGATGATATACCCACTCATGTAACTCAATTTAGATGATATACCCACTCATGTAACTCAATTTAGATGATATACCCACCCACTCATGTACCTCAATTTAGATGATATACCCACCCACTCATGTAACTCAATTTAGATGATATACCCACTCATGTACCTCAATTTAGATGATATACCCACTAATATAACTCAATTTAGATGATATATCCACGCACTCATGTACCTCAATTTAGATGATATACCCACTCATGTACCTCAATTTAGATGATATACCCACTCATGTACCCCAATTTAGATAATACACCCACCCACTCATGTACCTCAATTTAGATGATATACCCATTCATGTACCTCAATTTAGATGATATACCCACCCACTCATGTACCTCAATTTAGATGATATACCCACTCATGTACCTCAATTTAGATAATACACCCACCCACTCATGTACCTCAATTTAGATGATATACCCACTCATGTAACTCAATTTAGATGATATACCCACTCATGTAACTCAATTTAGATGATACACCCACCCACTCATGTACCTCAATTTAGATGATATACTCACCCACTCATGTAACTCAATTTAGATGATATACTCACCCACTCATGTACCTCAATCTAGATGATATACCCACTCATGTAACTCAATTTAGATGATATACCCACTCATGTAACTCAATTTAGATGATATACCCACCCACTCATGTACCTCAATTTAGATGATATACCCACCCACTCATGTAATTCAATTTAGATGATATACCACCCACTCATGTACCTCAATTTAGATGATATACCCACTCATTTACCTCAATTTAGATGATATACCCACTCATGTACCTCAATTTAGATGATATACCCACTCATTTACCTCAATTTAGATGATATCCCACTCATGCAACTCAATTTAGATGATATCCCACTCATGTACCTCAATTTAGATGATATACCCACTCATGTACCTCAATTTAGATGATATACCCACTCATGTACCTCAATTTAGATGATATACCCACTCATGCAACTCAATTTAGATGATATACCCACTCATGCAACTCAATTTAGATGATATACCCACTCATGTACCTTAATTTAGATGATATACCCACTCATGCAACTCAATTTAGATGATATACCCACTCATGTACCTCAATTTAGATGATATACCCACCCACTCATGTACCTCAATTTAGATGAAATACCCACTCATGTTCCTCAATTTAGATGATATACCCACTCATGTACCTCAATTTAGATGATATACCACCCACTCATGTACCTCAATTTAGATGATATACCCACTCATGTACCTCAATTTAGATAATACACCCACCCACTCATGTACCTCAATTTAGATGATATACCCACTCATGTACCTCAATTTAGATAATACACCCACCCACTCATGTACCTCAATTTAGATGATATACCCACTCATGCAACTCAATTTAGATGATATACCCACTCATGTTGGCTTAACGGTTAGTGTGGTTGGTTTAAGTTATTAGGGTTTTGAGTTTGAGCCCCTGTCGTTGTGTTAAACTAACACCAGGTGTGTTTATTCAGCCTATCTTCTGAGGTGGGCACAATAAGGGATAAAGAATGAACCATTTGGGTATCCTGCGTCGGAATGACGATCCGTCCAGGATTGTGACCCCTAGCCAATGGAAAACTGCCTCAGCAGCTCTATGTGTCTGAAGACATGAAAGGAGTGGTTCTTCTAACTCAATCTCAATAAAGTGACAGTAAAGGTGGGGTGGGGATTTGAGAAGCGGTGAGGAGGTGAGGAGCATCCAGCCCACCTCAAACTCTCCCGTTTGCCTGGCAACTTCCCTGGCAACTCTGCCATTCCACTTTTACAGCAAGAAAACCTGTACACAACAATCTTCTCAATGAGACCCTGTGGGATCTTTAACATCCACAAAGAAGTAATGCCTGCAGATGGGATGCGAGGCCACCTGGCTTACCATTCAACCTAAGGACGGAACAATTTGGGACGCAATGCCCACAAAGCACCAATCCGGTAGTTTATAGTCGGGCTGGGAGTCAAACCCAGATTTGCCAGTTCAACATTAAGTGTGCCACCACTGTGCCATCCTGTCGATAAAGGATATGCAACTGGGAAAAGAAACCCAAAATGTTCATACCTTTTCCTATTGCCGCCTTGTACTTCACGGACTACCCACGCCCCATATCTGGAACCATTGCTGTATCCTTCCCAGGCTTGACATGCTCCAAGTTTGCCTCCAAGATTGATAGGCGACCAATTCCTTACTTGCCAACCTGACATTTTCCCACTGACAGCAACTCTTTGTGACCTATCACTAAGTATGTTTTCAATGCAGCTTCCTACATAACTGACAACTCTGCCTGGCCAAACCTTGTTTTGGCCCAAAATTTTCAGGAATTTCACTGGCGGGAAAGTCGATTCCTGAAAGACTTGGGCCAAAACGTTGAAGAGATGTTGGGAGATGTCGGGGCAGACACCTCAAGAAAATGCAGACACCTCTAGGCCATCCTGCCAGCCCAGTAGTTGTAGTCGTATACTCGATTTCTCAACTCAATCAGTAACTCCCTCAAACAATTCCAATAAATTTGCTAAACAAGCTCTCCCCTTAATCATCATCATCATTCTAAAATACGCTATTTCGTGTCTGTCTGTCTGATGAATTTTTGACGCCAATACATTCCGTCGTTACTTATCCAATCTCAACCAAACTTGACAGGATGACTAAGGGTTACATAATGAAGGTTGTAGCACATTCATTTGCCCCCCTCCCCAAGGGGGTTTTCTCGCCTGAGCGGGTTTTCCCTGCCATTGCCGTCAATGGGGTTGTGTGTTGAGGTGTATATAAATGTTAAATTAGCTTTATTGTGGCGTTTTCCGAAGAAGAAGATTGATCGTGCCGTTTTTCCAAAGACGCTTTGAATAACAAAATTAATGATAATCACATATTATTAATGTTATTATAAAACAATATTAATACTAACTGGCAATGGTACCCGCCCTATGGGCGGGGCTTCAATTGGGAAGCCCAAATGAAAAGGCAAAATATCAGAAATTGAAGGGTTTTTTTTATTTTAAATGATTCATATAAACATCCATTGAATCATATCACATGCAAGTCATCAAAATCTAAACAGTATCTTTAGAATTTCAATAAAAGCCACATTACTGTTCATATCGGTAAATATTATTCCATCGTGTTTCAAATCGTGATCGATACACTATGATCGTGATGATCGTGATCGTGAATCGTGATCGATAATCGTGTTCACAATCGCTATGTCGTATGTACTCCCGATACGTGGACCAAATTCCCGATATGTGTAACTGTACCAAATCAACAGTTAAAAGGATTTTGAGTCGATAGCTGTTACGGCCTTGGCAAGATCGATGGAGACAGCGATCTGTTAGCGAACGATGGAGACAACGATCTGTTAGCGTATTCACCGCCCAAATAGCTACGTGGAATTCTCTCGTATAGAGATTAAACATTACAGCTGTTACGGCCTTGGCAAGATCGATGGAGACAGCGTTTATTAAATTTTAATGAAGGACACAGTCTCAAGCCCCAGTCCCCATCATGGATGGGGATCAGCGGTTTACCCGAGCCTGACGGTGAAGGGCAAGCTACACGCTGGCCCGTCCAGGGTAGCGCGCGTGCGGCCCCAGACATCGAAGGGCATTAAATGTTCATTAAACATTAAACGTTCATTAAACATTAACCGTTCATTAAAGGATTATGAAACGAAAAACATTACGAAATTACATTCACACCGTCACGTCAAACACTACCGTGAACACATACATCGTCACAACATCGTCACAATGAGAACATCGTCACAATGAACGTTATGTGAACGCGAATGTTATGCAGGAGTCCAAACCTGAGAATGCTGGAGACCAAAGCTGAAATTGGAAAAACTAAATACAGTAGCCTATTTTACTCCTGGAGATCCCAGGATTACCCACCCAAAATATCGTTTCGATCGGTTGAGCCGTTTTTGCGGTACCTTCGAACAGACGGACAGACATTTGGTGAATTATAGTAAGATAATGTCCCACTTCCCCAAGGCGTTTTTCCTGCATTGATAACGTGTATAAATGGTTTATAGTTAAAATGGCGTTTCCGTGGGAGCAATGACTGCAATAGGAAGAAAAAATATTATAAACCACAAACACGTATGATTTGCTTTTTAAACAGTCGCTACTGTTCTTCGCTACTAAAACTAAACACTAAATGCTACTAAACTACAAAACACTAAATGAAGAAATTTAGAGGAATCCCGACATCCATGAAGAAAGGTTTACTTACAGAACTGAGCGAAGATCTACTGTACTCCATATAACCCACAAATGTTGGGTTGATAACATGGCCCTTTCTACCGCTACCGTGGCATTTTTCGTAGCGAACTTTTGAAACTCGCTCCCGCTGTTTAATACGAAACAAAGAGAGGAAGCCCGGGGTGTGTTCATTTACCAAGCAGCTAGCTAGCGCTTGCCAAGCCAGCCGTTCCTTAAAGGTTTTGAATTGAGTGCTTGCTCAAATGCTTAAACCACTTGGCGATCTCTCCACAATAAAATTGGTAAATGAACACACCCAATGTTCTTGAGACCCGACCATGGGTCGACTGTAATCTATATACCCCATAGAGGAGTGATCCTTCTTGCCGCTCCCGTAGTGAGCAGTGTTCTAGTTGTAATAAATAGCACCGCAAAGCAGGCGTAACCCCTCAGCCCATGCATGGTGGAAACCAATTTCAAGATGGCTGCCGTGGCGGCCATATTGAAAATCGCAGCGTGCCCATTTTCGAAAGGAACCTTCCTCTAACCAACCCCAACACACACTGCAAAAGTGGATTTAATTGGCCAAGCCATTCTGCTTGAAAATGACGGAAACCAATTTCAAGATGGCCACCATGGCAGCCATATTGAAAATCGCAGCGCACCCATGAACCTTCCTCTACTCAACCCCAGCCCACACTGCAAAAATGGATTTAATCGGACAAGCCGTTCTGCTCGAAATTGACGGAAACCAATTTCAAGATGGCTGCCGTGGCGGCCATATTGAACATCGCAGCGCGCCCATTTTCGAAAGGAACCTTCCTCTACCCAACCTCAACACAAATTGCAAAAATGAATTTAATCGGACAAGCCATTCTGCTCGAAATTGACGGAAACCAATTTCAAGTTGGCTGCCGTGGCGGCCACATTGAAAGTCGCAGCGCACCCATTTTCGAAAGGAACCTTCCTCTACGCAACCCCAATATACACTGCAAAAATGGATTTAATCGGACAAGCCGTTCTGCTCGAAATTGACGGAAGCCAAAAGTTGACGGACGCCCGGATGGCTGCCGTGGCGGCCATATTGAAAATCGCAGCGCGCCTATTTTCGAAACGAACCTTCCTCTACACAACCCCAACACACACTGCAAAAATGGATTTAATCGTACAAGCCGTTCTCCTTGAAATTGACGGAAACCAAAAGTTGACGGACGCCCAGACGCCAGGACGCCCGGACGACGCCCGTGACGACAATACCCCTTAGCCCAATTTGGGCTGAGGGGTAAAAACCCCAGTTTTCTGTCTTCAATAAATTTTGATTTATCTAAATGGTTCCTTATCTGACCCCCAATCGATGATTCCAATATTTTTTTCCTTTACTTAAGTTAAGGGAACATGTCTCTAGTTGCCTCTGTCCACTCCTTGTCTGTTTGTGTGTCTGTCTGTTTGTTGGACAAAACTTGGTGGACAGGTTAGGTGTGTGACAAGGAAGAATTGATGAAGACGAGCAAGTTACCCGTGCCTGCACGCCATTCCAAACGGGATAGGGATGGAGTTGGCAAAAATGCAAATGGCATCTTCTGTCATCGAGCCGGTAAGCTGGGAGCAACAATTCACATTCATTTCCACATCTGATGCCATTTGAATCTCCAATGGTGCTGCATTTGAAACTGTTTGGTCGATAGACATTGGTTTTTGATGCCTAGGATCCGTAACAAAAATTTGTATTGGGGTCAAAACCAGTGACCAATTGCAAATTAATAATACTAGTGTGACTCGGCGCACACCGCGCGCCTCACCACACCCCGTTTCAGAGGGATAGGCATCTTTGACCATTTTGGTGTCTTTTGGGACTTCAGGGTATTTTGGGTCTTCATTGTGTTTTGGGTCTTCAGGGCCATTTGGGTCTTCAGAGTCGTTTGGATTCTTTGGGCCTTAAGAGTATTTTGGGTCTTTGGGGTGTTTTGGGTCTTTGGTGTGTTTTGGGTCTTCGGGGTCTTTGGAGTCTTCGTGGTCTTTTGGGTCTTCGGTGTCTTCAGGGGCGTTTAGGTCTTAAGGGTCTTTTGGTTCCTCGGGGTGTTTGGGGTATTTTGGGTCTTCTCGGTCTTCCAGGTCTTTTCGGTCTTTGGGGTGTTATGGGTCATTGGGGTCTTTTTGGGTCTTCAGGGTCTATTGGGTCTTCAGGGTGATTTGGGTCTTCATGGTCTTCGGGTTGTTTTGGGTCTTCTGGGTGTTTTGGGTATTCGGAGTCTTTTGGGTCTTCAAAGCCATTTGGGTCTTTGGGGTCTTTTGGATCCTCTGGGCCTTTGAGGGTATTTTGGGTCTTTGGAGTGTTTTGGGTCTCCATGGTGTTTTGGGTCTTCATGGTGTTTTGGGTTTTCATGGTGTTTTGGGTCTTTGGGGTATTTTGGGGTCTTCAGGGTCTATTGGGTCTTCAGGGTCTTTTGGGCCTTCCAGATCTTGGGGTGTTTTGGGTCTTCTGGGTCTTTTGGGTCTTCAGGGTGTTTTTGGTCTTCGGGGTGTTTTGGGTCTTCATGGTATTTTGGGTCTTCGGGGTGTTTTGTGTCTTTGGGGTATTTTGGGTCTTTTGGGTCTTTTGTGTCTTCTGGGCCATTTGGGTTTTCAGGGTCTTTTGGAACCCCAGGGCTTTTAAGGGTATTTTGGGTCTTTGGGGTGTTTTGAGTCTTCACGGTTTTTGGGGTCTGTGGGGTCTGTGGGGTCTTTGGGGTCTTCAGGGTCTTTAGGGTCTTCAGGGGCTTTTGGGTCGTTGGGGTCTTTTGGGTGTTTTTGGTCTTCGGGGTATTGTGGGTCTTCAGAGTCTTCAGGAGCTATCCACCGATTGCGTTTCACGTCAACCAGTGAGGTCGAAAGAAAAAGAACGTATCCAGGGGTGTGGGAAAATAACGTTAGGCTGGAGAACAAACCTGAAAATGCTGGAGACCAAAGCTGAAATTGGAAAAAACAATATAGTGTGGGAGCTATGCTCGCACGATAAAACCGGACAAAATTAACGACGCCAGGAATGAAGTTTCACTGAGCTATTTATTTCCAGCTCACTCGAAATAACTCAAAAGCACTGAATCAGCCATCGAACGGGCGGCCATTTATAAGTAAAGTTCAACACACAAAAGCCACGCCTCTCAGGCGGGGCGTGGTATGCAAATAGGTAAGCCAAGTGTTCGCCCGGGAAAGGCAAGTCTGGACACGCCCGGGTGAGTCCGGACAAGTGACCGCTCGCCGGTTGCGTCATCGGCCAGTTCAAGGTAATTGTGTCATGCTTCCGGTAACCGCTACTTGCGCCCCCCCAGAATTAACATGCACCGGGAGAGTCAGTTTGAGGTGAGTCTTGATGACCCGGCCGAAACGACCCCTGGCGATTCGTGTGTGGGTGGTAGGTGGCGTGGCGGTGGATGGTCGGGCGGGGGGCTTGGTTGACGGGGGACGGCCCCGTCGTGGAGGAAGGGCCAACCGTGGAGGTTGGTCGAGGTCCAAATGGGCCGGCTTGAGGCAGTCCACGGAGATGCGGTCCGGCTTGCCATCGATGTCGATGATGAATGACTTGTCGTCCCTCTTCAGGACCCGGAAAGGTCCATCGTATGGTGGCGGGAGCGGTCCCTGGTGTGCGTCGTGCCGGATAAAAACGTACTCCGCAGTGCGAAGTGCTGGGGGGACATGGGGTTGGGGGCAGCCGTGGTGGGACGTGGGCACGGGGGCAAATCTCCTGGCGGCCTCCTGGAGGACCGAGCGTTGGCGAGCCGCGGACCAGGGGCTGGTGGCATCAGGGATGAATTCGCCCGGCACGCGCAGTGGCTGGCCGTAGACCAGCTTGGCGGTGGAAGCCTGGAGGTCCTCTTTAGAGGCCGTTCAGAGGCCCAATAGGACCCACGGGAGGCCTGTCGGCCCAACCGTCGTCATGGAGGCTGGTCCTGAGAGTGGCCTTCATCGAGCGGTGGAACCGCTCGCACAAGCCGTTGGCTTGGGGGTGGTAGGTCGTGGTGCGGTGTAGCTTGACCCCCAAGGCCTGGGCGACCGCGCCCCAAAGCTCGGAGGCAAATTGCGGGCCTCTGTCGGAGGAGATGTCCGAGGGCGTCCCTGAACCGGGCAATCCAGGTGCCAATGAAGGCCTGCGCCACGTCGGCGGCTGTCTTTGATGCCAGCGGGACGGCCTCCGGCCACCTGGTGGTCCTGTCCACCATCGTGAGGAGGTGGGTGAAGCCCCGAGAGGAGGGAAGGGGTCCCACCAGGTCCACATTGACGTGGTCGAAGCGCCGCGCGGGCACGTCGAATGGTGCCAACGGGGCCTGGGTGTGCTTGTGGACCTTCGCGCATTGGCAGGCGACACAGGCGTTGGCCCAGTCGCGGACGTCCTTACAGAGCCCGTGCCAGACGAACTTTGTTGCCACGAGCTTCTGTGATGCTTTCCGGCCTGGGTGGGAAAGGCCGTGGAGGGCGTCAAAAATGTGCCGCTGCCATCCGGTGGGCACGATGGGGCGAGGTTGGCCCAGGGAAACGTCGCACAGGAGAACCGTGCCTGTGTCCTCGAAGGGGACGTCGGCCAACCGCAGGCCTGTGTCCGCTGTCCGGAGGGCTTGCACCGTGGGGTCGGCGGTCTGGTCGGCCGCGATGTGGGCGAAGTCCACACCCAGGTGGACGGCGTTCGCACCAGACTGGGAGAAGCAATCGGCTACAGCGTTGTCCTTGCCCGCGACGTGCCGGATGTCCATCGTAAATTCGGACACGGCGGTGAGGTGGCGCTGCTGGCGGGCCGACCACGGCTCCATAACCTTGGCCATGGCAAAGACCAGGGGTTTGTGGTCCACAAACGCCGTGAACGGGCGGCCCTCTAAAAGATGGTGGAAGTGGCGAACGGCCAGGTAAAGGCCGAGGAGCTTGCGGTCAAAAGCGCTATACTTGCGCTCGTTAGGGCGAAGCTGCCAGCTGAAGAAGGCCAGCGGTTGCCAAGCCCCGTTCACCCACTGTTCATGCACGGCGCCCACCGTGTAGTCGGAAGCGTCCGTGGTGAGGGCGATGGGTGCGTCAAGCGCCAGGTGGCCAGCATGGTCGTGTTGGCGAGGGCCAGCTTAGCGCCCGTGAATGCCGTGTCCATCTCTGTGGTCCAGGCGACGTTGTGCTTGGCCGGCTTGCCCCGGAGGGCTTCGTACAGGGGGCGCATGAGTTAGGTGGCGCCAGGCATGAACCGGTGGTAGAAATTTACCATCCCTAAAAATTCCTGTAGGGCCTTGATGGACCGGGGGGGGGGGGGGTGCGGGAAACTTGTGACTGCCTCCACCTTGGTAGGCAGTGGGACGGCCCCACGCTTCGTGATGCGGTGCCCCAGGAAGTCGACGGCTGTTACGCCAAACTGGCATTTCGCCGGGTTGATGATGAGGCCCTGCTGGCCGAGGCGCTCAAAAAGCTTGCGCAGGTGGATGAGGTGCTCCGCCCGGGAAGTGCTGGCGACGAGAATGTCGTCCAAGTAGACAAAAAGGAAGGTGAGGTCGCGCAAAGCCGCTGGAAGGCCTGGGCCGTGTTCTTAAGGCCGAACGGCATGCGAAGGAACTCGAAGAGGCCAAAAGGTGTAATTACCGCCGTCTTCGGCACGTCGGCTGGCTGGACGGGTACCTGATGGTAGCCCCGAATGAGGTCGACCTTGGAAAAGATCACCCGCCCCACCAAACGGGCGGAAAAGTCCTGTATGTGTGGTATCGGGTACCGGTCGGGGGTGGTGGCGTCGTTGAGGTGGCGGTAATCGCCGTATGGTCGCCATCCGCCACCCGGTTTGGGCACGATGTGCAGGGGCGAGGCCCACGCGCTATTCAAGCGCCGCACAATGCGCAATCGCTCCAGCGCATCGAATTCCACCTTCGCCACGGTGAGTTTGCCCGGGTCGAGGCGGCGAGCCCTGGCGTAGACCGGTGGACCTGTGGTCGGGATGTGGTGTTTGACGCCGTGTTTGACGGCGACGGCCGAAAACGACGGCTGCGTGAGGGCGGGAAACTCGGCGAGCAGGCGGTGAAATCATCCACGGCCGGGAGCGCGCAGGCTAGCTTGGTCGGAGCGGAGCCGCTCAATGAGCAAGCGAGCAAGCTGAAGGTCTCCGCGTTGATGAGCGGGCGCCGTTTGACGTCGACCAAAAGCCCATGTGCGCAAAGAAAATCTGCACCAGCAAGGCCATGGGCATGTACGCCGTGATGAAGTCCCACCTGAAGTGCTGGCCCCCGAAGCAGAATGGGACGCTGCGCGAACCGAAGGTGCGGATGGAGGAGCCGTTTGCGGCGACCAAGGCGGGGCCGCAAAGCGCGGCCTGTTTGTCCTGAATCGAGGCGGGTATCACGCTCAGCTGAGCGCCAGTGTCGCACAAAAAACGCCGCCCGGAGGCTGCGTCCGTGATAAACAGAAGGCTGCCTGAATGGCCGACGCTCATGGCAGGCAGCGAGCGCCGGCCTGGTCGTTTCCCGACCTGCCGAAAGTGCACGGTGGGCGGCACGTTCTGGCCTTCTGCCCGAACTTGGTGTGGTAATAGCACATGGTCCGCTCTGGTGGAGGCTCGGGCGGTCGTGTTGGGTTCGGTTGACGGGGCGTCGCGGCGGCCGCTGCCGCCAGTGGCGCTGACTCGGCCGGTGGTGGCGCCGGTCATGGCGTGGGCGTTGCCTCGGTCGGCACAGGGTTCCAGGCGGCCGCTCCGATGTGTCGCCTGGCCGAGAAAAATTTATCGGCCTCCTTGGCCAGGGTGCAAGGGTCCGTGACGGGCGAGTTAGCCAAAGCTAACCGTACCTGCCTGGGTAGCTGCCGGAGGAACAGCTCGCGGAAGAGGAAATCCGGGCTGTGGTCGCCGAGTAGAGCCAGCATGTGGTCCATGCGCTCGGATGGATGGGCCTCACCCAGCTCCGGGAGGTCGAGTAGTTGTCGTGCGCGTTCGGTCTCCGTGAGTCCAAACGCACCGAGGAGTAGGCCTTTGAGCGCGCCGTATTTGTCGGCGTTCGGCGGGTTCTGTAGGAAGCTCAGGACCCGGGCCGCGGTGGAGGCGTTGAGCGCGGAGACCACATGGTGGTAGCGCGTTGTGCCCTCCATAATGTTCTGCAGGGCGAATTGAGTATCCGCTTGGGCGAAGCAGATGGCCGCGTGCGATTCCCAAAAGCCCGGAGCTTCAAAGCTACAGATGACTCCATCGCCGTGTTCTTGAAAAGGGGGCACCAATTGTGTGAGCTATGCTCGCACGATAAAACCGGACAAAATGAACGACGCCAGGAATGATGTTTCACTGAGCTATTTATTTCCAGCTCACTCGAAAGAACTCAAAAGCACTGAATCAGCCCATCGAACGGGCGGCAATTTATAAGTAAAGTTCAACACACAAAAGCCACGCCTCTCAGGCGGGGCGTGGTATGGAAATAGGTAAGCCAAGTGTTCGCCCGGGAAAGGCAAGTCTGGACACGCCCGGGCAAGTCCGGGCAAGTGACCGCTCGCAGGTTGTGTCATCGGCCGGTGCAAGGTAATTGTGTCATGCTTCCGGTAACCGCTACAATAGCCTATTTTACTCCAGGGGGTCGCAGGATTACCCACCCAAAATTTTGTTGTGATCGGTTCAGCCATTTTGGCGGTACCTGGGAACGTGCGGACGGACAGACAGACCAACGGACGGACAGACAGACCGATGGACATTTGATGAATTATAGCAAGATTATTTTGGTGAAGATTCAGATCTGGATTTTACAATTTAAAAAGTGATTCTTCACCGTAGAGAGATCGGGCCGACCCTGATATATAGCACGGTATCTCAAAAACTTGGTGGTTGAGTTGGTTGGGCGACAAGAACAAGTGGATTCGATTTTGGATCCGGTCCAAATTCAGATCTGGCCTATCAGTGGATACACAACGTAAACTGTTCAGCCTTGCAGAGGTACGCTCTCTACCGAGTGCCCGTTCTCGTTACTTCCGCCACTAAAGGTGGATGGAGGTTATGTTTTCATCTCTGTCCGTTTGTTTGTGAACAAAATATCTCAAAAAGCTGTGGACGGCTTGGGACGAAACTTGGTGGACAGGTTGGGTGTGTGACAAGGAAGAAATTTTGGTGCCGGATCCAGCGAGTGCGGTAGGGCCTTGATGATTCTTCACCATTGAGTGATATGGCCAATCAGGTGGAGGTATGTTCTCCACTGAGTGGCGTTATAGTTACTCCCGCCAGGGAGTAATGCATTCGATTGTGTCCGTCCGTCTGTGTGTGTGTTCGTGTGTGTTCGTGTGTGTTTGTGTGTGTGTGTGTGTGTGTGTGTGTGTGTGTGTGTGTGTGTGTATGTGTATGTGTGTGTGTGTGTATGTGTTCGTATGTTCGTGTGTTTGTGAACAAGATATCTGGAAAAGTTCTGAACGGATTTGGATGAAAGTTGGTGGGATGATTGCCCTTGGGATAAGGAAGAATTGATTCGTTTTTGGTGAAGCGCAGGATATTATTCCGGATCCAGGAATTTTTTGAAGGATTTTTTACCATTGGGAGATAGGGCTCAGCAGCGGCCACCCACGGCGGGAGTAAGCGCTCTACTGAGTGGCGTTCTCGTTCTCCAATGCTTCCCTTGATCCATTTTTTAAGTCATGGCCATACATCTGTTCCTCTCCAATCCCCTAGTATCTGTCCTGACGAATGAGCCCCTAAATATATCAGCTCACATTATGCTCATCTGCTCTACAAACTCCCCAATCACAATTAATATATATTTTCTGACCCTGGGGCTTCATTCTGTTTTAATTGTTGTATTTATCTACTCACTTACTTCCTTTCCACCAATAACTCCTCTGACAAATCTTCCCCACATCCTTGATAGATCCTCTTCACATCTAGCACTTGCACAATGATGAAGCAAATTAACAACTTGATGAGCTTGCCATCTCATTTTCATCACTAATCAGTCTCCCTGTGCTATTCCTCAATGGGCCCACACTTGTCCTCACCAGCTCTTTTGCCCATATAGAGGCCTTGCTATAATTATGACGTCATGGGTCACATGGTACAGGCGCCATCTTGTAAAATCGAAAACCTTTCCATCTCTATCACTGATACTGATCGATGGAACCAATTGAAACATGGCTAATTGTCAAGTGCTGCCCATGGGGAACAACATATATTCATGATGATGTCATCGGTGCCTTCATTTTGACGTCATAATTAGACAAGTAGAACGCCGATCGGTTTGAAATTTCTTGAGCATTATCTGCACAAAATCGTATGGGGAAAAAAAAAATTCCCCTTTTTTGTATGCAAGCTAGAGGCTCGTGTAAGAACTAACATGAATGACAAAAAAAAAAACGGACACAAGACAAAATAAAGGGAGCGAGAGACAAGATGGGGAGAGAGGGGGAAGCACACAAGTACAACACTTGAGAGCAGGGACATTGGGAGATCTGTGGGAATGAGAGGGCTTGGGGGGAGGAGGCGTGGGAAGGAGGGTGGGGGTGGGAGAGGTAAAAAAAACACATGGACACTGCAAGGACTTCCAGGAAAGAAGTTGG
Organism: Myxine glutinosa; assembly: GCF_964187855.1. Lineage (NCBI taxonomy): Eukaryota > Metazoa > Chordata > Myxini > Myxiniformes > Myxinidae > Myxine > Myxine glutinosa. The sequence continues at coordinate 33,567,402 of NC_136261.1, forward strand.
TATTTCAGAAAAGTGGAATTGGGGTGAAATTAGTGGGGGTAGAAAAGATCAAGGTTTTGGATGGGGGAAGATAAGAGATGGTGGTGAACAGCTGTTTTAAAGACCTGGAGGGATGAGTGGGATTGAAGGGAGTGGGGGAGTTTGTTCCAGAGGCGGGAGAAAAGAGGAATGAAATAATGAAAGATTGATGACGTCATCGGTCACGTGGTTCCGCAGCCATGTTGGATTGAACGTAAATGTACGTCGTCAATAAAGCGCACAACCCCCGTAGCTAATAAACACTACACAAAATACACCACACATACACGTCCTGGCGAGGGTCTGCAATATCTGATTGCTCTTTCTTGTTGATTATTTTAACGAACCTGCAAAACCGTATGTGGTCGTTAGGTGTGCGCCAACATGACTCGTGTGACCAATAGGAGATTTCTTTAAAACACGACTTGTGGCAGCGAGTCCTGGACCCGAGCCCAATGCCAGCGGCTGTGGCAGCCAAGTTGTCTGTCCCACGCAAGGAAGCCCGAGGGCCTCACTAACTTTCCGTTAAACTTCCTGATCAACCATGGTGCTTGGACCAACCATTTATAGCTCCATGTTTATACCAGGGAGATCGAAATCACATTCGTGCTTCATGGCGCCGAGTGTCGCATCAATCATAACGTGTGTCGTCCCTCGATGGATGTTAAGTTGGCGCCTTGTGTGCTATAAGGTGGACGTTACAGATCCACCTGTGTCCTTTGTGAAGAGTACCTGAGTTACTGCTGACATCTTGAAAAAAAATCACAAATTCCTTCCACCTTCAGTCGTCCGTCAGGCCTGGCCATGGCAGTTCGTAAAAGTCTTGGGCCAAAGATTTGAGCCAAAAACGTTCCTCGGCTGATCCCACCAGACGGTCACGTTCAGCGTGTTTAAATCTGTTAAAAGGTAGTAGTAGTGATACTTGTCGTAGTAATAGTGGTAGTAGTAGTAGTAGTAGTAGTAGTAGTAGTAGTAGTGGTGGTACTAGTAGTGGTAGTGGTAGTTGTAGTAGTGGTATTAGTAGTAGTAGTCGTGGTACTATTAGTAGTGTAGTGGTAATAGTAGTGGTATTCGTGGTGGTAGTAGTAGTGGTAGTAGTAGTAGTAGTGGTGGTATTCGTGGTGGTAGTAGTAGTGGTAGTAGTAGTAGTAGTGGTATTCGTGGTGGTAGTAGTAGTGGTAGTAGTATTAGTATTGGTATTAGTAGTAGTAGTGGTCGTGGTTGTGGTTGTAGTAGTAGTTGTAGTGGTATTAGTAGTAGTAGTGGTCGTGGTTGTGGTTGTAGTAGTAGTTGTAGTAGTAGTAGAGTGTGAGTAGTAGTTGTAGTAGTATTAGGGTGTGATTAGTAGTTGTAGTAGTAGCAGAAGTTTGTGTAGTAGTTGTAGTCGTAGTAGAGTGTGAGTAGTAGTTGTAGTAGTATTAGGGTGTGATTAGTAGTTGTAGTAGTAGCAGGTGTGTGTAGTAGTTGTAGTAGTAGTAGAGGTGTGAGTAGTAGTTGTAGTAGTAGTAGTAGCAGTGCGAGTAGTAGTTGTAGTAGTAGAAGTGTGAGTAGTAGTTGTAGTAGTAGTAGAAGTGTGAGTAGTAGTTGTAGTAGAAGTGTGAGTAGTCGTTGTAGTAGTAGTGGAAGTGTGAGTAGTCGTCGTAGTAGTAGTAGAAGTGTGAGTAGTAGTTGTAGTAGTAGAAGTGTGAATAGTCGTTGTAGTAGTAGTCGAAGTATGAGTAGTAGTTGTAGTAGTAGTAGAGATGTGAGTAGTAGTTGTAGTAGTAGTAGAAGTGTGAGTAGTCGTAGTAGTAGTAGAAGTGCGAGTAGTAGTTGTAGTAGTAGTTTTAGTAGTAGTATAAGTGTGAGTAGTCGTTGTAGTAGTAGTAGAGGTGTGAGTAGTAGTTGTAGTAGTAGTAGAAGTGTGAGTAGTCGTTGTAGTAGTAGTGGAAGTGTGAGTAGTCGTTGTAGTAGTAGTAGAGGTGTGAGTAGTAGTTGTAGTAGTAGAAGTGTGAGTAGTCGTTGTAGTAGTAGTCGAAGTATGAGTAGTAGTTGTAGTAGTAGTAGAAGTGTGAGTACTAGTTGTAGTAGTAGTAGAAGTGTGAGTAGTCGTTGTGGTAGTAGTAGAGGTGTGAGTCGTAGTTGTAGTAGTGGTAGTAGTATTAGTCGTGGTTGTAGTACCCTTGGTAGTAGAAGTGTGAGTAGTAGTTGTAGTCGTGGTAGTAGTCGTAGTCGTCTTTGACTAATTGTGCAACAAACAGCGATATATTGCTAAATTGATGTAATACAATGTTAAGAGTATGTACAGCTGTGATTGTTAAAACTAGGGAGGACATTCTAATGAGAAAAGTTTGAAGTAAAATGTTTGGAAAATACATCTTCTGTTACAAATACATTTGTCAATAAACTTTCATGTATCGGTACAAAAAATATTTGTCTCATTATTCTTTGTACAGGAATACCCCGATTTACGTGTCCCCGATTTACGTTGCTTCACAAATCCGTCATCACTTTATTAATACCACTACCTGATTTGTTTTGCCTCAACACACACTTACATCTCTGATATCATCTGTCCTTTCTCGTATCCGTCGCCTTCGCCTCCACCTGTCCTGTACGCAAACTACTTTGCGTCACAAATTTTTATCGTGTGCTGCGTCTTTTGTACCCTGTATAATCTGTGTTAACGTTTACTGCTGTACATGCACTAGTGCTGAGTACAGTATTTTTAGCCGCGTCGCAGACGCTGGTCATAGAGTGCCCTCTGCTGTTGTTGTTGTTGTTCTTCTTGTTCTTGTTCTTGCAGAGAAGACAAAACCTCAAAGCTCCACCCATTCTGGGAACCATAGCTCCACCCATTCTGGGAGAGGCTTCATATAAACAAATATCCACCATTTTATTAACTCGCATAGCTTTGAGGCCTGTTTTGTAGGCCCGTGGTGTCTTCCTCTCTCACACAGTTTTATTTCAAATCAAATTCGATATATCATTTCATTTTTCACAGTCGCTAACATAGTTTTAGACTCGGTTGAAAAAAAACGGGAAGAAAATCCGATGAAAGTTGCCCTTTATAGAACGAAATGAATTCTCAAAGGCCTGTAACTTCAAGTCCATTGAGATTTTTTTTTGTAAATCGCGGCATGGTCAGTCATACACCGCCCGAAATAACAGACGGGAAAATGCCGAGATATATATATATTTTGTTTAAATCGCGGCATGGCAGTCATACACCGCCCGAAATAACAGACGGGAAAATGCCGAGATATTTTAAAAATTCGTCCATTTGATGACAATCGTCACGATGAAATATTTAATTTATACGTCGTCACAATAATGTGGAGAGAGGAGCATAGCTTCGTTCACGTGTCGCCACATACGGGAAATTGCCGAGATATATATTTTTTAAATCGCGGCATGGTCAGTCATACACCGCCTGAAATAACAGACGGGAAAATGCCGAGATATATTAAAAATTCGTCCATTTGATGACAATCGTCACGATGAAATATTTAATTTATACGTCGTCACAATAATGTGGAGAGAGGAGCATAGCTTCGTTCACGTGTCGCCACACACGGGAAATTGCCGAGATATATTTTTTTTTAATCGCGGCATGGTCAGTCATACACCGCCTGAAATAACAGGCGGGAAAATGCCGAGATATATTAAAAATTCGTCGCCACACGCGGGAAATTGCCGAGATATATTTTCACTTTGCACAAAAATAACATCAAGTAATCGAATCAATAGGAATGTCCTGTGCCTATAACATCGACGTTATAGGCACAGCTGCATCTAGGCATTGTGTAACATCGACGCGGCTTTTGTTTTAATTAAAACTTTTTGTACTTGTTAGTAATTAAATGCAACATTGTGGGTCCATCTAGGACGAAGATGGGTGCATTAACACACAGCTTCACCATACCCTTCGTGGTGGTTGTACCCCACCCCTCCTTTCTTGTTCCTCCCCCTCCTCCCTCCCCCTGGAGACAGGCAGGAAGAGACCATGGCTAATATCTTGGTTGGAGACAAAACTATAAAAAAAATTTGTCCCCAGTCGCTCCAGTTGCCTGATCCGAACCTGACGAGTCATCTCAACATGACCATGATCGTCGACCATTTTGGGGATTTCCCTGCCAGATCTCGCGATGCTACGATCTAATGCTGAAATACCGTACAGATTGGAAGTCGCGAATCAGCCTAATCGACCAAATAGGAGCCGCACATCTCAATTTGAATTAGGCAGAGCAAGCCTGACGTGAGACGCGGTCTTTATACAGGATGTTGATAAGCACAGCCAATTAATCCCTTAAAGGGTCTCTCTTTAATCACTAGGGAGAACTACTACAGGTAGAATTCACCATGAGGGTTTAAATGTTATAGTCATGGGGAGGGGAATGTACAAGAAGCAATAACAAGTATGTAATAAATAAATAAACCGCTTACCCAACTACCGATCAAATGCATCCAATGAAACCAACAAACACATGCATCCCCTAAAATAATTATATCCTTATTGGGTACTCAGACACACCATGATAGAGAGACAAAAGCCGGTAGGACGCAACAGGAAAAGTTTTCTGGCAAACCTGGCTGAGTTGCTGGGGAGTCCGCAGCAGCCCTGGAAGGTGAACGGTGAGGAGAGAGAGAGAATGGAGTGCAAGGCTCCAGCCTTGGCGGAGCTTGACTCGGGTGCTTAACACGAATATCTGGTACAGCCATTTGTGCAATTGTCAGGGTGCTCTCCTCCCACTTCCTGCGTCTCCCCCATCTTTATGGCCTCGGGCCTGTGCATCACCAATGACACACCATGCCCCTTCCCTCTCACTCAAGATTGGACGTAGCCTCAATCTGGTGGGCAGAACGACTCCTCCACGACCCCCTTCACCCCAATGTTCTGAGGTGATACGGCCAGGTCGTGATGGTGGACAGCTTTTTCTGCCAATACTAGTGCTGCTGGCCTAGAAAAACGCAAAAAGAGACATTTAAGACAGATTACAGAGGGTAAACCAGTAAAATTGCGTCAAAAGAGTTGAAAATTCTAGACACAGACATTACGGTTGGTGGACATCATCTAATTAGACATATAAGAACCGCATATCTAATTAAATAGTTCAACAATTAATTACATCGTGCTTACTGTATTACATTCACTAAGGATAAGAACACTACACGAAGCATTATTAACCCCAAACAAGCCATTTCCACAACAATATATAGATGCAGCTTTCTGCAGCAAGGATTGTAAAAATGCAGTTTTGTGAAGGGGTTGGAGCGATGGCATTGCACAAAAGATGGATGGCATAGGCTCGGGGCATGGTAGGTGGACACGAGTAGTTGTATTCGCAAGAGCAAACAATATAGATAAAGTTTACGCTGAAGAGTTAAAAGTTAGGTACAGATGGGTAACCAAGTGAAAGCAAGGGGTTATGGGGTTATGTTTTCTTGCATTCCTCCAATAATAGTAAAGAGAAGTGGAGTTGCAAACAGAACAATCTATGTTAATCTCTGGTTGTAGAAATTGTGCTTAGAGCAGGCTTTTGAATTTTGAAAGCAGTGGGAAACATTTTTGGCCAAAAGGAGTGATTTCAGAAGGGTCCTAGAGATAGGGTGGGCCCTGGAAGGATAGGCCCTAGGTATAAGGTGGGCCCTGGGTATAAAGTGGGCCCTGGGAAGGTGGGCCCTAAACATATGGGAGGCAGAAATGTTTACAGTGGGGATTGAGGGAAATAATGGAGGCTTATTGCACCTCAAGGTTGGAAGAAAGGCTACAAAGGGAGGGACCACAAAATGGAAGGGGACACAGCAATATGGGGAAAAGATGGAATTTTCTATGTATTAAAAGTAGCAGCAGCTTCATGTCTGTTTCTTTCCAACTATGGATTGGACAGCTGACCTGACTCCACCCACAACGACGTCATAAGTTTGGAATACTGACTCCACCCACTGGCATTTTAATTGTAATGCAGTTCAGGCCAAACACGTCTTCGAACCTGTCATATTCGCAATCGCCAAGGCCTACCTTTACATTGCGAAACATAAATTTCCGGGAGCATGCAAGGCAGCGCTTCATTACCTATACACCACCCCCAAGAAGGGAGCGTTTTAGACTTTTAGTTCCGGAGGTCCCTGCTCGTATCAATAGAAACGAATGATACAAGACAGGTAACTAAGGTGGAGGATTCTGTGCGGATAGTAAGGATATGAGGGTACTTTTTATATTGTTATAAGACTCCTGGTACTGATGGAAGATCGGGATAGGAAGCTCCAAGAAGAAATGGGAAAGCGAGTTCAGAAAGGGAAGAGTAATGAAAATGGAAGATTTCAAAATGGCAGCTATCGATTGGGTCTAAGAACAAGGAAGAGGTAAGGTAAAGGTGGAAATTTCTAGATTTAGATGTAGATTGCTTTTTTAAACCAGTTTATAAACAACAATGAAATGGGAAAAGTATTGATAAACAAACCTTTGTTGGGGTAATTATCCAAATATTGTGGAGAAGGTTTTTTGGAGTTGTTAATGACCACAGCATAGTGCAATAAAAACTGATGTTAAGAGGCAAAGTTAGAGATAACTAAATAAAGCAGTTGGATATTATAAGGTCAGGTTTTGTGATTACGAAGACAGAGCCAGGTGGAGATTTGACCAGGTTAAGAGATCCGTAGACATCAAATAAATGGTCCTCACCATACCCCTCCCAAGACTGTCCCAGCTTTGCTCTCCCTCCCCCCAACCCCAAGCCCTCACCCTTCCCCTCACAACGCTGTCCAACCTTTGCTCTCCCCCACCCCAACCCCAAGTCCTCACCCTTCCCCTCACAACGCTGGCCAACCTTTGCTCTCCCCCACCCCAACCCCAAGCCCTCACCCTTCCCCTCACAACGCTGTCCAACCTTTGCTCTCCCCCACCCCAACCCCAAGCCCTCACCCTTCCCCTCACAACTCTGTCCAACCTTTGCTCTCCCCCACCCCAACCCCAAACCCTCACCCTTCCCCTCCCAACTCATTCCAACCTTTGCTCTCCCCCACGCCAACCCCAAGTCCTCAACCTTCCCCTCACCACTCTGCCCAACCTTTGCTCTCCCCCACGCCAACCCCAAGTCCTCACCCTTCCCCTCCCAACTCTGTCCAACCTTTGCTCTCCCCCACCCCAACCCCAAGTCCTCACCCTTCCTCTTTGCTCTCCCCCACCCCAACTCCAAGTCCTCACCCTTCCCCTCACCACTCTGTCCAACCTTTGCTCTCCCCCACCCCAACCCCAAGTCCTCACCCTTCCCCTCCCAACTCATTCCAACCTTTGCTCTCCCCCACCCCAACCCCAAGTCCTCAACCTTCCCCTCACCACTCTGCCCAACCTTTGCTCTCCCCCACGCCAACCCCAAGTCCTCACCCTTCCCTCACCACTTTGTCCAACCTTTGCTCGCCCCAACCCCAAGTCCTCACCCTTCCCCTCACAACTCTGTCCAACCTTTGCTCTCCCCCACCCCAACCCCAAGTCCTCACCCTTCCCCTCACAACTCTGTCCAACCTTTGCTCTCCCCCATGCCAACCCCAAGTCCTCACCCTTCCCCTCACAACTCTGTCCAACCTTTGCTCTCCCCCACCCCAACCCCAAGTCCTCACCCTTCCCCTCCCAACTCATTCCAACCTTTGCTCTCCCCCACCCCAACCCCAAGTCCTCAACCTTCCCCTCACCACTCTGCCCAACCTTTGCTCTCCCCCACGCCAACCCCAAGTCCTCACCCTTCCCTCACCACTTTGTCCAACCTTTGCTCGCCCCAACCCCAAGTCCTCACCCTTCCCCTCACAACTCTGTCCAACCTTTGCTCTCCCCCACCCCAACCCCAAGTCCTCACCCTTCCCCTCACAACTCTGTCCAACCTTTGCTCTCCCCCACCCCAACCCCAAGTCCTCACCCTTCCCCTCACAACTCTGTCCAACCTTTGCTCTCCCCCATGCCAACCCCAAGTCCTCACCCTTCCCCTCACAACTCTGTCCAACCTTTGCTCTCCCCCACCCCAACCCCAAGTCCTCACCCTTCCCCTCACAACTCTGTCCAACCTTTGCTCTCCCCCATGCCAACCCCAAGTCCTCACCCTTCCCCTCACAACTCTGTCCAACCTTTGCTCTCCCCCACCCCAACCCCAAGTCCTCACCCTTCCCCTCCCAACTCATTCCAACCTTTGCTCTCCCCCACCCCAACCCCAAGTCCTCAACCTTCCCCTCACCACTCTGCCCAACCTTTGCTCTCCCCCACGCCAACCCCAAGTCCTCACCCTTCCCTCACCACTTTGTCCAACCTTTGCTCGCCCCAACCCCAAGTCCTCACCCTTCCCCTCACAACTCTGTCCAACCTTTGCTCTCCCCCACCCCAACCCCAAGTCCTCACCCTTCCCCTCACAACTCTGTCCAACCTTTGCTCTCCCCCACCCCAACCCCAAGTCCTCACCCTTCCCCTCACAACTCTGTCCAACCTTTGCTCTCCCCCATGCCAACCCCAAGTCCTCACCCTTCCCCTCACAACTCTGTCCAACCTTTGCTCTCCCCCACCCCAACCCCAAGTCCTCACCCTTCCCCTCACAACTCTGTCCAACCTTTGCTCTCCCCCACCCCAACCCCAAGTCCTCACCCTTCCCCTAACGACTCTGTCCAACCTTTGCTCTCCCCCACGCCAACCCCAAGTCCTCACCCTTCCCCTCACAACTCTGTCCAACCTTTTCTCTGCCCCACCCTAAACCCAAGTCCTCACCCTTCCCCTCACAACTCTGTCCAACCTTTGCTCTCCCCCACCCCAACCCCAAGTCCTCACCCTTCCCCTCACAACGCTGTCCAACCTTTGCTCTCCCCCACCCCAACCCCAAGTCCTCACACTTCCCCTCACAACTCTGTCCAACCTTTGCTCTCCCCCACCCCAACCTCAAGTCCTCACCCTTCCCCTCTCAACTCTGTCCAACCTTTGCGCTCCCCCACCCCAACCCCAAGTCCTCACCCTTCTGCTCCCAACTCTGTCCAACCTTTGCTCTCCCCCACCCCAACCCCAAGTCCTCACCCTTCCCCTCCCAACTCTGTCCAACCTTTGCTCTCCCCCACCCCAACCCCAAGTCCTCACCCTTCCCCTCACCACTCTGTCCAACCTTTGCTCTCCCCCACCCCAACCCCAAGTCCTCACCCTTCCCCTCACAACTCTGTCCAACCTTTGCTCTCCCCCACCTCAACCCCAAGTCCTCACCCTTCCCCTCACAACGCTGTCCAACCTTTGCTCTCCCCCACCCCAACCCCAAGTCCTCACCCTTCCCCTCACAAATCTGTCCAACCTTTGCTCTCCCCCACCTCAACCCCAAGTCCTCACCCTTCCCCTCACAACTCTGTCCAACCTTTGCTCTCCCCCACCCCAACCCCAAGTCCTCACCCTTCCCCTCCCAAGTCTGTCCAACCTTTCCTCTCCCCCACCCCAACCCCAAGTCCTCACCCTTCCCCTCACAACGCTGTCCAACCTTTGCTCTCCCCCACCCCAACCCCAAGTCCTCACCATACCCCTCCCAAGTCTGTCCTAGCTTTACTCTACCCAACAACCCCAAGTCCTCACTATACCCCCCCCAAGTCTGTCCAACCTTTGCTCTCCCCCACCCCAACCCCAAGTCCTCACCCTTCCCCTCACAACGCTGTCCAACCTTTGCTCTCTCCCACCCCAACCCCAAGTCATCACCCTTCCCCTCACAACTCTGTCCAACCTTTGCTCTCCCCCACCCCAACCCCAAGTCCTCACCCTTCCCCTCACAACTCTGTCCAACCTTTGCTCTCCCCCACCCCAACCCCAAGTCCTCGACCTTCCCCTCACCACTCTGTCCAACCTTTGCTCTCCCCCACCCCAACCCCAAGTCCTCACCCTTCCCCTCACAACGCTGTCCAACCTTTGCTCTCCCCCACCCCAACCCCAAGTCCTCAACCATCCTCTCACCACTCTGTCCAACCTTTGCTCTCCCCCACCCCAACCCCAAGTCCTCACCATACCCCTCCCAACTCTGTCCAACCTTTGCTCTCCCCCACCCCAACCCCAAGTCCTCACCATACCCCTCCCAACTCTGTCCAACCGTTGCTCTCCCCCACCCCAACCCCAAGTCCTCACCATACCCCTCCCAAGTCTGTCCAACCTTTGCTCTCCCCCACCCCAACCCCAAGTCCTCACCATACCCCTCCCAAGTCTGTCCAACCTTTGCTCTCCCCCACCCCAACCCCAGGTCCTCACCCTTCCCCTCACAACGCTGTCCAACCTTTGCTCTCCCCCACCCCAACCCCAAGTCCTCACCATACCCCTCCCAAGTCTGTCCAACCTTTGCTCTCCCCCACCCCAACCCCAGGTCCTCACCCTTCCCCTCACAACTCTGTCCAACCTTTGCTCTCCCCCACCCCACCCCCAAGTCCTCACCCTTCCCCTCACAACTCTGTCCAACCTTTGCTCTCCCCCACCCCAACCCCAAGTCCTCCCCCTTCCCCTCACAACTCTGTCCAACCTTTGCTCTCCCCCACCCCACCCCCAAGTCCTCACCCTTCCCCTCCCAACTCTGTCCAACCTTTGCTCTCCCCCACCCCAACCCCAAGTCCTCACCCTTCCCCTCACCACTCTGTCCAACCTTTGCTCTCCCCCACCCCAACCCCAAGTCCTCAACCTTCCCCTCACAACTCTGTCCAACCTTTGCTCTCCCCAACCCCACCCCCAAGTCCTCACCCTTCCCCTCACAACTCTGTCCAACCTTTGCTCTCCCCCACCTCAACCCCAAGTCCTCACCCTTCCCCTCACAACTCTGTCCAACCTTTGCTCTCCCCCACCTCAACCCCAAGTCCTCACTCTTCCCCTCACAACGCTGTCCAACCTTTGCTCTTCCCCACCCCAACCCCAAGTCCTCACCCTTCCCCTCCCAAGTCTGTCCAACCTTTGTTCTCCCCCACCCCAACCCCAAGTCCTCACCATACCCCTTAAACATGGCTTAGTTTACACACAAAAGGGGTGAAGACCATTTAAAACAGGTATAAGCCCATTTAATGATAGTGCACCAGCAGGTTGATGAGTGACAAAAAGAAATGGGAGGCCTATGAAGTACTTTTTGCTTCCTCCGTTATGAAATAACAAAGTTGATATACCAACAGCAGAGAACCCTATGTGGAAAGTGAGGAAGGGGTGTTTGAGGAATTGAGGGTGGCAGGGCAGGAAGTAAGGAGACAGCTGGGAAAGCTGAGCGGAGATAAAGTTCCATGGCCAGCTGACGTGCATCTGGGAGTGTTGCGGAAGAAAGGAGAGTCGGCACTCAGAATAGGTAGCAACTATAATAACATCGTTAAGGGAAGATTGACATCATCTTAGCGTTGGTAGTGGAGAATGAATGGAAACCAATTTGAGACACATGAGGAGCCATTTTGACAAATCTAAATTGGTTAAGGATTCAGCAGAGATTTCCTAAAGGGAAGCCATGTTTTCATGGATTTGTCAGAATGTAATGAGAGGGAGTTACTAATTGAGGAGGTAAAGGGAATTCGGTTGACGTGATATGCTTTGGCCATCAGAGGACAGCAAGTTGGATTGATGACATGCTTGGTTAGCGAAGAATGGTTGTCTATGTGAGAATATCAGACCAGGAAGTTGTAAGTAAATAGGGGGTACCTGAAGGTTTAGTACTTACACTACTGGTTAAAAGTTTTAGAATACCTCAATTTTTCCAGTTTTTATTGAAATATAAGCAATTCAAGTCCAGTGAATAACCTGAAATGGTACAAAGGTAAGCAGTAAACTGCTCGAGGTTTAAAAAGTTTAAGTTAGCAAAAACGGGAAAATAATGTAAATTGCACAGTTATATTGTAAAAAAAGGCCTTCTTCAGGGAACAAGTAGTGGCTGTTCTGCAGCAATGTAAGTGAATTAAGCCTTGAAAGTTGATGCAAACAATTCCTACAGGTGTCCCAACCTCTGCTGATTACTTGATTACAAACCCCATGTCTGTATGAAAGCCGTATTGGAACAGACTGTTGTTACACCCTCTGAAGCATTATTTGGACAATATTGCACTGCAGGAAGTAGTATATTGGAAACTGGAGGAAACTCTGACAGGAAGAGGTCTGGCAGACCCAAAGCCACAACAGAATTAGAAGACAAGTTTCTGTTAGTCAACAGCTTGCGTGATAGGCGGCTCACAGGACAACAGCTTCAAGCACAGCTTAACACTGGTCGAAGTAAGCAAGTCTCAGTTTCAACTGTGAAGAGAAGACTTCGAGCTGCAGGTTTGACAGGTCGAGTGGCAGTAAGAAAGCCATTGCTAAGATGGCAAAATAAGAAAAAGAGGCTTGCCTGGGCCATGAAGCACCACCAGTGGACTACTGAAGACTGGAAGAAGGTCTTATGGACCGATGAATCAAAATTTGAAATCTTTGGTTCATCATGCAGGATTTTTGTACGCTGTCGAGTAGGCGAAAGGATGGTTCCTCAGTGTGTGACACCAACTGTCAAACATGGAGGAGGAAGCGTGATGGTCTGGGGCTATTTTGCTGGATCCAGAATCGGCGACTTGCACAGAGTGACTGGCACCCTGAACCAAAAGGGCTACCACAGCATTTTGCAGCACCATGCATTACCCTCTGGTATACGCCTAGTTGGTCAGGGGTTCATCCTCCAACAAGATAATGACCCTAAACACACCTCCAGGCTATGTCAAAACTACCTTCGAGGAAAAGAACAAGACGGTAGGCTTCAAATCATGGAATGTCAAGCACAGTCTCCAGACTTAAACCCCATCGAGCTGGTTTGGGATGAACTGGACAGAAGAGTGAAAGCAAAGCAACCGACAAGTGCAACACATTTGTGAAAACTTCTGCAACAGTGTTGGGAAGAACTTCCCGAACAATATTTGATTTCCATTGTAGAAAGAATGCCACGAGTGTGTTCGGTGGTTATATCTGCAAAAGGTGGCTACTTTGCTGAGTCAAAAATTTAAATTACATTTTGTTAAACAAAATGATTCTTTGATTTCTTTTTTTAGCTCCAATTGTTTATTTGTTCTGTGCTTAATTTCGGAGTACATTGAGACATTAAACTGTGTAAATTTCAATAAAAACTTGGAAAATTGAGGTGTTCTAAAAGTTTTGACCGGTAGTGTAGACCCTTGTTTTTTGTAAAATATATCAATGATTTGATCAGTGGGATTAAGAGTAGACTTTAAAATATTTACAGATGACACCAAACTTGGACACCAAATCGTCAAAGTTGGGGTTGAGGAGGTGGGAAATTGGGGTGATTAGATCCTGGAAGGCCTTAATTCTCTCAGAGCAGGACCAGGGAATTAGCAGATATGCCATGAACTATCGAGGAAAGTGGGATATTAGGCATGGGCACAAATGATAGAGATAGGGACTACCTCATGCAAGAGTTGAAATTCAAGTTGGAGTTGGAGAATTGAACTTCATGCAAGAGTTGGAGTATGGAACCAGGAAGAAGGACCTGGGTTTGTTGTGGATATGCTTTTTATACAGTCAGCACAGTTAAAAAAAGGATTTTAGGTTGCATTCCCAAAGGGATCATTGATAAGGGAAGGAGGTTACTTTCACATTATAAAGTAATTTATTGAAGCCTTACTGCAATTATTTATTTATTACCCTCAACCGAGGAGATCGTATTGCATTGGATCCATTTGTCTGTCTGTCTAATTGTCCACACAGAACATAAGTATGCTTTTATCTGCCACCATTGGTCCAATTTCCAAGAAGTTTTCACCATTGGAGCGCCTCCTCCTGTAAAAAATTTTTTATTGATAATTGGAAAAACCGAAAAACTTTGCACCTCTATATCTCCAAAACCACTCCATGGAAAAAATTCGTTGTCATGACTCGTTGTCAAGTACTCTCAATGGCGAACAACATATATTCATGATGTCATCAGTGCCTTCATGATGACGTCATAATTGGGCAAGTAGAACGCTTCGCCCTATCATTTTGAAATATCTTGAGCATGATATACACAAAAATTGTATGGGAGAATTTAATTGATGACGTCATCGGTCACGTGGTTAGGCAGACATATTGGATTGAACATAAATCTACGTCATCAATAAACCACACAAAAACGTCCTGGCGAAGGTCTGAAATCTCTGGTTGCTCTTTCTTGTTACCCTCGCTAGAGGAGAGGGTATTGCATTTGAGTCCGTTTGTTACTTGCCGGAATAGATTCCGGCAAGTATGTTGGTTGGTTGGTTTGTCTGTCTGTTTGTCTGTCTGTCTGTGCGCAGTACTACATCTACGTCGTTGCACATAGCATACTTTACACACATATTTGCCTTGCCCTGGAATAGACTGTGCCTAATTTTTAACTCTCTAGGCCCAAGGTCAAGCTCAAGGTCACCTAAAATGTGAAAATCGTTTTTTGCTAACTAGCAACGGTACCCACGCTACGGGCAGGGCTTCAATTGGGAGGCCCAAATGAAAAGGCAAAATATCAGCAATTGAAGGCTTTTTTTTAGTTTAAACGATTTATATAAACATCCGTGAAATCATATCACATGCAAATCATCAAAATCTAAACAGTATCTTTAGAATTTCAATAATAATCTTACAGCTGCCATGTTGGTGCTCACCGTCACTGCGATGCGAAGCGAAAGACGCCTAAGAGCTATCACATTCACAATCGCTACGTCGTATGTACTTCCGATACATGTTTCCTTCATAATAAAAACTACCAAGTCAACAGTTAAAAGGATTTTGAGCCGATAGGTGTTACGGCCTTGGCAAGATCGATGGAGACAGCGATCTGTTAGCTTATACACCGCCCAAATAGCTATGTGGAATTCTCTCATGTCGAGATTAAACCCACGTCGTTTGAACTTTGGCAGAGGCCATTATTTACTTTTAATGATCCAAAATGGCCGATAAAAAAGTACATTCCGGCAAGTCCTCTGTCTTTGACCGATTTTTCATCTCTTTGTCTGTTTGTTTGTTTGTTTGTCTGTTTGTCCGCACAGAATAAATATGATTTTCTCTGCAACCGTTGTTGGTCCGATTGACAGGAAATTTTCACCACAGGTGCAACTCCGCCTGTAGAATTTTTTAATGATAATGTAGACGTCATCAGTCACGTGGTTCGGCCGCCAACTTGGAAAAACTGAAAAACTTTGCACCTCCATAAAGTGCTGAAAAGAAAAAATTGAGACATGGCTTATTGTAAATAACTCTCCATGGGGAATAAAATATGTTAATGATGATGTCATAGGTGCCTCCATTATGACGTCATAATTCGACTAGTACAAAACTTCATCCGATCCAGATGAAATTTCTTGAGCATAATCTAGGAATAAATTAGTTTAGAAAAAAAGTAATGATGACGTCATCAGTCACGTGGTTAGGCCGCCATATTTCTTTTAACACAAAAGCCTTAAAAACCACTGAAAATACATCCTGGCGAGGGTTTGCAATCTCTGATTGCTCTTTTTGTTGTTGTACATTGTTTTGGTCACTGTTGTTGTGGAAGGACATATACCTGCTATACAAAGGGTTCAGAATAAGACTGTGAGATTGACTTCAGGTTTCGATAGGCTAATCCATGAGGAGTAGTTGATTGAGTCCCAACTATTTTTAAATATGAATTCCATCACACCTATGGTTGTTTGTCCTTGCTCTATTCTTTTTAAATGTTGAAGGACAAGCAAGGAAGCATCACATCCAATTTTTTAAGTCTTTCGTATGACTCGGCCGCGGTTTCAACCACTGACATCCCAGACTCAGAGCAGATACTCTAACCATTACACCACCTAGTCTGGTTGATGATCACAAGGAATCTCACAAAAAGGTTTCAGAAAATTATAGCCATAGTGAAAATAGATGCAAGTCAATATTTACTAGGTTAGATATACCATATATTAAGAGAGTGTCAAGCCAAGATTATTCACACAGTCATTAATGTATGGAATGGTCTCCCTGATAAAATGGTAGGAGAAAGAACATGAGATAGGTTTAAAATATAATTGGAGAGGTTCCAGCTAACCCAGCAACGTTGGCCCCACGTCGTAGTATTAGCTGGGAAGGGGCTGAATACTTTTACAACCTGTGAATTTTGATTTGTACATGTTTTCTGAAGGTGTTTGTGACATGTAACCTCCTTCATCTATAACAGCTTCTTCAGTGGTGAATAAAAAAAGTTCATTTGGAAAAATTGTTTAACTGCATAATTCATAATTAATTAATCTCAATGTGCCATTATTGGTAGGGTGTGAATACTTTTACAGGCCACTGCATTTTATATATATATATTTTATGTTGAAGGCTCCAGTGACGGCATGACGGACAGTCATGGAAAGCATAGTCCTCATTGAGGCCAGGTCTTAAATAAAGGAGCTGCATTGATAGAAAAGTGAAGAAAGAGAGAATCGTCTAAGAGTTTTTGAGGAAGTAAAAAAATCTGTCTTTTGAAAAGGGGAAGGTCGTAAGTGTTTGGAAAGACATGAGAAGGTAAAGAGTTCCATAGTTTGGCAGTGGAGGGGAAGAAACAAACATCATGACGGCCTACCTTTGAGCTGCCAATGGCCACAAAATAATCATGTGATGTTGTGGCTTGTGGAGTATTGTGTGGTCTTGCTAATGGTGAAGGTACACAAGCATCAAGTTCTTGGGAGCAGAAACTGAAGTAATATCTGTAGAAAAGAGAAAGAGAGCAAACTTTGCGACGTAAATCGAGTGGGTCGAGTTTTGATGTCAGATTGGGAGAGTTGATAAGTCGGATTACTTTGGTTCAATTCCGTCCAGTAATTATGTGGAGCTGGAACCTCCCCAGATGTGAGAGCAGTACTCTCTACATGGACGAATCAATTCTTTATATAGTTTAAGCAATTGTTCAGAGGAGAGGAATCTTAGACATCTGAACAGGACTCCTAGTTTCTTTGAGGCAGACTTAGCTGTTTGTGTAATCGGTGGATTCAAGGATAAATTTGATGTTAGGGTAATACCTAGTAGGTTTATTGTATCACATAGTGTAATTGTGAAGCTTTCAAAGGAGATTATTGAGTTCAGAGGAGTTTTAGAGAGAGATGGGAAGAAATTTAGTTTCAGAAGTATTAAACTTAACCTGATTACATTTGCCCAAATGGGGAAACCTTGTCCAAATCCAAAGTTAAAGAGGTGGCCGTGATCAAACGAGATGTAGATTGAGTGAGGGAAGATGGGACAGATTGGAATAACATGGAGGAATGTATATTGAGTCGTCAGCATGTGGGTGCATTTGGTTATTTGTAGAAGAAAGAAGGTCATTGATAAAAAGAAGGAAGAGGGTTGGAGACAGGACAGAACCCTGAGGGACATCGCTGTTGATAGGGAAGGAGGGTGATGTTGAACCATCAACAATTACTGAGATAGAGCGGTCGGAGAGAAAGCTCGATACGAGAGAGCAGAGTGAAGGAGGAAAGCCGAAAGAGGGAAGCTTGGATATCAGATCTTGATACCAAACTCTGTCAAAGGCTTTTGAGATATCAAGGACAACAACAAAGGATTCCACAAGGTCTCTCAGAGAAGAGGCCCAGACATTCGTAATGTAAGAAAGGATATCACCGGTTGATCTTGCCTTGCGAAAGCCATATTGATGGTCAGACAGAAGACTGTGAGATTCAAGATGCTCGAAGAAATGGGAATTGAGAAGACATTCAAAAACTTTGTAAATAGTAGAGGTCAGAGCAATAGGACGGTAATTGGAAGCGTTTGAATGATCACCCTTCTTTAAAATAAGATGTACTAAGGCATGTTTCCAGGTAGGAGGAAAAGTTTGGGTTTTTAAACAAAAATGAAACAAACGAGCAAGCACGGGAGAAAGTTCTGAAGCACACTCCTTCAAGACACGAGGACGAATGCCATCTTGTCCGTATGCCTTGCTTGTGTCCAGAGAGAGGAGTACTTTTTTGACTGCATGAAAAGAGATTGTATGGGGAGCATGGGATTGGTAAGGGGTGCATCAGAGAAAGATGGAATGTTAGAGTCATCCAGTGTGAAATTAGAGGAGAAAGGAGAACTAAAAATAGTTGCTTTATCAGATGGAGAAACAGCGATAGTATCGTCGGAATGGAAAAAGCGAAGGAAAAGTAGAGCAACAGAAGTTGGAGATTCTTTTTGCTAAGGACCAGAAAGATCTATTAGTGGGAGAGGATGAGAGGCTGTCACATTTCTCGTGGATAAAGGAATGCTTCGCCTCACGAATAACATGTTTGCAATGATTTCTGGCAGATATGAAAGCTGACTGCGAGTCGAAGAAAGAAGAGTCTTTCCATGTCCGATGTGTGTGTATACAGCAATTATTTGGCATATATTGGACGATTGTGAGCATACCTTTCATAGAGCTTTCATCAATCCCAAAACTATATGTTAAAGTAATTTGAGATCAGTATAGATGTACAGAGATGTAGGTATATGTGGGATTGGAAGGATGACCTGCATGTGCATGTGCATGTTGTGCCGTTTAGATATTTTGACTTGTTTTGATTCTCATAGTTGTGGTTCTTATCAAGCCTAATCATGTTGTCTGTGTAACTCAACTCCCAATTCAGCTGCCCTGTCTCCCTCCCCATCCATACAAAAACCCACATATTTCCTCCGCTATGAAGTATGCCCTCTCCTCAATTTTTCCTTTCCTTCTCACACTTTTTTGGTTTAGCCGTTAGGGTGCCAGCTTGGGATCCTAGGATCCTGGGTTCGAATCCCGGTCGATCGCTGAATTAACGCCAGGGGGGTTGACTCAGCCTGTCATCCTTCCGAGGTCGGCAAATTGAGTACCAGTTCACTAGTAATTCCCTGTGTGTCGCAAGAGGAGACTAACAGGGTTGGCAGCAGGAAGGGCATCCGGCCATAAAACATTGCTTCAAAAAAAGGGGACTATGGTGCCCCAAAAAGGCCAACCCCTGCCAATACAACCCCTGCTAACCCCCGCTCTATGCTAACCCCCGCTCTAGCGGGGAAAATGGCCTTAAAACGATCATTCATTCATTCATTCCTGCTCTGCGGGGAAAAATGGCCTCTAAAGGTGGTTCCTTCTCACACTCTTATCTTCTCTTTCCTACTTCCACACTTCCTTCACCCTTCCAATCTCACACTCCACTCCCACTACCATATGGCTCAGGTATATATGACAGAAATACTTGAGTATGAAAGACCGCTGGCAGGGCAGTTTGTCTCAGGCGAATTGCCTTTTCCTGACATTGTGATAATGTGTCACATTTGGGAAAGCAACCTCAACTAGACCAGGCCAAGACTCGACAGACAATAATAGGCCTCGCCTGTTAAATTGGAAAATCAGCGTAAAATTATTGGAAAAACCAAGAAATGTCAACATACATGTATTTAAAAAAACATATTTTTGTACTGCAAAAAGAATAAAACATCCCCGAGTGGGTTGACAGTCATCCCTTGAGTTTGTAGTTCAGACCTCTGCTGATTTGGAGAAACCTCTGAATCCCCTGTGAGACCCTCTGATACGAAATCGAAAAATCTAAGACCGAGTGATCCTGTGTACAATCGAGTAGA
The DNA here is from genome assembly GCF_964187855.1 of Myxine glutinosa. NCBI lineage: Eukaryota > Metazoa > Chordata > Myxini > Myxiniformes > Myxinidae > Myxine > Myxine glutinosa. The sequence continues at coordinate 33,586,924 of NC_136261.1, forward strand.
AGGGCTGTATTGGGTTTCGGAGCAATCGGTTGGTAAACAAGCATTCTGAGTATTGCGCTGCAATACATGTCCCCTACCGGCAGTCTGTCGTCCGGAAAACTGTTGGGGGAAATTACCAAAGTTCAAAGTGCCATAACTTTGTCAAAAATGATCGAAACGTCGTGAAGTTCGAACTTGATCTGTAACTTGTCATGAGGAAACCATGTACTAAGTTTGAAATCATGAGTGTTAAGAGTTTCGAAAAAAAGTCTGGAAAACTGTTCTTTGCGTGACAGACTGACTGACTGACTGACTGACTGACTGACTGACAGACGGAGGGACGGAGTGCGAACCTATAGTCCCCTCTGGTGTACAGCAGTAGGGGACTAATAAGCCCGCAAGGTCGCTCCGTGGAGCAGCCTGCACGTATTGCACTATGTGTGAATTATATAATTACCAACTCACGGTCTGAGGTAACTCGGCTAAAAATTATCCAATTTGCACCAAATAAAGTTTATGAATGGTTGCACAGACCCCTACGTCTCCTCACTAAAAGTGGAAACAGAATGTAAATTGGAGTTAAAACAAGGAATATTAACAGCTTTGACTTACCGCACTCCAAATTATAGTCCGGAAAACTGTTGGGGAAATTACCAAAGTTCAAAGTCCCATAACTTTGTCAAAAATGATCGAAACGTCGTGACGTTCGAACTTGATCTGTAACTTATCATGAGGAAACCATGTACCAAGTTTGAAATCATTAGCATTAAGAGTTTAGAAAGAATGTGCGGAAAACTGTTCTTTGCGTGACGGACTGACTGACTGACAGACTGACAGACTGACAGACAGACTGACTGACTGACTGACTGACTGACTGACAGACGGAGGGACGGAGTGCGAACCTATAGTCCCCTCTGGTGTACACCAGTAGGGGACTAATAAGCCCGCAAGGTCGCTCCGTGGAGCAGCCTGCACGTATTGCACTATGTGTGAATTATATAATTACCAACTCACGGTCTGAGGTAACTCGGCTAAAAATTATCCAATTTGCACCAAATAAAGTTTATGAATGGTTGCACAGACCCCTACGTCTCCTCACTAAAAGTGGAAACAGAATGTAAATTGGAGTTAAAACAAGGAATATTAACAGCTTTGACTTACCGCACTCCAAATTATAGTCCGGAAAACTGTTGGGGAAATTACCAAAGTTCAAAGTCCCATAACTTTGTCAAAAATGATCGAAACGTCGTGACGTTCGAACTTGATCTGTAACTTATCATGAGGAAACCATGTACCAAGTTTGAAATCATTAGCATTAAGAGTTTAGAAAGAATGTGCGGAAAACTGTTCTTTGCGTGACGGACTGACTGACTGACAGACTGACAGACTGACAGACTGACTGACTGACTGACTGACTGACTGACAGACGGAGGGACGGAGTGCGAACCTATAGTCCCCTCTGGTGTACACCAGTAGGGGACTAATAAGCCTGCAAGGTCGCTCCGTGGAGCAGCCTGCACGTATTGCACTATGTGTGAATTATATAATTACCAACTCACGGTCTGAGGTAACTCGGCTAAAAATTATCCAATTTGCACCAAATAAAGTTTATGAATGGTTGCACAGACCCCTACGTCTCCTCACTAAAAGTGGAAACAGAATGTAAATTGGAGTTAAAACAAGGAATATTAACAGCTTTGACTTACCGCACTCCAAATTATAGTCCGGAAAACTGTTGGGGAAATTACCAAAGTTCAAAGTCCCATAACTTTGTCAAAAATGATCGAAACGTCGTGACGTTCGAACTTGATCTGTAACTTATCATGAGGAAACCATGTACCAAGTTTGAAATCATTAGCATTAAGAGTTTAGAAAAAATGTGCGGAAAACTGTTCTTTGCGTGACGGACTGACAGACTGACAGACAGACTGACAGACTGACAGACTGACAGACTGACAGACGGAGGGACGGCGTGCAAACCTATAGTCCCCTCCGGTGTACACCGGTAGGGGACTAATAAGGGACAAGAAGGGATCCGAAGTTTGGGGGTTAACCAAACCCCTCCACCCACATGGTAGCTCCCATGATCCGAAATCGAACTAGAACGGCACTCAGTAGAGAGCATACCTCCGCCAGGTGAACAGTTTATGTTTTGTATCCCAGAGTAGATCATGAAATCACAATACAGAATCACATTTAATCAAAATCATCCGTCCACAACTTTTTGAGATATCCTGCTATGTATCGTTTTTGGCCCCATCTCCCAATGGTGAAGAATCACTTAAATAATTCTACTAGCCAGATCCGGATCCGAATCTTCACCAAAATTTAATCGATTAGTTCTTGTCACACACACAACTTCTCCACCAGTTTTCGTCCAAATCCATCCATAACTTTTTGAGATATTCTGGTATATGTTTGTTTTGGCCCTCTCTCTCAATGGTGAATAATTACTTTTAAAATTAAATAATTCTCTTATCCGAATCCATATTCAGATCTTCACCAAAATAGAATCGATTCCTCCTTGTCAAACGCACAACCTCTCCACGAAGTTTCGTCCAAATCCGTCCACAACTTTTTGAGATAATCCGCTATGTATCGTGTTTGGCCATATCTCTCAATGGTGAATAATTACTTTAAAGATTAAATAATTCTCTTATCCGAATCCATATTCAGATCTTCACCAAAATAGAATCGATTCCTTCTTGTCAAACACACAACCTCTCCACCAAGTTTCGTCCAAATCCGTCCATAGCTCTTTGAGATATCCTGCTATGTATCGTTTTTGGCCCTATCGCCCAATGGTGAAGAATCACTTTAAAAATTCTAGTAGCCGGATCCATATTCGGATCTTCACCAAAATCTAATCATTTTGTCCTTGTCACATACGCTACATCTCTGCCAAATTTCCTCCGAATCTGTCCACAACTTTTTTTGAGATATCTTGTTCACAAAACAGACAAACAGACAGGGGTGTAAACATAACCTCCATCCACCTTTGGTGGCGCAGGTAAAAATCGAAGCCGGAGCGATTGTGCGGGATACTGTCTTGTATTCATATGTCAAGTTTCAGAACAATCAGCCGGAAGATAAGGGAAGAGTAGCAAAAATAGGAAAAAGTTAACTGACGGACAAACGGACGGACAGACATCGGGACATCACGACGCATTTTGCAAGTTCATCTCTTCGAGAAACGAGATGAGATAACCTAAGGATCATTGAAAAGGATGGATGAAATTTATGGTGTTTGTATAATACAGTTGTTGTGTTTGCTGAAAGGAGGGGCTCAGTTCATGCTGCATTTTTCTCATACAGTGAACCTACAGAGTTATCGTTTTTTCAAATTCAGCTTTAACATCTATTTTATGCTTTGGTTTTAATGATGCACTGCCATGTGGGAATTGTTTTTTTTCCCATTTTTTGCTTGTGTGGAACAGCAAATGACAGTTTTCTTTGTTGCCTATGTTTTTAAAGGAATGAAAAAAATTCCCAAGCAATGCAACAAGAACAGCAACGAACAAGAAGTGAACATACAAACAATGAGGGGACAAGCTGAAGGTGGTGCTTCACCTGTTTTCATTATTCTTACCCATCCCCAACAACTTACATTTCTCATTGTTAAATTTCATCTGCCAATCTTTTGCCCAATCTATGAAAGTGTCTAGACTTTCTTGAAACTGCTCACCACCACTCTGCTATTTCTCACAGTGGGTTAGCATACGTCAATGAACGCGTTACTTATTTCACCTAGTAGTACATCTAGTAGTACATCTAGTAGGACATCTAGTAGTACATGCGGGCAAGGGGGTTAACAAGGGGAGATGTAGGAAATAGGGCAAAATGGAGAAGATTGTCATGGGGCCCACAAGGCTAACCCCCGCTCTCGCAGGGAAAATGGCCTTAAAATGCCTGTTGTTGTTTGTTGTTGTAGTACACCCACTCCCTATGGGAGTAGCAGGAAGGGTCTTGTTAATATCCTCTCTGGGGTATATAGATTGCAGTACATTTCGGCTCAGGTCCGTTAGTCTGCAGAGGACACGATAAGCATATAATGCCTCAAGAACGTCGGGGTTCCTCCCTTTCACTTTAGTGTTAAACAGCAGTAGCGACTGTTTAAAAAGGTAGTCATATGTGTTTGTGGGTTATAATATTTTTTACTTCTGGTAAACTTGCCCCACAAAACAGCATGATGAGCTATTTATACACGTTAACAAGGAGAAATAATTTGGCATTTCATCAGAAATCATCAGAAATAATTTGTTTGGCCAAGCCCTATTATAAGTATTAATATTCTTTTGTGATGACACTAATATTATGTATTATCATTATTGTTCTTATTACCCTCGCCAAAGGAGAGGGTATTGCATTTGAGTCCGTTTGTTTGTTTGTCTGTCTGTTTGTTTGTCTGCACAGAATAAATATGATTTTCTCTGCAACCGTTGGTCCGATTGACAGGAAATTTTCACCATAGGTGCAACTCCACATGTATAATTTTTTTAATGATAATTATGACGTCATAGGTCATGTGGTTCGGCCGCTATCTTGGAAAAATCGAAAAACTTTGCACCTCTATATCTCGGAAAGCACTGAATAGAAAAAAATTGAGAATGGCTCATTGTAAAGAACTCTCCATGGGGAATAAAATATGTTGATGATGTCATACTTGTCATAGGTGCCTCCATTATGACCTCATAATTTGGCAAGTACAAAACTTCATCCTATCAAGATGAAATTTATTGAGCGTCATGTAGGCATAAATTGGTGGGGAAAAAAATAATGACGTCATCGGTCACGTGGTTCGGCCGCCATATTTGTTTTAGCACAAAAGCCTTAAAAAAACACTGAAAATTCATCCTGGCGAGGTTTTGCAATCTCTGAATGCTCTTTCTAGTTACTTTTGTTATTAGAAGCGCCCTTGGGAAAACGCCATTATTATCTACGTTAACATATATATACACCTTAACACATATACTGTATAAACTGGGCAATGGGAAAGTGATGCACAGACTCAGCTTCATCGCCGAAGTTTCCAATGATGTTGAAAGCCTTGTTTCTATGGCGTCAAGCTGAGCAAAATTTGAGACAGGGGAGCCAGCCCAGAGGGGAGAGCAGTACTCCATCAAGCTGCGGATGAAAGCCTTGTAGGTAGATATGTAAGCTGCGGATGTAGGTAAATCCAGCACCAAACTTTTCATCAGTATGAAGCTGAATAAATAAAAACTTAATCAGGATTCCAAAAATCAAGGTACCACCAACTATTGTAGTTGCCCAGAAAAAGAAAAACCCTGGGCCAATTGCCTAAAAAGGAAGAAGAAAGAATTGGGGTAAGCATTCATTGATTTATGATTGATTTTGTACAAAATGTAGTATAAACTGTAAGAAATGTAGAGGCATATGACAAAGTCTCATTGATGTCTACCATCGACTTTTTGAAAACACCCTTGAAATATTAACCTTATGAACTCTCAACTTCTTTTAAGGACCTCGATTACTCCCACCTTCTTATGGGGTCGGCCAGGGAATGTTTTTGGCCCAAATCTTTCATGAACCGACTAGCCAGGCCTGACCCTTGGAATTTGATCTTTAAGACATTGAGGGATCTTTAACACCCACTAACACCAGTGATGGCATTCTAACAGAGGTGTCCTCCTTCCGATGGACCACACAGACATCGATGGCTCTCCCTGCGTTCGAAACACCGGGATGACCCTTTATAGGTGGGTCGACATTTGAACCCAGGCTAGACAGCGCTAAGGCAGGTATGTACACCTACAAGCTATCCTGCCAGACCGATGAATGAGTGGTGGTTGTAAAAACATGACTCACGATTACCAGTGACACAACAAACTATTTAAATGCACGTTTGACACGACAAACCGTTTCTGTGAACATTCCACTCTCACAACATGTTAGCACACCTTGTCAAACCACATTCTCGCTGTTTGTTTGGTTAATAATTGTTATCGATCATTGTATCTAATGTCTAAGTCACACATAGGCGGATATTTTGGCGACTACTGGCGACTGCCGGCGATCAAGATTTTTCGGCGACTACTGGCGATTTCGGGCGGTCAAATATGGTCAGGCGGCAGTATGGCGACTGCAGGCGGCCACATTGCGACTGCATTGCGACGACGCCCCGAGTGGGATGGCGACTGTTGAAGATCGACGACGACTGCATTGCGGATGCACGGCGGCAGCGTGGCGACAGTCTGGCAGCTAGATTACGACCGATGGCGGATCGCGGCGACTGCATTGGGGCCGGGTGGCGGTTTACTCCGACGTCCGCAAGACTGCAATAAGACCGCCGGTGATTGGAGACGATTCACACAACTTTTTAAATCTTTATTTCTCTATTTTACATTTCACTTTATTCATTTCAATGATGTATGACATGAAGCATAAAGATGTTTGATGTACAATAAGAAAGTTAATAAAGATGTATCATTGTAATGTAATAATCAAACTTTTCTGCAGGGAGAGAGAATGGAAATAAAGTCCAACAAAATATTTCCACTGGTCCCAAGTCCCATAAATAAAGTTTCCAAAGGACCAAAGTCCCAAAAATAAAGTTCCCAAAAGTCCCAAGTCCAAACAATAAAGCCATATCCTTGTTGGCACCACAGGACCTCACTCCACGGAGACCCTCACACCATCCTGTCTTGCCATGGAATCGTGGTATGTCGTAATGCAGTCGCCAGGCAGTCGTATCTCTGTCGCCAGTGGCCGTAACTCGGCCGCCACTAGTCCTACTGCTGTCGTCGTCAGTCTCCCATAGCCGCAGGGGAGACGTGGCAGTTCTTCTGTAGTCGATATGCAGCCGCAACAGTGTCGGCCCGTAGTCGGGAAGATGCCGCAGGAAGGCCGTATGGCATTCGCATCTCTGCCGTGCTAGCTGGTGGGGCGATTGCGGAAGACTATGAGCCACTGGGTTGCGGCCGCTTTACGCTCTTATTACGGATACCGACGACAGCATGGCGGTTCCATCACGACAACATGGCGGATTTTTTTCGAGTGCGACTGAGCGCGCCGTTTTTAAACATTTAAAAAAATATTTGGCCCCTTTGCGGCTCTTGCCGACTGCAGCCGACCTGGGGAGGATAACCACGACTACAGGCGACCGTCCATTACGGTTTCATTACGATTGTCGGCGGGTGGTGGCGATTTTTCCAGTCGCCAGTAGTCGCCGACAAATCCGCCTATGTGTGACTTAGGCATAAAGTCCGACCCTTTCACACTGGTGATGATTTTATTTTTAATACTGTAAAAATTTTTTAATTTTAATTGCCCAACTTTTCTTGTTTGCAATATCTTGTTCCTCAACGTTTCCCAAAAGGATAAAAACAAGACCGGAAGTCTAACAGTGGCGTAGCTGGGCTTGTAAAATATTATAAACCACAAACACGTATGATTAGCTTTTTAAACAGTCGCTAATGCTGTTTATAACATTAAACAAATAAATTTGGAGGAATCTCGACATCCGTGACGTAAGTTTTACTTACAGAACTGAGCAAAGATCTACTGTAATTTATATACCACACAACGGTTTGGTAAATAACATGCTATCAAAAAAACCGAGGCGAATTCCTTACTTCCGTGGTTGTTAGTACCGTACTAACATCGATTACCATACCGTAACAGCGTAAGATAACTTATCATTGATTCATGAACTATACACCGCTTCAATCCATCAACTTTGTAGTCACGACATTGGGATTAAAGTGTTGTGGTCATATTGACATTATTATTATTATTACGAAAACGATACAACTGAAACGATACACTACTGTATTAAAAAACGTGTGCTTAATTTGTCCGAAGGTGAGTCATGAAGCCTAAGGCCTATACATACCGTATTGTTGGAAGAGACATAACTCCGATGTTTTCGATATTTGATGGTCATTTTAACAATCGGTTTGTTTTTGTTTCACACTGAATGAAAAACGTCAAGTTAGAGCATGGCGATTGTGATATATGACAGGTTCGACGATATGTTCGATCGGAGTGTGGAGAGTCAGCTGCCTTACCGCCGTAATGACATCAGACGTAATCGTGTCACCCTGTCATGTGACCAGATTCTCAGCTCTGATTGGTATACGTTTGAGGGGACATACAGATGGACAAACACTGTGTTTGACTGCATCAGACTGCGGACGTTTGAGGGGACATACAGACGGACAAACATATTCTAGACGGCTTTGACCTATGGGCGACGCCATAAAAACAAGACCAAAAGTCTAACAACGGTGTAGCCAGGCTTGTTTGATACTTTAGTGGAAGAGGATAGTATGACCTGGGTGGGGATACCAGTTAGCAAATAATGTAAGTGTTAAATTAAAAGTTATTAAATATAATAAAATTAATAAAATAAGACAACAAAATTAATTAAACATTACATTGAAAAATTTAAATTATTTAAAAAAAATTGAAGTCCTGTTAAGTCTTTAACTTCAGTCGAGCATCAGGCATTGACAGCAGGCTCGTGAAGGACTAGGACAAAAAACGTACCTGGTCTGAATGTTGCTGTATCCAGTCAATAACGAAACTGCAAATGGGGAATCTGCGAATGGAAACCCTTACATCATTTCCTCATTTTACTTTAAACTCTATATCTCTATATTTTCATTCCAAACAGACGGCCAAACAGAATGAATTCATCATTCCAATCACAAATTAATACTATACTATTAATACATCTAAATATAATGATAAATCACGATTGTATTGAGATATTATCAAACCAGCGAACCATCATCCTCTGTTCACTTCCGGATTCCGGAGCAAGATCCGTGTCGATCTCATTTCAAAACCATAATTGTATTGAGGAATTTCTGAAACCTCCTACCTACCTTATGACACCCGCTGGGACCCCAAAACGTTCCACAGAAGGTTATTATATTTCCTTTTAGTAAAATATGCAACTGTAATGGTTACTGAACACTCCCCTCCTGTCATGTGACCAGATCCTCAGCTCTAATTGGTGGACGTTTTTGAGGGACATACATGCACACATACGTACATACACCTGACAGACAACCAAACGCTGTTCCAGACGTCATTGCATTACGGGCTATGCCGTAAAACCCCTTTGGGTTAACCTTTCAAAGTGATACTGCAGCTCTTTGTTGCTTGCAAAATTGAAGATTTTTCAAGTATATTGGTCGGTTGTGTCTGATATTCTGTCTGTTTGTTTGTTTGTCACCGGCCTACAGGTCACGATTCTAAACCCATCGTCACGCAACTTCACCATGTTGTAGAGGTCTACACAATTGAGAAGCCTATTGATTTTGAGGTCAAAGGTCAAAAGGTCATCTGGAGGTCAAATTTCTAAAATCGCCATTTTTAATCAGATTGACTTGAATATTGAACAGCATTTGTATTTTGAGTCACTAAATAGGGAAACCAACTATTTTTGAGGTCAAAAGGTCAAAGGTCAACACAAGGTCAAACTTCCAAAATCATCAATTTTCATCTGAAAAGTCATCAATTTTCATCTGATTGACTTGCATATTTAACAGCATTTGCACAGCGCCTCACTGAATTGGGAAAACAACTGTTTTTGAGGTCAAAGGTTAAAGTTCAACTCAAGGTGAAACTTCTAAAATCATCAATTTTCATTGGAAAAATCGTCACTTTTCATCCTATTAACCCGAGTTTTGATCGAGATCGTCAATTTTAAGCTGGATGAAATGGCCAATTTGATGGATCAATGGCAAACTTTTTGGGGTGGAGGGGGTGGGGAGAGGGTGGATTTTCCAAGCATCGTGCTCTGCATGACGTCTTCTTGTTTATTTATTCATCTAATTATCTTGTACGCACCGAAGTTGGGTGGATGAGGGGCGAAATTGTCAAAAGGAGACAAGAAGGATGATCACAGAGACAAAAGTGGTTTTTGGAATGTGAGAAGAGTGGAATCCATTATATTTACATATAGCTTAGCTTCTCGAATATTAATTGATCCGTTGAACATCACCTTTGGAAATCCTTACATCTTATGTTGCAGGAATTGATGGAACAAATGGAAGACTTTTTTTTACACAGCAGCTTTCTTTCTGGATGTCACTCTGAAACTTCTTCATCTACCTGTTTTCTTAACTTACATCTTCGTAAGTCCGATACACATGAATTCTGGGATCCATATTGGGCATACTACCTGCATCCAAGCAAACTTTTACAAGTAAGTAAAAACTACTTTGGGATATATTGTGGCCATTTTGTCATCTCCCTAATAAATGTCTGGTCAACATTTGAGTCTTCCAATATCAATAATAGAAAAAATGTATCATTCCCGAAGCTGAGTTCACAGATGCTTCACTACGTTCCACTATTTTAGCATCCCACTATTGCCAACTTTAGAAGAGCGCAATGCTGAAACATTTGCTGATAATTTCACTTAGTTTAATTTCTGATAATTTCAATTTCACAAAAATAAATTAAGTACTACCACCACAACCAGCACTACTACTACCACCACCACTACTACTAGCACCACTACTACTACTACTAGCACTACTACTACCATCAGCACTACTACTACCACCAGCACTACTACTACTACCAGCACTACTGCTACCACCACCACTACTACTACCACCACCACTACCAGTCCTACTACTACCATCGCTACTACTACTACTACCACCACCACTAATACTACTACTACTACCACTACTACTAGCAGCACTACTACTACTACTACCACCAATACCACTAGCAGCACTACTACTACTACTACTACCACCACTACTACTACCACCACCACTACTACTACTAGCAGCACTACTACTACTACCATCACTACTACTACCACCACTACTACTACCACTACCACCACTACTACTACCACCACTATTACTACTACCACGATTACCACCACCACCACTACTACTACCGCTACTACTACTACTACTACTACCACCACTACTACTACTACCACCACTATTACGCTACCACTATTACCACTACTGCTGCTACTACTAGCACCACTACCACTACTACCACCACCACTACTACTACTACTACTACCACTACGACTACCACCACTACTACTAGCACCACTACTATTACCTCCACTACCACTACCACCACCACTACTACTACTAGCATCACTACCACTACTACTACTACCACCACTACTACTACTGCTACGACTAGCAGAAGTCAGTGGCAAAAATACCACGACAGAAAAGTCTTAGCATATTATTATATATAAAGAAAAAGAAGAGAAGACAAGTTCGGACACCCTCCCCCTGGTGAAGTACGCTGTGATGTACTGTTTGTACACTGTTGCTCAGCACACTAACGGGGAGTGAAGACTGCATGATGCGAACAGCCGGCCCAGCGTAGGTAATATGAGTGCAGACACACTCCCTCCTCCCGATATAACAATACACGAAGGTGTCGGGGAGGGTGGACACACCGCCGCCCCCCCCCCCAACACCTTAGCATATTATTATATAGACTACTATGGCCCCAATTATTCTTACCTTGTGGGCTCAGCTGGAGACCCTTTTTGACCCAAGTCTTTTACGAGTTGACCGAAGGTGATTTCGGGAGGAATTTTCAATTGCTTCGGGTGCCGGAGATAACTCACCTCCTCTTCGCAAAATACACCGTGAGATCTTCAACATTCGCCAACGAATGCGAGCAGATGGGTCCTTTTGATAGATGGCGCACACATCAAGACCTCGCCCTACAGGTACCAAGGTAACAGTTTATACCTGGGTCAACATTATAACATCAGCGTAGAAAACTCAAAGGTGATACACATCCGAATACTGAAGTTATGATTTAAATTCTCCTGATCCTGTTTATAATGTTATCCAACAGCAGGTTAATCGTCTTGTATACCTGTAGTGAACAGTTTTTGAGATAGTTCAAAAACACTCACCAATAAAGTTGAACTATAAAAAGAACACGAACGGTTTGGAGAGGCGTCCTCTGATGAAGGTGGAGAGAGGTGAGCGAAGGAGAGAGTGAGCAGGTGAAATAAGGTGTGGTATTGATCGAGTTTGAGTCATACGCCAGTCGCTCGGAGTTTTGCTGGAAACAGGTAAGTCTGTTTGTCTCTGTGATTCCGTCGTGCACTCGTCTCTTTTCGTCGATGTCTGTTTCTCGGTATGTCCCTGTCTCACATGAGAACTGCATGCTCCTCTTTCGTGTTCCATAGCGGGACAGATATCTGTCTTACTAAAGGGTTAAAAACATAAACACGAGGTGTCTATTTCATTCCCTGGAGGGTTATCCAAAGTGCATTCTCTTTGGAATTTCGTTCTGCTTTTTTGCATTCAATCCTTTTTTTACATTCACACTGTTAATTCCCCTTTTTTTACATGATCCACAACATACGTCATTGCATGTCCATTTCCCCATGTCATTGTCTGAGTGTGGCGGTGTCGATGTGTCAATGTAAACGTATCTGAATGTTTGCGCCTAGGTCATTTTGGTCGATTACAGATGACATTTAAATGTTGTTGTATTCTTGTCTCTCCGTGTTTATCTGTCTCTGTCCATGTTGTTTCTGCATTGTCGGTTCATTTTGGTTGTTCAGGACTTCTGTCTGAATTACAATTCCTTATTTTTTTTTTTTTTTTTTGCATACAAGATCGAGGCTCGTGTAAGAGCTAACATTCATCACAAAATGACAAACTGGCACATAAAACTTATGATAAAGGGAGCGGGAGACGAGATGCAGAGCAGGAACATCGGGAGATCTGTGGGAGGGAGAGGGCTTGGGAGGAGAAGGCATGGAATGGGTTGGGAAGGGGGAGGAGGGGGTGGGAGAGGTAAAAAAAACAAAAAAAACACATGGACACTGCTAGAACTTCCAGGAAAGAAGTCGGTATTTCAAAAAAGTGGATCTGGGGTGAATTAACGGGGGTAGAATACTTAAATAAATAATGTAAGATTGTGTAGGGGAGATATACAAATTGGATTTCCTGGCCTTTACTCTCTCAGACTTTATTTTTCTGACTTCAATTGTTTTTTTGTCTTCCTACTTTTATGTTTGCATTTTTTTAGAGGGGGGGGGGGGGGCGGTTCTTGTCTTTGCTAGTGGAGATATTTGTGATTCAACAACCCTTGGATTCATTTTTGGCTTGAAATCAGGAAGTTTTTTTTTTCTCCAGGAAGTCTTCAAGTCAGAAAGTTTTCACAAGATGCACATGAACCATTTTGTCTTGCTGAAGATCATTTCGGTAGAAAAAGAGACTTTTTGTGTCAACATGCGGCCTGGCACCGAACATGCGGCCTCGACCAACCGTAGCCGTGGGACTCTGCATTGCATTTCATTCCACGTCTAGCTCACCCAAAGTTTGGGCAGTTAAGCGTAAGGAAGGTGCTCACAGATCTGTGACTATTTTCCCAAATTTTTATTCGACGAATTATCTTCTAGACGCGCAGATTTGCGATGAATGGCTTTCGACTCGGCCACGAGCAAAACATGCTACCTTTTCTTCAGATTTGTTACCGGTCCTCTATGAATATGTCCTCTTAATACCGGACAACCTGTATTCCCCAATCACATTCAATGGGAGAATCCAGTTCCTGCTCATACGTGCATTTTTGCCAAAGAGTAATGATACCCATGTCAATTGTATGACTGCTTTTTGTCTTGAGGTCCAAAGTGCATGCGGATTGTTTTGATGAGCTTTGCATGACCATGTACTTTGGTCTAGGCGATGAAGTATGCTCGCTTACCTTGATCACAATATGCAGTGGTTTTTAGAAAAAACCTTTTTGTATACAAGCTGTTTGTCCGGAGAGAAACAGCAAGTGGAGTTTCTAAGATCATGCAATTTGTCTTTAGGGCAAGGATTTACGCATTTATTGCAGGATCGTGCATTTTGTCTTTAGGGCAAGTATTTACGCATTTATTGCAGGATCGTGCATTTTGTCTTTAGGGCAAGGATTTACGCATTTATTGCAGGATCGTGCATTTTGTCTTTAGGGCAAGGATTTACGCATTTATTGCAGGATCGTGCATTTTGACCTGTTTTTTTTTTGTATACAAAATTGAGGCTCATGGAAGAAAGATCTGACAGATGTCATTCAGAACGACGCTGTCTCAATATCCTTACCTCCAGTACCAAAGGTAGATGAAGCTTTTTGTTTTCACCCCCATTCGTCTGTCTGGTTGTCTGTCTGTGAGCAGGATATCTCAAAAATATTTACGGACGAATTTGGATGAAATTTGGTGGACATGTTCCCTGTGTGATAAGGTTGGAATGATTGGATTTTGGTGGATTTTTTTTTCCATATCTGGATACAACAATTTTAAGTGATTCTTCACCTTTCTAAGATGGAGCCAAAAACAATATATAGCATAATACCTCAAACGGTTATGCACGACTTATGACAAAACTTGGTGGACGAGTTGGTTTGGTGACAAGAACAAGCCGATTGGATTTTGGTTCAGGTCCAGATCCAGATCCGGCCTATCAGTGGGATACAAAATGTAAACTGTTCAGCCTGGCAGAGGTATGTGCTCTACCGAGTGTCGTTCTAGTTACCTCCGCCTTCAAAGGTGGATTAAGTGATTCTTCACCATTGGGAGATCGGACCGAAAACGATACGATACATAGGAGGATATTTCAAAAAGTTGTGGATCGATTTGGATGAAACATGGTGGACAGATTGTGTGCGTGACGAGGACTAATCGATTCGATTTTGGTGATGATCTGAATATGGATTCGGATATGAGAATTATTTAATTTTTAAGTGATTCTTCACTATTGAGAGATCGGGCGAAAAGCGATAAATGACATATTTGAAAAAGTTATGGATGACATGACTAAACTTGTTGGACGAGTTGGTTAGGTGACAAGAACAAGCCGATTACATTTTGGTTTAGGTCCGAATCCAGATACGGTCTATCAGTGGGATACAAAACATAAACTGAGCACCCTGGTGGAGGTTTGCGCTCTACCGAGTGTCGTTGTAGTTTGACATGCTATCAAATGGATGAATTTTTGTTATAGATGATTACTTTTAAAAGAGGCATAAACCTTCCGGATGTGCAGGCGGAACAAATCAGATCATGTCATTGGAGGCAACAACCCTTTTCTTGGATACTTTCTGCAGCCTCCTTTGACTATAAGGGCTGAGCGTTAACTAATGATAACATCACAGGCTGGGGTAAATGATTAGTTGTAAGCTCGTTGGTTGTTCCTTCCCAATACAGGTGAGAGATGTGATTGGAGTTTTGGAATTTAATTCATATATTGACTGTTATCGGCTGCATACTGTACCTGCTGCATACTGCATACTGTACAGTATGTACATACTGTACATACTGTACCTGTTTGCCAGACACTGTGGTGCATGGTTCTGTCTGCATTGTTGCTCATGACTCATGAAGAGGCGATGAAACCGTTCCGGTGTCCAATTAGGGAATAGAGTGTTGCAGTGCTCATGCATGTGCAACTTGTAACTATCTGAAGCTGTGGAGGAACCCTGGTAGGGTTGGAAACAGTAAAAGGGCTCACCTTGTGCAGCTTCATGCAGACTTCTTTGACTAGATTCGGGCGTAACCGTTTATCGAAACACGGAGGAACCCAAACATCTGATGCAATATATAATGGAGCAACTGGGAGCATGATTATTGACAGGCGCATGACTAATTAGTCATGATATGTCGGGAGAAGGAAAATCCCAGAATGTAGCATTAATGCCTTGGGGGTAAATAGCATCCAGGTGAAAATGACTTTCTCCTCTGCATACGAAAAAGAAGACCAGGTACAAAAAAAAAGGACCACACTCCTCTCGGGCCTCTAATGGGTGTCTGCTCTGGAATGACTTGCCTTCCTCTGTTCGACATGTTGACTCTCTTCTTGCCTTTAAAACCTCCCTCAAAACCTATCTGTTTCACAAGTCTTTCAAAGTCTAAGTCCTGTTTTCCCTTTGGTTTGAGGTGGGACAGAGATCGAGAGTATGTCTGTGTACATGTGCGGGGGAGGGAGGGGAGGAGGAGGGGGAGTACACATCTGTGGGTTTTGAATGGGGAGGGAGAGGAATAGGGCAAGAGTGAAGGGGTGTCTGTGTGTGTGTATGTTTGTGTGTGTGTGTGTGCGGTGTGTGTGCGTTCGCATGATAATGTAAAGCGCCATGAGGGTCGTTTACTCTGCTTGATGGGGCTATATAAGACTCCTTTATTATTATTATTATTATTATTATTATTATTATTATTATTATTATTATGTGACCCAACATGTCATGGAAACATGTTTTACATCTGGGGCGATTGCAACTCGTCCCAAATTGTTAAACTCCTCCATCATTAGAAGAAAAACAGGAAGAGACGAGAATGTTGAGAACGAGAGGCTGTTGCTGGAGCATTTTCCAACACAACTTGTTGGAAGAAGATTACTCCTTTTGCAATTTCAGATACATATGGTTGCTGAAGCAGTTTTCTAGGCTATTGGGCACAATCCTGGTCCGGTTGCCCTGGTCACTACATCCCACTATTTTAGCATTCCACTATTTTAGCATCCCACTATTTTAGCATTCCACTATTATAGCATCCCACTATTTTAGCATCCCACTATTTTAGCATCCCACTATTTTAGCATTCCACGATTTCAGCATCCCACTATTTTAGCATCCCACTATTTAGCATCCCACCATTTTAGCATCCCACTATTTTAGCATTCCACGATTTCAGCATCCCACTATTTTAGCATCCCACTATTTAGCATCCCACTATTTTAGCATCCCACTATTTTAGCATCCCACTATTTTAGCATCCCACTATTTTAGCATTCCACGATTTTAGCATCCCACTATTTTAGCATTCTTCTACTTTAGCATTCCACTATTTTAGCATCCCACTATTTTAGCATTCCACTATTTTAGCATCCCACTATTTTAGCATTCCACTATTTTAGCATCCCACTATTTTAGCATTCCACTATTTTAGCATTCCACTATTTTAGCATCCCACTATTTTAGCATCCCACTATTTTAGCATCCCACTATTTAGCATCCCACTATTTTAGCATCCCACTATTTTAGCATTCCACGATTTCAGCATCCCACTATTTTAGCATCCCACTATTTAGCATCCCACTATTTTAGCATCCCACTATTTTAGCATCCCACTATTTTAGCATTCCACGATTTCAGCATCCCACTATTTTAGCATCCCACTATTTAGCATCCCACTATTTTAGCATCCCACTATTTTAGCATTCCACGATTTCAGCATCCCACTATTTTAGCATCCCACTATTTAGCATCCCACTATTTTAGCATCCCACTATTTTAGCATCCCACTATTTAGCATCCCACTATTTTAGCATCCCACTATTTTAGCATTCTTCTACTTTAGCATTCCACTATTTTAGCATCCCACTATTTTAGCATTCCACTATTTTAGCATTCCACTATTTTAGCATTCCACTATTTTAGCATTCCACTATTTTAGCATTCCACTATTTTAGCATTCCACTATTTTAGCATTCCACTATTTTAGAATTCCACTATTTTAGCATTCCACTATTTTAGCATTCCACTATTTTAGCATTCCACTATTTTAGCATTCCACTATTTTAGCATTCCACTATTTTAGCATCCCACTATTTTAGAATTCCACTATTTTAGCATTCCACTATTTTAGCATCCCACTATTTTAGCATTCCACAATTTTAGCATTCCACTATTTTAGCATTCCACTATTTTAGCATTCCACTATTTTAGCATTCCACTATTTTAGCATCCCACTATTTTAGCATCCCACTATTTTAGCATCCCACTATTTTAGCATTCCACTATTTTAGCATTCCACTATTTTAGCATTCCACTATTTTAGCATTCCACTATTTTAGCATTCCACTATTTTAGCATTCCACTATTTTAGCATTCCACTATTTTAGCATTCCACTATTTTAGCATCCCACTATTTTAGCATTCCACTATTTTAGCATTCCACTATTTTAGCATTCCACTATTTTAGCATCCCACTATTTTAGCATTCCACTATTTTAGCATTCCACTATTTTAGCATTCCACTATTTTAGCATCCCACTATTTTATCATCCCACTATTTTAGCATCCCACTATTTTAGCATTCCACTATTTTAGCATCCCACTATTTTAGCATTCCACTATTTTAGCATTCCACTATTTTGGCATCCCACTATTTTAGCATTCCACTATTTTAGCATCCCACTATTTTAGCATCCCACTATTTTAGCATTCCACTATTTTAGCATCCCACTATTTTAGCATTCCACTATTTTAGCATCCCACTATTTTAGCATTCCACTATTTTAGCATTCTACTATTTTAGCATCCCACTATTTTAGCATCCCACTATTTTAGCATTCCACTATGATAGCATTCCACTATTTTAGCATCCCACTATTTAGCATCCCACTATTTTAGCATCCCACTATTTTAGCATTCTTCTACTTTAGCATTCCACTATTTTAGCATCCCACTATTTTAGCATTCCACTATTTTAGCATTCCACTATTTTAGCATTCCACTATTTTAGCATTCCACTATTTTAGCATTCCACTATTTTAGCATCCCACTATTTTAGCATCCCACTATTTTAGAATTCCACTATTTTAGCATTCCACTATTTTAGCATCCCACTATTTTAGCATTCCACAATTTTAGCATTCCACTATTTTAGCATTCCACTATTTTAGCATTCCACTATTTTAGCATTCCACTATTTTAGCATCCCACTATTTTAGCATCCCACTATTTTAGCATCCCACTATTTTAGCATTCCACTATTTTAGCATTCCACTATTTTAGCATTCCACTATTTTAGCATTCCACTATTTTAGCATTCCACTATTTTAGCATTCCACTATTTTAGCATTCCACTATTTTAGCATCCCACTATTTTAGCATTCCACTATTTTAGCATTCCACTATTTTAGCATTCCACTATTTTAGCATCCCACTATTTTAGCATTCCACTATTTTAGCATTCCACTATTTTAGCATTCCACTATTTTAGCATCCCACTATTTTAGCATCCCACTATTTTAGCATCCCACTATTTTAGCATTCCACTATTTTAGCATCCCACTATTTTAGCATTCCACTATTTTAGCATTCCACTATTTTGGCATCCCACTATTTTAGCATTCCACTATTTTAGCATCCCACTATTTTAGCATCCCACTATTTTAGCATTCCACTATTTTAGCATCCCACTATTTTAGCATTCCACTATTTTAGCATCCCACTATTTTAGCATTCCACTATTTTAGCATTCCACTATTTTAGCATCCCACTATTTTAGCATCCCACTATTTTAGCATTCCACTATTATAGCATTCCACTATTTTAGCATTCCACTATTTTAGCATCCCACTATTTTAGCATCCCACTATTTTAGCATTCCACTATTTTAACATTCCACTATTTTAGCATCCCACTATTTTAGCATTCCACTATTTTAGCATCCCACTATTTTAGCATTCCACTATTTTAGCATTCCACTACTTGAGCATTCCACTATTTTAGCATTCAACTATTTTCGCATTCCACTATTTTAGTATTCCACTATTTTAGCATCCCACTATTTTAGCATTCCACTATTTTAGCATTCCACTATTTTAGCATTCAACTATTTTCGCATTCCACTATTTTAGCATTCCACTACTTGAGCATTCCACTATTTTAGCATTCCACTACTTGAGCATTCTACTATTTTAGCATTCCACTACTTGAGCATCCCACTATTTTAGCATTCCACTACTTGAGCATTCCACTATTTTAGCATTCCACTATTTTGGCATTCCACTATTTTAGCATTCCACTATTTTAGCATCCCACTATTTTAGCATCCCACTATTTTAGCATTCCACTATTTTAGCATCCCACTATTTTAGCATTCCACTATTTTAGCATTCCACTATTTGAGCATTCCACTATTTTAGCATTCCACTATTTTAGCATTCCACTATTTTAGCATTCAACTATTTTAGCATTCCACTATTTTAGCATTCCACTATTTTAGCATTCCACTATTTTAGCATTCCACTATTTTAGCATCCCACTATTTTAGCATCCCACTATTTTAGCATTCCACGATTTTAGCATTCCACTATTTTAGCATCCCACTATTTTAGCATCCCACTATTTTAGCATCCCACTATTTTAGCATCCCACTATTTTAGCATCCCACTATTTTAGCATCCCACTATTTTAGCATTCCACGATTTTAGCATTCCACTATTTTAGCATTCCACTATTTTAGCATCCCACTATTTTAGCATCCCACTATTTTAGCATCCCACTATTTTAGCATTCCACTATTTTAGCATCCCACTATTTTAGCATTCCACTATTTTAGCATTCCACTATTTTAGCATCCCACTATTTTAGCATCCCACTATTTTAGCATTCCACTATTTTAGCATTCCACTATTTTAGCATTCCACTATTTTAGCATTCAACTATTTTAGCATTCCACTATTTTAGCATTCCACTATTTTAGCATTCCACTATTTTAGCATTCCACTATTTTAGCATCCCACTATTTTAGCATCCCACTATTTTAGCATTCCACGATTTTAGCATTCCACTATTTTAGCATCCCACTATTTTAGCATCCCACTATTTTAGCATCCCACTATTTTAGCATCCCACTATTTTAGCATCCCACTATTTTAGCATTCCACGATTTTAGCATTCCACTATTTTAGCATTCCACTATTTTAGCATCCCACTATTTTAGCATCCCACTATTTTAGCATCCCACTATTTTAGCATTCCACTATTTTAGCATCCCACTATTTTAGCATTCCACTATTTTAGCATTCCACTATTTTAGCATCCCACTATTTTAGCATCCCACTATTTTAGCATTCCACTATTTTAGCATTCCACTATTTTAGCATCCCACTATTTTAGCATTCCACTATTTTAGCATTCCACTATTTGAGCATTCCACTATTTTAGCATTCCACTATTTTAGCATTCCACTATTTTAGCATTCCACTATTTGAGCATTCCACTATTTGAGCATTCCACTATTTTAGCATTCCACTATTTTAGCATTCCACTATTTTAGCATTCCACTATTTTAGCATCCCACTATTTTAGCATCCCACTATTTTAGCATTCCACTATTTTAGCATCCCACTATTTTAGCATCCCACTATTTTAGCATTCCACTATTTTAGCATCCCACTATTGCCAACTTTAGAAGAGCGCAATGCTGAAACATTTGCTGATGATTTCACTTAGTTTAATTTCTGATAATTTCAATTTCACAAAGCTAAATCAAGTACTACCACCACTACTACTACCACCACTACTATACCACCACTACTACTACTACTACACTACCTCCACCACCACAACTACTACCACCACCACTACTACTACTACCACCACCACTACTACCACCAGCACTACTACTACTACCACCACCACTACTACTACCACCACTACCAGCACTACTACTAATACCAGCACTACTACTACTACTACCACCACTACCAGCACCACTACTACGACCACCACCACTACTACTACCACCACCACCACCACTACTTATATTACCACCACCACCACCACCACTAGTACTACTACTACTACTACTCCTACTACTACCACCACTACTGCTACCCACCACCACTACTACCACCACTACTACTAGCAGCACTACTACTTCCACTAGCAGCACGACTATTACTATTACCACTACTATCTCAACTACGACTACAATTACTATAACCACCACTACTACTACTACCACCACCACCACTACTACTACTACCACCATTACCACTACTACTACTACTACTACTACGCCCACCACTACTGCTACCCACCACCACTACTACCACCACTACAACTACTAGCAGCACTACTACTACCACTGCCACTATCAGCACTACTAGTACTACTACCACCACTACTACCGCTACTACGACTACAACTACTACAACCACCACTACTACTACGACCACCACGACTACTACTACTACCACTACCACCACTACTACTACTAGCACCACTACTACTACTACTACTACTACTACCGCTACTACTACTACCACTACCACCACCAGTACTACTACCACTACCACCACTACTACTAGCACCAATACCACTACTACTACTACTACTACTACCACTACTACTGCAACTACTACTACTACTACTAGCACCACTACTACTACTAGCACCACTACCACTAGCACCACTACCACTACCACGACCACTACTACTAGCCCCACTACTACTACTACCACCACCACCACTACTACTACTACCACTACCACCACTACTACTAGCACCAATACCACCACTACTACTACTACTACCACTACGACTGCAACTACTACTACTACTAGTACTGCTACCACTACCACCACCACTACTACTAGCCCCACTACTACTACTACCACCACCACCACTACTACTACTACCACTACCACCACTACTACAAGCACCAATACCACTACTACTACTACTACTACTACTACTACTACTACCACTACTACTGCAACTACTACTACTAGCACCACTACCACTACTAGCACCACTACTACTACTAGCACCATGACTACCACTACCACCACTACTACTACTGCTATTACTAGCAGAAGTCAGTGGTAAAAATACCACGACAGAAAATTCTTAGCATATTATTCGACCTCGAATGGCTCATTCTTAAATGTTAAGCCAACAAGTAGCCAATTAAATGATTAATTTACAATCATCAGATTTGGAAGTAATACAATTATTGGCCAGGATAATGACTGATATATTTGATTGCGGAAGAACATTATACTGCATTAAAAGTTAAGCTAATGAATGTAATATTAGTGATCTTCCAGTCAAAATCTTCAAATTTGATCCAGAGTGTGAACGTTCTCGCAAGCTGTTAGTCCATGAGCCACATAAAATTTGACTACCAAAAAAGAGGCAAGTCGCCACTATATTTTTCAGTTAGCCTTACATATTGCCTGTATGAAAAAATGTGATGGACATTTGAATTCGGTCGCTAAACCCATTTTGGCGGCCATTTTCCAAAATGGCCGCCATTTTCATATTTCATCAATTTTCATATCTCATAAATTTGGCCGTAACTTTTAATCGGCTGGTCTGAGGCACATGCTCCGCGGCATAAGATATGTTCAGTATGTCATTTGGCATATTTCAAAGTAAACTAAAAGGAAATTTGTTCACTACCTGTCGAGATAATTGGGAAAATATGTAAAAAATGTGTAATTTTCATGCAAAAATGCTCAACTTGCCCAGCTTGGGGAAGGTTGAATATTTTTCATTGCTGGCTGTCATTAATTATTTAATTAATAGGCTGTGCGCTTGTGGAGAGTTTCCCTGTGCCAGTGCATTTTGAGGGTAATTTACCCCCAAAAAACATTCTTCAAAACCGTAAAAACGTAATGAAGAATAAAATCTATAAGTTGTGTGTTATATATAGGGACATTTGCAAACAGAAATTTTAACGTAGAGCCATTTTATGTTACTTCAGGTGAAGAATGATACGTTTGATTGCAGTCATTTCATATACACTAGGGCATGCCCGTACTATATATATGCCCGTACTATATATCTATCTAAAATTATATCCCCCCCCTCTATTTACATGAAATGGTTTGGTCCATTCGCAACGCCAAAGCGAACGGCGAACGGCTTGCGAGTACAGTGACAATCCCCCCCCCCCTCTATTTACATGAAATGGTTTCGTCCATTCGCAACGACCACAGAACCCCCCCCCTCTATTTACATGGAATGGTTTGGTCCATTCGCAACGCCGGCACACGCGATCGTTCGCTGCTCTCTGATTGGTTGAATCGTTTTTTGGACATAGCTCGGTAAGTAATTGTCCGATTAATATGAAACCTTGAAAAGGCACATCCTCGGGTCCCCAGCAATATACCTGGCAAGTTAAAAGTATATCGGACCCGTGGTTGTCGAGAAACAGCGGTCACAGACAGACAAACGTACAAACGTACAAACGTACAGAGATTACTGGAATTATAGATAGACTAGGGCATGCCCGTACTATATCTATATCTAAAATTATATCCCCCCCCTCTATTTACATGAAATGGTTTGGTCCAAAGCGAACGGCTTGCGAGTGGTGACAATCCCCCCCCTCTATTTACATGCAATGGTTTGGTCCAAAGCGAACGGCTTCCGGAGTTTGGTAAAGAAATCGCCATCGCGTGCACAAACGCGCAGGAAAGCGAATGAATCGCAAATTCGTTTTTATTAGTTGTAAAACATAGTTTAACGCCAACATAGTTTGCAAACGTGAAATAAATGAATACGCTCTCAAATGTGCCATCCGAGGCAGAGTGTGCCCGCCACGTTCGGCACACGCGATCGTTCGCTGCGTTGAATCGTTTTTTGGACATAGCTCGGTAAGTAATTGTCCGATTAATATGAAACCTTGAAAAGGCACATCCTCGGGTCCCCAGCAATATACCTGGCAAGTTAAAAGTATATCGGACCCGTGGTTGTCGAGAAACAGCGGTCACAGACAAACGTACAGACAGACAGAGATTACTGGAATTATAGATAGATGATATAATAATCCACTTACCGATGATGGTGTCTGTTCGTACTCTGGTCAGGCTTGTATCGTCTGACTTCTGGGAGTTGTGTGCCCCCGGTTGCTCGTCGTACTACCCTTGTTGTTTCACCGCTGACATCATCAGATGGTTGCCAACTGTCACTGGACGTTTCGACCCATTTGTCTTTATGCGGCTTCCAATGGGGATCTTCGCGACGATACCATAACCAGCATGACGCCCTCCCTAGGGTGGTCCAAAAAACATCGATCTCTCCGATTTTGATGCTCTACTGGATTATTGTTAGAAATGGTCTAAAACATTCACCCACCAAATATTTTCGCTCAATTCCATCTAGAAACTCATACACACTTCAATTGAAATATGGCGTTTTTCACCAAATTTGGCTAAATGAGAACAATCCAATAGCAATCTAGGTGGAAAAGTACATGCACTATTGTATGAAGCCATTTTGTGGTTCATGACTTTTTGCATGCGCTTGCGCCTGTGAGTGTGAAATCATCATGGTCGAAACATGTTTGACAATGCTTGAAACATGTTTGAAACATGTTCATACATGTCTGACTCATGTTTCGACCATGAGGACTTCACAGGGGTATGTACCATCAATGAAATTATTTAGGAAAAAAATATTTCTAAAGTCTTTGTAAGTCATTAAAATTGACCAAAATGACAAATTTATATGTTGAGTGTGTATGAGTTTATAGATGACTCAGATGCAAAATATTTTTTGGGTGAATGATTTGGACCATTTCTAACAATAATCCAATAGAGTATCAAAATCCAGATAAAAAAAGTGATTTTTTTGCATTTTTGGACCACCCTAGCCCTCCCTGCTTGCTCTCCTAGTCTGCGTATAACTGTCCTCCTCTGCCTTCCTCGAATACCTAGCATTTGGCACATCCTCTAAAATGACTGCGCAGGGAATCCGTGACAGTCCACCTCCACAGGGAATAGTCATGTCTTCCAGCCCCTCTGTTGACACATCTCCATCAGCTCGGCGTACTTGGCACTGTTCCTCTCATAGGCCTCCTCGCAGCCTTCTTCCCATGGGACTGCTAACTATCACGATGATGATCTTTCGCTGAGTTGACTAGATAACAACATCTGGCCGAAGGGTTGGATGCACAATATCTGGAAAGGCGAGCTTCTGGTGCAAGTCCACCTGCATCTCCCACGTAGATCCATCTAGAAGGCATGCCTTTGATTGATGAATATGTGTAGGCCTCTGATGTTCTTGCAGACTTTATATGTAAACAATGTGTGTTCAGTCATCATCGCTATCCGACGAAACGTTTTCAACCTGTAGAAATTCTTCTTTGTCATTCACCATGTTGGAGCATGTCAACAGCTTGCAGGCTTCTGTACATTTGAGTGCATTGATAATACATGTGCAGTCAGATGGCCGGCAAGATCGAGCACACTTGCAAGGCAGGAGACTTTGTCACGACCTCTGGAGCTGGGGAACCTGTCATCCACTTTATAACTGGAATGCCGTTTCCACTTGATGTCCATGCATGACCTGCGATAGGATTGGGAATGTCTGGGGAGTTAATCAAACTACGTCTCCAGATAGCAGCCTGGTAGTTTGCTCGAAGTGTGTGTTGTCGAAGTGTGTCCTCACATGGGGAAAGCTGTCCGGACTCGATTTCCCCGCTTCTGCTACGGAACATTTGGTATCGTAGCTCGTTTACTTCACTTATTTTAGTGTTGCGGCAGTAAAGTTGGCATGTGAAATCTCGTATGCGTCCAGTTTGTTTTTCAATAATTGTATGTAGTCAATCATGATTGATTCAGCCGTCAAATTGTCTGGTCTAACATACACTCGGCGACCTACTGTGAAGAAATGTAAGGACTCTCCGAATTCAGTCTCAAGAGTTCTACGTAGGTGGTTCCTTGTCGCATCTGTGACCTCTCCTATTCCCCGTGCTTTTATGACCGATACTACATGCGCAGTAAGTTCAGTGAAAGGAACAATGCGTGGGTTGGAAAACAAATCATCCCGAATATGAGCAAATAGCGACGTAAGGGCGGCTTTCTCTATTTCTTGGTAAGGGTTCTCTTCTGGGGCAGGTTTTTGTGCCTGTGGACTTGTATATGTCCTGTAACAGGTCCTGTGGAATTGGGCTTCAGCCACTACGATGTCCCGTGAAGTTATCGAAAGAATTCGTTCATCTAGGCGTTGGGTTGCAAGTTCGCGAAGTGTTTTGTCTGCTCTAAGTTCCACAGCTTGTTTCAAAGGTTCACGACTCTTTGAACCTCTCATATACTTTGTTGTCTTCTGACAAAAAATGCATATTTTGTCGTAGACTCTCGCATGTGTGGTGCGCACTTGTCGTGATGATTCTCTTGGGTTTGAGGTATTGTCTTCTTTTGTGGATGTTTCCTGTTTTGACAAACTGGTCAATGATTTTTTGTGGGTGAACTGTGCTCTGCATTGTCTATGGTAATGCAGTGTGGGTATACCAGTTGAATCATGCTTCAAATTAAGAATTGGTTCAAATTGCCTTACCCTTGCGGCTGCCTGCAATATTTTGTATGCGTCCGTTGATTGTTCGTCAATCATCAAGTTGATTGTTCAACAATCAACAACCCATGATTGTTCATCTTGTGGTGATGATAGTTCATGCAGTCGTGAAGCTTTCGTGCATATAATGCATGTTTGGAGAGACAATTTCCTTTTTTTCGCTTTCAATTCTGCTTCAGCCATGGTTTGTCTTGTTGGCTTGGGATTCACTCAATACCTGAGAATACACAAACAACACATCTATTATATTTTGCTGGTTTGATAGATGCATTTATATTTAAATATAAAGATATATAGTCCTTGTGCCCACCGTCGAATTTTGAAGTTTGTTAACCAAAAACGAGGGCACGTCGCCACTATATTTTTCAGCTAGTCTTACATGTTGCTTGTATATGAAAAAATGTAATATATATTGCAATGATATCAGGTTTTGTTGGGCATTTTTGCATTGAAATTGCACATTTGTGACATATTTTCTCAATTATCTCGACAGCTAGTTAACCAATTTCCTTTTAGTTTACTTTAAAATATGCCAAATGACATACTGAACATATCTTATGTCGCGGAGCATGTGCCTCAGACCAGCCGATTAAAAGTTACGGCCAAATTTATGAGATATGAAATATGAAAATTGATGAAATATGAAATTGGCGGCCATTTTGGAAAATGGCCACCAAAATGGGTTTAGCTACCGAATTCAAATGTCCATCACATTTTTTCATACAGGCAATATATAATTGTAACTGAAAAATATAGTGGCGACTTGCCCTCTTTTTTGGTAGTCAAACTTCAAAATTCGACGGTGGGCACAAGGACTGTGTGGTTGTCTGATCTATTCCAGCAATATTTTTTCAAGAAAAAGGTTTATATATCTGTTTTTTTTGTTTTTTGTTAGTGAAAGAAGATGGAAGAAATAAACTTCAGGAACGATGACATCCCAAAATTCACGCAAGAGGTTTGTAATTTTTTTTGGGGTAACTTTGAACACTTCTGAGTTCTGCGTCCTCCTTATAATTTGCAGTTTTTAATGAAACTGATACAGATATACAGTATATGCAGGGAACTCCTACCTGTGTTGGTTTCCAATTAACACTCGAGGGACAGAATTATATTATTGGTACAAGCAACGGTACCCGCCCTACGGGTGGGGCTTCAATTGGGAGGCCCAAATGAAAAGGCAAAATATCAGAAATTGAAGGCGTTTTTTAATTTAAACGATTCATATAAACATCCGTTAAATCATATCACACGCAAATCATCAAAATCTAAACAGTATTTGTAGAATTTCAATAAAAACTACATCACTGTTCATATCGGTAAATATTATTCCATCGTGTTTGGAAAAACTGGAAAATTGGAAAAATTGGAAATTGGAAAATTGGAAAAACAATATAGTTTATTTTACTCCAGGGGTTCCCAGGATTACCCACCCAAAATTTCGTTGCGATCGATTCAGCCATTTTTGCGGTACCTGGGAACAGACAGACAGACATTTGGTGAATAATAGTAAGAAGAAGAAACTCATTGTTATGGATCAGTAAATATATTGTAAATTAGCAAAATGCTCCCTGAATGAGTTGAGACCTGCAAATAACTAAAGAAGTCATTACTACAGATATAGTCACAGGTGTTGTTCAAAGTCGTTCTACCTGTTGGAAATACAAGTGTCATATCTACCTGCAAAAATGGCACAATTTTTGACATTTTGACATCATTCCCTGAGGTTCCATATCTTTCTTGCTTTCCTTCCTTCCCTTTACTCCCGTTTTGTTCCAACCTTGGCCTTTTCCTTCCTTCCCTTTACTCCCGTTTTGTTCCAACCTTGGCCTTTTCCTTCCTTCCCTTTACTCCCGTTTTGTTCCAACCTTGGCCTTTTTCTTTCTTCTCCTCCAAAACTTCCTTCTTTATCACATCTCTTCCCGATTCCATTGTATGCACCTTTTAAAATTAAATTATAATAGTGTCGATTAACACATTGTAGAAATCCATTCTGCTTTTCTCACTGTATATGAAGAGATATGATTAATTTGATGATGTCCTCAGATTACAGCGTAATGCACAGGAGATCTTTAAAGCCCCTTAACCACAGAACCCATTACATACCTTTCCTATGGCACTTGTTACATATTTATGTGAATGTATGTGAATTACTATTCCGGGCTTTGCTTATCAGTTATCAACTTATCAGTTATCAATGTGTAGTCGATTAAAGGTTGTTGTGATTAAAGGGTCAGGAGCCCTTCTGAGAAAAAGGAGACCGGAAACGGAAGAAGGAAAGACACGAGGTCCTGGAGACGCGACGATTCTTTTTCTTCCTCGCCGAGCTCGGACGCGAGGGGTGTCGATTGAGCAACGTAAGAGAATCGGCGTTTCAAAGCCCGTCTGGCGAGAGGAGTTACCGGGACGTGTAACTACCCTTTGACACGTCAAGTCACTGTGGGTTCGTGCACGAAACCAAGCAGCTGGCACAGTTCGCCTCGCCGTCTACAAGGCCGCGTACGGGTCGCACCTGGGGCCGCGCGCGCTGGGCAAGCCGCGTGTTGCTTTGCCTGCTTTACATTACCCGCTTTGCTTGGCCAGGAGGTGTGCGCTGCAGCCGTGGTTCCCGGTACGGGACGTGCCCGGTGAAAGCACGTCAGGAAGGGTCCGTTCAACCGCCCACGTGCGGAGATCGAACTACAGGAGTACGGAGACATTGTGAGAGACATTGACCACGGAGGGAGTCGGGAGTGGGGCTCACGTGAGGAATGTATAAGATGGCCATCTTAGAGTTAATGTAGATGAGTTTACATCTTTGTACTATTGATTGCTGATTGTTGAGGGTTGATTGCTCGGGGAATATATCATTGATTATTCCGGATCCTTGGTGTGGGGTTTTTTCTTGGTTGGAATTCATATTGATTGCGTTACGAAAGCGCATACATAATAAATCTTTCTGGCGGAGTTCCTCTCATGGTCCGGGGGTCACCAAGACCAGGTAGTCACCGGGAGGACCACGTAACAGAATTGGGGGCTCGTCCAAATTACGATTTGCGGATTCGCAATTGGGTCTACGTCCGGGATCTAAAATTGTATAAAATAATATTTTTATTAATTAAAATTTATTAATTAAGTATTAATTGGTAAATTTTTGGGGAAATTGGGGTAAAGTCTTGGGTGAAGGTTAACAGGTGTTAACGATAGGCACCATGGCGTTTGTGGCACAGAACTTTGCGGTAACCCCGAGTGAGGCACAGTTCCGAGCGTTACTAAAGTCGGACCTCTTGAAATTGGCCAAACATTTTAACTTGGAGGTCCGAACTAATTTGAGGAAGGCAGAGTTGCAGACCACGGTGATACAGTCTATGGTGGGATTAGGAACATGGGACGAGTTAGCTTGGCAGTGGCTACCCGAAGAACCAGAAGACGTTGAGCTCCGGAAACTGGAGTTGCAATTACGGAGCCAGGAACGGATCAAAGAAGAAGAAAGGAAAGCAGAAGAGAGGAGAGAAGAGAAACAAGCAGAGGAAAGGAGAGTGGAACGAGAACTCCAGGAAAGGTTAAAAGAAGAAGAAAGGAAAGCAGAAAAGGAAAGAGCAGAAGAGGAAAGGAAAGCAGAAGAGAGGAGAGAAGAGAAACAAGCAGAGGAAAGGAGAGTGGAACAAGAACTCCAGGAAAGGTTAGAAGGAAGAAAAGCAGAGGAGAGGAGAGCTGCAAGGGACCTCGAAGCAGAGGAGAGAAAAGCGGAAAGGGAATTAAAGGAACATGACATGGAGCTACAGCAAGAAATTAAATTCAAGGAGCTGGAGTTAATGAGAGAATGGGGAGAGGGACCACCCTTACTGACGGGGTCGACACCTAGCCAGAACACCTGGGATGTGGGCAGACATGTGAGGCTGGTTCCACCCTTCAGTGAAAAGGAAGTCGCTAAATTTTTTCCACACTTTGAGAAAGTGGCTCGACAGTTAAACTGGCCGGAGGAGGCCTGGACCATACTAGTACAAAGTGTGCTGGTGGGAAAAGCTCAAGAGATTTATTCGGCGCTACCAATGGACCAATGTGCAGATTATGAGGTATTGAAGAAGCACATCCTCAAAGCCTATGAGTTGGTTCCGGAAGCTTACCGGCAAAAATTCAGGAATGCCAGGAAGAGGGAGAGTGAGACCCATGTGGAGTTTGCCAGAGTGAAAGAAAACATGTTTGATCGGTGGTGTGAGTCAAAAGGAGTCGGGAAAGACTTCGAAACATTGCGTGACTTGATCCTGGTGGAGGAATTTCAACAGTGTGTCCACGAGGACATCAAAGTGTACCTGCAGGAAAAGAAAGTACCGAAGTTGTGGGACGCAGCCACCATGGCAGATGATTATGCCTTAACACACCGGATAGGGGTCCACGAACCTAACTCCTCGCCTAGATCTCCGCAGGGGAGGTGGGGAACAGCAGGTGCGGAGAACGACAATACATGGCGGCGGCCTCGAGAGGATTATGGGGACAACGCGGATACCCCACCTGTTCGAAATCAGAGGGCTGCGGGCCCAAGACAAACTTATTTTTCGGGGGGCCCGAGGCAGACCACGAGTTTTTCCTCCGGGCCTACTTGCGCTTTTTGCAAGAAACCTGGACACTTGATGTCCAGTTGTTACCTCATGAAAAGGGAAGACCCAGAGCGGAGTCTGACTAGTACAACTCCGAATGCGATGGCAAACGTAAGAAATCGCCCACAGAAGAGTTACCAACCATTTATTTATGAGGGGTTGGTCTCACTCCAGGGAGACTTGACTAACCCAAGACCGGTTAGGGTTTTGAGGGACACAGGAGCCCATCAATCCTTAATGCTTGAAGGCATTTTGCCATTGTCAAAGAGTACCGCAACTGGTGATAGTGTTCGGTTACAAGGGATCGGTGGCTGTGTTAGTGCCCCACTTCATGTCATCCATTTGGAATCCGATTTGGTGTCAGGACCGGTCACCGTCGGTTTACAAGCCACGCTTCCTGTAGAGGGAGTATCTGTGATTATTGGGAATGATTTGGCCGGGGGGCAAATTTATGGTAACCCGAGGGTTGGTAAAGAGCACAGCAGGGAAAATAACACCCCACCAGCTCGGGATGGCAACAAAAGTTCCAAGTTATTTGTAGGGGGACTGAACTTCAACACAGAGGAAGAAGTTCTGACCTCTGTCTTCAACAGATATGGGCCGCTGGTGGAAGTGCGGGTGGTAAAAGACAGGGAAACGCAACGGTCAAGAGGGTTCGGCTTTGTCACGTTTGCAAGCACAAGAGACGCCAGGGAGGCAGAGAAGAATTGGAATGGTAAGGATTTGGAGGGTCGGACCATAACAGTAGGGAAGGCCTTTCGTAGGCGTCGAGAGGTCTACAGAAGAGGACAGCTTGGCAGTAGTTTTGGGGTTGGCAGCAGCCGATATTACTATGGAGGCTCCCAGAGTTACGGCACCTCCCGAAAGAATGAATGTCAGAGCACTGGCCGAGAAAGAGACCGCCAGTCAGGTAATGGCTGGGACAAGGGGTCCCACCGTAATGGTTAGGAGTCTGGAGAGTTGAAGCACTATATACGGGGGAGCCGCCGAGCCGGGGCTCCTACACGGACTAACCGTGAACGCCACGTTCTTAAAGGCGTCCAGGTAGTGAACTTTCCTGCACGGACTAACCGTGAACTCCACATTCTTAAAGGCGTCCATGTAATGAACTTTCCTCCCCGGACTAACCGTGAACTCCACATTCCTTAAGGCGTCCATGTAGGGAATATTCCGCTGGGCCTCCCGAAAAAGTGCTATAGAGAGGTTTAAATTTGGGGGCTTTGGTCACCACCTCTTAACCGTCATTCCAGAGAAACTACAAGTGGTTGACGCTTGGTCCAGAGGGAATTAATCTAGGGGATCGTGTGAAATTTTGTTGCTTTATTTTTAAGTGATGACTGTGCCCGGGGGGAACTGATGAGTTGGGGGGGGGGGGGGGTGAGTTATCTGGTTTGTTTATCCAAGTTGGCCGGCAAAGAAAGTTTTCGCTGGGTTCAAACTTTCTTTCTTGAAGGGGGGGGAGTGTTACATATTTATGTGAATGTATGTGAATTACTATTCCGGGCTTTGCTTATCAATGTGTAGTCGATTAAAGGTTGTTGTGATTAAAGGGTCAGGAGCCCTTCTGAGAAAAAGGAGACCGGAAACGGAAGAAGAAAAGACACGAGGTCCTGGAGACGCGACGATTCTTTTTCTTCCTCGCCGAGCTCGGACGCGAGGGGTGTCGATTGAGCAACGTAAGAGAATCGGCGTTTCAAAGCCCGTCTGGCGAGAGGAGTTACCGGGACGTGTAACTACCCTTTGACACATCAAGTCACTGTGGGTTCGTGCACGAAACCAAGCAGCTGGCACAGTTCGCCTCGCCGTCTACAAGGCCGCGTACGGGTCGCACCTGGGGCCGCGCGCGCTGGGCAAGCCGCGTGTGGCTTTGCCTGCTTTACATTACCCGCTTTGCTTGGCCAGGAGGTGTGCGCTGCAGCCGTTGTTCCCGGTACGGGACGTGCCCGGTGAAAGCACGTCAGGAAGGGTCCGTTCAACCGCCCACGTGCGGAGATCGAACTACAGGAGTACGGAGACATTGTGAGAGACATTGACCACGGAGGGAGTCGGCAGTGGGGCTCATGTGAGGAATGTATAAGATGGCCATCTTAGAGTTTATGTAGATGAGTTTACATCTTTGTACTATTGATTGCTGATTGTTGAGGGTTGATTGCTCGGGGAATATATCATTGATTATTCCGGATCCTTGGTGTGGGGTTTTTTCTTGGTTGGAATTCATATTGATTGCGTTACGAAAGCGCATACATAATAAATCTTTCTGGCGGAGTTCCTCTCACGGTCCGGGGGTCACCGAGACCAGGTAGTCACCGGGAGGACCACGTAACGCACTTTATATGTAGACTAGGGCATTGCCCGTACTATATCTATATCTAAAATTATATCCCCCCCCTCTATTTACATGAAATGGTTTGGTCCAAAGCGAACGGCTTGCGAGTACGGTGACAATCCCCCCCCTATATTTACATGCAATGGTTTGGTCCAAAGCGAACGGCTTCCGGAGTTTGGTAAAGAAATCGCCATCGCGTGCACAAACGCGCAGGAAAGCGAATGAATCGCAAATTCGGTTTTATTAGTTTTAAAACATAGTTTAACGCCAACATAGTTTGCAAACGTGAAATAAATGAATACGCTCTCAAATGTGCCATCCGAGGCAGAGTGTGTTCGCCACGTTCGGCACACGCGATCGTTCGCTGCTCTCTGATTGGTTGAATCGTTTTTTGGACATAGCTCGGTAAGTAATTGTCCGATTAATATGAAACCTTGAAAAGGCACATCCTCGGGTCCCCAGCAATATACCTGGCAAGTTAAAAGTATATCGGACCCGTGGTTGTCGAGAAACAGCGGTCACAGACAAACAGACGTACAGACGTACAGAGATTACTGGAATTATAGATAGATAGCACTTTAAACTGGATTAGTTAATGGATAAATATTGCCAAGATCACTTTAGAATCTGCAACTAAAATCCAATTGGAAAACTTTCATCATTGCCCTAACACTATGTGCATGGAGTCCACAAGTGTTGACAAGTTCTTTGTTAATTCATCCATTGTATAGCAAAATGCCGAATCGTTCATTAGAATGCAGCACAAGGCTGCGAGGTAGCATCATTGGCTGAGGGCGTGGCTTGTGAGGTGCAGTGCATCATTGGCTGAGGGTGTGGCTCTGCTGGTTAGGTGCAGCGTCCTCTGCTGGTTATGTGCAGCATCCTCTGCTGGTTAGGTGCAGCGCCCTCTGCTGGTTCGGGCAGGAATTTGTGATTTGTTCAGGGTGCTGGCGATGGCTCGCCTACTCTTGGATCTAGAGCATCCACCAAATAATGCCAGCAGACAGGATGCCAGTTTAACGACCATCAAAGGTACGACACACACATTGATGAATCACCCGGCCTGTGAAACACTGGGATTACAGTTTATAGCTGGGTCGGGATTCAAACCCAGGCTAGATGGCTTAGAGGCTTCCTCCAGGTCATCCTGCTAGGCCCTCATGGAAATACTAAATGGCAGCTCTGACTAGATTCCATTTGGCATTTGTTGTCGATGCTTTTGCACTATCTCGGGGTTCACCCAATGTCCTGATGTTTACCAAGCTGGCTCAAATTTCATATGGTTAAATTAATTTGCATATTTAGATCATTAATTCAATATTGTATAGGTTAGATGTTGTTGTTAGATCTTATTGTTGTTGTTAGATGTTGTTGTTGTTGTTAGTTAGGTTAGATCAACACCTAATCCCTGGTGTTGGGCTAGTGGCTAGGGTGCTGGCTTAGGATCCTAGGATGCTGGGTTCGTAATCCCGGTCGATTGCTGAATTAACGCCAGGGGGGTTGACTCAGCCTGTCATTCCTTCCGAGGTCGGCTAATTGAGTACCAGTTCACTGGTAATTCCCTGTTTGTCGTTAAAGGCGGCAAAAAGGGTTGGTGTCAGGAAGGGCATCCGGCCGTAAAACATTGCTTCCAAAAGGGGACCGAAAAACAACAACAACCACGGTCCCCGAAAAAGGCCAACCCCCGCTTTGCGGGGAAAAATGGCCTCTAAAGGTGTTTTTTTTTTTTTTTTTAGATGGATTATTCTATTGTAGGCAGACACTGCAGATATTTTAAAATGATAATAATAACAAGCATTCTGAGTATTGCGCTGCAATACATGTCGCCTACCGGCAGTCTGTCGTCCGGAAAACTGTTGGGGAAATTACCAAAGTTCAAAGTGCCATAACTTTGTCAAAAATGATCGAAACGTCGTGAAGTTCGAACTTGATCTGTAACTTATCATAAGGAAACCATGTACTAAGTTTAAAATCATTAGCATTAAGAGTTTAGAAAAAAAAGTCCGGAAAACTGTTCTTTGCGTGACGGACGGACTGACTGACTGACTGACAGACTGACAGATGGAGGGACGGAGTGCAAACCTATAGTCCCCTCCGGTGTACACCGGTAGGGGACTAATAACAAGTCAGGAGACGACGATGGTTCACGAGCGAGCGGTATTCAATGACAAAAGACAGACTATAACCGAAACAGGCCCGGACAGGCCAGGCCCGGAAATGTCAAAACGAAGGTTACTGACCTTGAAATGAGATATAAAATAATGTATAATCAGTTATGAGGTTAGTTAGCTACACAATACCGAAAATTCGGTTAGATTCCGACAACTTTGAAAATTTGACATTTGTGACCTTGAAATGTCAAAACGAAGGTTACTGACCTTGAAATGAGATATAAAATAATGTATAATCAGTTATGAGGTTAGTTAACTAAACAATACCGAAAATTCGGTTCAATTCCGGCAATTTTGAAACTTTGACCTTTGTGACCTTCAAAGGTCGAAGATTCTGAAATTTGTTGGAAAACTTGTATTTCATGATGTATGTGATAATATAAGATCATGTACGACATTTCACCCGATCAGGAAGCGAACAATGTCATAAAACCATCAAAAATCTACTTTTCTAAATTTCGTGACCTTGTGACCTTGACCTTGGGGCGAAAATGAAAAATCGAGCTCTGTGGTGCTAGAGACACATGACATTGGCCTAACCAAATACCGAAACCCCTTTCAGATTCCACCAAAACCCTCGGAGAAGATGTCGCTTGAACTCGATTACCCCCTAAAAAGACATCTTTTTAGGGCGTGGCTCCGCCCACAATGGGCGCAATACGCCCACTCCAGGCAGGACACAACTAGATCATGATGTCAACCTCCCACCCAAGTTTCATCAAGATCAGATGATATCATCGGGTAGTTATGCTGCGGACAGACAGACACACACACAGACAGACACACACACATGACGAATATAGTGGTCACTCTGTTTGATAAGTCGTGAACCAATTTTGTATACCAAATTAGTTCCAAGTTGTCGTTCCATATATTGTCTAATGAAATGGTGTATTTCTTATTAAAGTTAATTTATTGAATGTTTCTTTTTTTGTTATCAGTGGCGGCCTGCAACCCTTCCTCAAGAAATGAGGCCACAGGAAGTACCAACTGTAATCGAAGGTAATAAACTACCACAGAATGATTGTTGTTGTGAAGTTTGAAATTAACAGAAGGAAAATTCCTTTGGAAAACTTCCGATGAAAGAAAGAGAGGGAAGGGAGAGAGGGGAGAGGAGATAGAGGAGGGAGAGAGGGGAGAGAGAAGGGGGGAGAGGGGAAGGAGGAGGAGGGACAGAGAAGAGAGGGGAGAGGAGGGAGGGGAGAGGAGGGAGGGTAGAGGAGGGAGGGGAGGAAAAGGGGAGAGAGGGAGGGGGAGAGAGGGGAGGGAGAGAAGAGAGAGAGGAGAGAGGAGAGAGAGGGAGAGAGTGTGGAGAGAAAGGAGAGAGGAGAGAGGGGAGGGAGAGAGAAGGGAGAGAGAAGGGAGAGAGGGAGGGAGACATAGTGGAGAGGGGAGGGGAGAGGAGAGGGAAAGGGGGAAGAGGGGGAGAGAGGGTATGGAGAGGAGAGAGAGGAAAGAGAGGGGAGGGAGAAGGAGAGGGGAGGGGGAAGGAGAGAGGGGAAGGAGAGAGGGGAAGGAGAGACGGGAAAGAGAGGAGAGAGACAGAGGGGAGAGGAGAGGACAGGACAGAAGACAGAGGAGAGAGGACATGACAGAAGACAGAGGGGAGAGGACAGGACAGAAGACAGAGGAGAGAGGACATGACAGAAGACAGAGGGGAGAGGACAGGACAGAAGACAGAGGAGAGAGGACATGACAGAAGACAGGGGAGAGCGGACATGACAGAAGACAGAGGAGAGAGGACATGACAGAAGACAGAGGGGAGAGGACAGGACAGAAGACAGAGGAGAGAGGACATGACAGAAGACAGAGGGGAGAGGACAGTACAGAAGACAGAGGGGAGAGGACAGGACAGAAGACAGAGGGGAGAGTACAGGACAGAAGACAGAGGGGAGAGTACAGGACAGAAGACAGAGGGGAGAGGACAGTACAGAAGACAGAGGGGAGAGGACAGTACAGAAGACAGAGGGGAGAGGACAGTACAGAAGACAGAGGGGAGAGGACAGTACAGAAGACAGAGGGGAGAGGACAGTACAGAAGACAGAGGGGAGAGGACAGTACAAGAGAGAGAGAGAGAGAGAGAGAGAGAGAGAGAGAGAGAGAGAGAGAGAGAGAGAGAGAGAAAGAGAGAAAGAGAGAAAGAGAGAAAGAGAGAAAGAGAGAAAGAGAGAAAGAGAGAAAGAACAAACAAAAAAACAAAAACAAAAAAACAGAATATAAACTAGAACGGGCACTCGGTAGAGCGCATACCTTCGCCGCAGCTACTGTTCTGTACTTGGCATGGGAGTGTAGGGAACAGAACAACAAAAATACGATTTTGACCTTTTCGTGACCTTGACCTTGACCTTTGACCCGATTGCTCCCAAAATCTAATCAAATGTGTCCCGTATAATAACCAATCATCCCACCAAATTTCATGCAATTCGGTTGAATACTTTTTGAGTTATGCGAATAACATACACACACACACACACACAGACATACAAATAAATACACAGCGATCAAAACATAACCTTCCGCTTTTGCGAAGGTAAATATAAACAAGAAAATGTGTGAAGCCACAGGTTTTTGGATATGAAGATGGAAGTGAAGTGATGAGTGAGATTCATGAAGTTACACCAACTTTAGACTATTATTTAAAATTGTGAAAGTTGAACATTTAATAGCAATGTATTATTTTTCTTAGAAGTGCACATAATTATTTTCGGGTCACGATGTTTGTTTTATACTTTGTGTGGGATGCAATTTCACACTGGAAACAAAGTGGATGCGCATGCGCTATTGACTTTGAATAGTACTAGGGCATGCCCGTACTATATATATATCTAAAATTATATCCCCCCCCCTCTATTTACATGAAATGGTTTGGTCCAAAGCGAACGGCTTGCGAGTACGGTGACAATTCCCCCCCTCTATTTACATGAAATGGTTTGGTCCAAAGCGAACGGCTTGCGAGTACGGTGACAATCCCCCCCCCTCTATTTACATGAAATGGTTTGGTCCAAAGCGAACGGCTTGCGAGTACGGTGACAATCCCCCCCCTCTATTTACATGAAATGGTTTGGTCCAAAGCGAACGGCTTGCGGAGTTTGGTAAAGAAATCGCCATTGCGTGCACAAACGCGCAGGAAAGCGAAAGAATCGCAAATTAGTTTTAATTAGTTTTAAAACATAGTTTAACGCCAACATAGCGGCAACATAGTTTGCCAACGTGAAATAAATGAATACGCTCTCAAATGTGCCGTCCGAGGCCTCTATAATCTATAATCTATAATGTGCCTCTATAATCGTTTTTTGGACATAGCTCGGTAACTACTTGTCCGATTAATTTCAAACCTTGAAAAGGCACATCCTCGGGTCACCAGCAATATACCTGGCAAGTTTCAAGTATATCGGACCGGTAGTTGTCGAGAAACAGCGGTCGCATACAGACACACACACAGAGATTACTGGAATTATAGATAGACCAGGGCATGCCCGTACTATATATATATCTAAAATTATATCCCCCCCCTCTATTTACATGAAATGGTTTGGTCCATTCGCAAAGCCAAAGCGAACGGCTTGCGAGTACGGTGACAATCCCCCCCCTCTATTTACATGAAATGGTTTGGTCCAAAGCGAACGGCTTGCGAGTACGGTGACAATCCCCCCCCTCTATTTACATGAAATGGTTTGGTCCAAAGCGAACGGCTTGCGAGTACGGTGACAATCCCCCCCCTCTATTTACATGAAATGGTTTGGTCCAAAGCGAACGGCTTGCGGAGTTTGGTAAAGAAATCGCCATAGCTCGGTAACTACTTGTCCGATTAATATGAAACCTTGAAAAGGCACATCCTCGGGTCCCCAGCAATATACCTGGCAAGTTTCAAGTATATCGGACCCGTGGTTGTCGAGAAACAGCGGTCACAGACAAACACACAGACATACACACATACACACACACACACACACAGAGATTACTGGAATTATAGATAGATTACAAAAAAACTAAATAACTAAGAGAGGTTAAAGGTCATGGGATGTAGATCACTGTGTATACTTTGCACACAATCACCTGTCTGTATTCATTGTCACCATGTTACTTCAAGATGAGTTAAGCCATCAAACATTGCACTTGTGACATATATATATATACTAATGTGAGTCTTTGTGAGCCTTCATGGAATATAAATTCAGATCAAAACAAATCAGAAGTATGTGGATTGGTGGATTACAGTGTGTGATGGTGATTATGGATAAAAATACACATTTCCCTCAAACAAGATGAATGACGAGGTCACACCCTCTTAAGCTCTTTGTCACTAAACAAGGCCAACTGTGTCAACCAGCTATGCTTGATGTTTGCATGAAGTTGAGACTTAGGATTGGTGGCTTATCATGTGTTTTTGTCTGAATTCCTGAATAGATGATAACAGTTGCTCTCTTTGTTATGAGTGCGATCAATTATTTGTACCTCATGGTGGTAATCAATGCCTGGGATAATCAAGTCATGTGATAATGAAGAATAGGTTGCCAGCAAGAGAGGCATCAATTATTTTAAAGGATCAACCTTTTTTGTACCTCATTTGAACAAGCTGGATTCTTTCAGACTGGAAGTTGTAAAACATAAATAAATTGTGCCAAGGTACAAGCGATCCATTCATGTCCGTTCGAGCCAAAAAGAAGACTACAGTGTACGCGGGTGTGATGCATTTTGGAAGTTGTACTTTACATGAAGGACCAGGTCATGATGGCACGGATCAATAAACAAAGCGCACGATGAATAGTGGTCTGATTCGTAGTTCACTATTCCAAATGATCTTGCACACCGTAATATTAAACATTCAGGCCTCACCATCACCCATGACCTCTCCTGGGCTGACTGTGAAGCAAAGCTGGCATGAAAACCCTCCGAAATTACATAACAATCAGAAATGCTCACGGCATACAATGCCTTCGTCCATAGCTCAATGCAGTACTGCTCTTCCGTATGGGCGGGCACATCAGCATGACATCTGTGCCTCCTGGATTTTGTGGAATATACTATCTGCCATACAGAAACCGAACTTGTAGAATTGATAAAGTAATTTTTCAAGAACTATTCCATTGTTCATTTGAAGTGCCTGTTAGGCACGAGGGATGTGTAGAACACCTGATTGCAAGTTTCCACGTAACGTAATTGTCTCGTGCAAAAATCGTTCAACACGTGCAACTCGTGCACCCTTAGGTTTTTAGAGGTAACACAAGGCATTTTGAAAACAATCTGAGACACCAGCATGTGGTTCCTCCAAAAAATACACCAATTGCATTATTTAACTGGACAGCACTTGGTGTAGCGCATACCACAGCCAGGCTGAACAGTTTATGTTTTCTAGGCCACTGATAGGCCGAATTTGCATCTGGACCTGAACCACGATCTAATCGGCTTGTTCTTGTCACCTACCCAACTCATCTACCAAGTCTCGTCCGAATCCGTCCGTAATTTTTTGTGACATCGTGCTATATAAATGAATCATTTTTGGTCCTATCTCAAAATGGTGAAGAATCTGTTAAAAATTAAAACATTAGTTTGTCCAGATTTTCACCAAAATTAAATCAATTCGTCCTTGTCACATACCCAACCTGCCCAGCAAGTTTCGTCCAATTCTACCAAAAACGATTTGAGATATTTTTCTCACAGACCACAGACCAAATAAGGATAGACAGGTCTACCTTCGGTGGTGGGGGTAACTAATAGTTGCAGGGCTTTTGTACACATGCGTCTGATATTCTAAATTGTTTTTGACCCTGAAGAAAACCATACATTTTATTCCACGTGACCCCAATAATATACTTGTGACTTCGTCTGACATGTCGCCTTTCATCCATATCACTGAGAACTCATTTCTCTTTTCTCCTGCTGTGTCACACACACTTCTCTCGATACAGATCTGCCTCTGCTTACACCTGGAAGTTCCCGAGCACTGTCCTTCGCACTCCGACAAACTTTTTCTGGATTCTATCAAGAGATGAAAGACTACAGCATACCGTCTGGTGAGTTCAGTCCTTGGTATCTATTGCTCTTTCAGGCCAAGTTCACTCAGTTGTTAAAGCCAATGAAACCTCTTTGAAAATATCAGAATTTCCAAACCTCTGCCAATTAGTGCATTTCTGGTTTATGGCCTTATACTTTGGTTATATAAAATAGCAAATGGTGTAATTAAGGTTTTTTTTGTTTTTTTGGGGATTTTTGGAGTTTTTGGGATAGTTGAGATTTAAAAAAAGCATATTTATATTTTCTTGCTGATGCCATGGTGAGAACTGAGAACAACAGGAGTTGTTTTGTCATGACTTCTTTTCTTTTGTCTTTTTTTAATGTCTATATTTTAAAGACACTATAGTGGCAGGGGTATATGTTAGTGGTTGTAGTTGTCGCTGTTGTTGTATAGTCCCGGACATTTCTCTTGAACAAGCCTGCGGCATGGGAACAGTCAATCAATATCGCAGGAACGACCCAGAGATCCCCCACATCCAAGATGGTGTACCCCACCTTCACAAAGTCAGGGCCATGACAGAGTTAGAGAGAGTGAGAGAGAGAGTGAGAGAGTGAGAGAATGAGAGAGTGAGAGAGTGAGAGAGTGAGAGAGTGAGAGAGTGAGAGAATGAGAGAGTGAGAGAGTGAGAAAGTGAGAGAGTGAGAGAGTGAGAGAGTGAGAGAGTGAGAGAGTGAGAGAGTGAGAGAGAGAGAGAGAGAGAGAGAAGAGAAGAGAAGAGAAGAGAAGAGAAGAGGGAAAGGGCTGGTCTATGGGGACCAATCAGCACTCTGACCGTGACCGCTCTGCTCTGACGAATCCGGGCAGCAGGGAAGATTTGGCCCTCGACTTTCGTTGGACGGTACAATCACCATGAAGAGGCATTCCCGATAATGACATCCATTACCGGTTGTGTGTGCTTGTGTTAAAATATATCAAGAAATAGACCAATTCTGATAAAACTTGGGACCCTTTGATTTTGATCTGTGTTGGTCAAAAATATGTAAATTTAATTCAAATGTCAAAGACTGACCTTCATCTATCTATACATATAAATGTGAAGGTCTGTTTGTTCGGTTGTGCCTCGTGTACAGCCTAAAGAAGTGACTTAGAGAGGGAAGAAGGGGGTAACTTTTCAAGGGCGAAGGGGGAAGAAGGGTAAGGGGGTAACTTTTCACGACAAAAACATGGGCGCATAAGATTTGGACTAGGGGCGTGCTGAATGGGCGTGGCAGCAGGGCGTGGCTTCCTCTGACTATAAAAAGCCCACCAAACTAAATTGCGTGACTGACTATTTATTTTCCGGGCAACGCCGGGTAAATGATAGTTATCACTAAACCTGAGGGTCCTCTGTAACAAAACATAACTGAGTTATTGGAAGTCTACCATGTGGAATTGAGCTACAAGTCAACCAGAAACAGTTAACAATTGCTTTTGGTGAATTGAAGTTGCAGAGTCATGTGATCCACACGTTTTCCTATTTTCCATTGTCTTCCTTAGATCCCGTCTTTTGGGCTCCTGGGCATGTTTCTCTGTGGTTGTGTTGGGCAGCAAATGAGTTCAGCTTGTCCTGCATTTTGAATGAAATGGAGCAGAGCTCACAGCTCTGTTTTGGAGAGTATGGAAAAAATGGCTGTGTGAGATCAGGGAAGGAATTGCTTGCTTTAGGGCACTTCTGTTTTATGGAAATCTTTCCTCCTGTTGCTGGAGAGATCCTTTGGGAACACCTACAGCTGCTGCATAAAGGTATTTTTAATTGGTTTTTTTTCTGTCAATGTCTCTTCTATTGAGCACAAAATATAACTCTTACTGAAAATGATTTGTTTTTTGTACATGGTATTTAGTGTGAACAATCATGCACATCCTCTAATATCCCATATGAGACCAGATTCCACGAATTGGTGGATTTACACTTTTTTTTCTTAAAATCAATCCATCAATTACAGAGTTTTTATTTATTTATTCTGATGCCATGAGAATTCCCCATTGTGTTTGGGGTTGACTAGCAGATTGCATGTAGGGTGATTGCATCTCACCTCCCTAGTGATATACACACACATATGTGAGGGCAGCAATCAGCTCCCCTAATCTCCGATCCCCCTCCACCCCGAGTGAGACCCGGGAAGCACTCAGAACTGTTCACATGGTGTTTATTACAAGAGCCTGTTACATGCACGGAATATTCTCAGTCTATGCGCCAAGGCGGCATCT
The DNA here is from genome assembly GCF_964187855.1 of Myxine glutinosa. Classification (NCBI taxonomy): domain Eukaryota; kingdom Metazoa; phylum Chordata; class Myxini; order Myxiniformes; family Myxinidae; genus Myxine; species Myxine glutinosa. Next base: position 33,631,243 of record NC_136261.1, read on the forward strand.
CCCGGCGCACGGCAGCACGACCCACATTAGCAAGAAGCAAGTCGTGATGCGTACAATGCACAAGGAAGTGCCTCAAGGCCATACACCGAAAATCTTAGAGTTCTACCCGTCAAGCCGGTCATATACATAGTTCTCACCACGTCCCCCTACCCTCATCCCATACTAGGAGATCAACAGGTGGTCCAGACAGTGAGGAGCTTCGGGGTATGGGGGGGGGGGGGGCAAGGCCACAGGGAGGACATAACACTTCATTTCTAGGGTGCAAGGATTCCAATATACCGACCTTGACAGCGATAGTGATCGGCTGGGGAGTGGTGTGACAATATACAAACGCGTCTGCCTCCCGCCCGGCTCGGACCTCCCAGGGAGATCGTCTGGCGGGGAGTGGAAATGTCATGTATGGTCTTAGACTGCCCTCCAGAGGTTTGGGAGGGTATAGCGGGGGTGAGGGGGGGGGCAATATTCCTTAATCGAATATACTTAATGGGAATATTTGGGTACCCCCAATTATTGCCACGACAGCTCCTCCATCTGTCACTACAACATCTTGAAAGAATAGAAAGATCGTTTTAGTTATCACCCTGGACCCCCCTGGGGATATCATTAGAAGTACCTGCGCGTTACCCTCAATCTACCTTGTTCACCATGAAGGTTATGTGAGCCTCCTATCTCCGTCAAGAGTACATTCACACGTGCAATGGGCTGGAGCCACACCCTCCTACCATGGAGTGGGATCGGTAGATTGGGGGCGAAGTTCAAGTACCCCAATGGGCCCTCTCTCCCCTTATGAACTGGCTAGACCTAGAGAAGGGAAAGAGAATTACCACATCGCTGTACCAGGGAGAACGTTTACCCAACGGAGTATGCATTGGACTATTTAGTCAGCGAACTACCGAGAAATCGAAGGACTGATAAAAATCACAGGACTATATGAAAAATGAAATCACAGGACTATATGAAAAATGAAATCACAGGACTATATAAAAAGGAAATAATGAAATCACAGGATTATATAAAAAATAAAATCACAGGATTATATGAAAAATGAAATCACAGGATTATATGAAAAATAAAATCACAGGATTATATGAAAAATGAAATCACAGGATTATATAAAAAATGAAATAATGAAATCACAGGATTATATAAAAAATAAAACCACAGGATTATAACCAGGCTCGCACCTCGAGGTTGGGAGGTTATACCCTCCATTAACAAAATTTATGGTTATACGAAGTCATTGAATATAATGATGCAATGAAAAAACACGAGGGTGATCTTCAAGTGTACTCTTCTGGAAACGCGCACATCTTCACTCTTCTGGAAACGCGCACAAATCTTCACTCTTCCGGAAATGCGCACAAATCTTCACTCTTCCGGAAACGCACACATCTTCATGCTTCCGGAAACGCGCAAATCTTCACTCTTCGGGAAACGCGCAAACCTTCACTCTTCCGGAAACGCGCAAATTTTCACTCTTCCGGAAACGCGCACAAATCTTCACTCTTCCGGAAATGCGCACAAATCTTCACTCTTCTGGAAACGCACACATCTTCACTCTTCCGGAAACGCGCAATCTTCACTCTTCCGGAAACGCGCACAAATCTTCACTCTTCCGGTAACGCGCACAAATCTTCACTCTTCCGGAAACGCGCACAAATCTTCACTCTTCCGGAAACGCGCAAATCTTCACTCTTCCGGAAACGTGCAAATCTTCACTCTTCCGGAAACGTGCAAATCTTCACTCTTCCGGAAACGTGCAAATCTTCTCTCTTCTGGAAACGCGCACATCTTCACTCTTCCGGAAACGCGCACAAATGGGATGAGGCATGGGGATTACAGCTCAACGCTATGCAGACGTAGCCACTCACACTGGCTTGAGTCGGAGTCCTCCGCTTGTTCCAGAGCGGCTTCCACTTCCCGCAGGGCTCGTCCAGTCAACCCGTGGAGGTATGCAATCATGTCGGCTGGGCACGATCCTGCGAGCTCGGGATCACCTGGTGTGCAGGTATAGGAGGTTGGCAAACCCAGACTTCTCCCTTTGCAGATGCATGACGTGGATGGGGACAACAATTCGCACATGGGGATGTCTCGTTCATCTTCCTCCCGCTCTCGGCCCACCATGGTCTGTTCACCTGTATCTGCATTGCAAGTTTTACTGATACACACTCAAATTAATGCTGTCGCACATACCATCCCAAGGATGATCACCAGTAGAAGACTCACGGCCACCATCAGCCAATGAATGACCTTGGCCCCCCATCCTCCGAAGGTACTTGCCAACCAGGTGCCTACCCCCCACCTTTCTCGGTGTAGTCTCTCATTTTTTAATTTGGTACCTACCTCCCTCATCTTGTCGATAGCCATCTGCACTCCCTGTGACGGACAAGGAATCCATGCACAACATTTCCCTTTGACAATCCCGCACACACCCCCCTTCTCGGCTAGTAGTAAGTCGAGCGCTACTCTGTTCTGCATTACCATCGCCCTCATCTCCACTACAGTGCCAAACAATGCCTGGTCTGCCGCCATTGATTCATTTGCAACCTTTTCTAACACAAATGCCAACTTATCTATTCTGTAGCTGTTCATCACTGTGCCTGGTAATGGAAAGAAGAAGCTTATGGCCTTCTCCCATCCTGCCCCATGTAATGTCGTCTGGCCGTCGGCGTTCCAAGAGGCCCTTCTCTGTCTGACCCGTCCTTCTCCCATCACATACCCCTCTTCCTTGAAGTTTATCTGGGGCAGTACGTATACTAAATAGCAAGTTCCAACCCAACCTCGAGGTAGGTAGGGGTAGGCTTTGTCCCCGCACACGAACATAGTTCCCCGTGGTCCAGCTCTTGCGCTTGCCATGCAATTCCCATCCTCTCCTGATCTCACAGCCAAATTTTTAAGGGGCCCGTCCTTCAAGGATATACTTATTTCCCAGTCACGACTCCACCTACTCAGGGTCCTTTGGCAGATCGAGTCTCCCATCACATGGTGGGGAGAGACTCCATACCCTCGGCTCTTTATACAAAGGGGGACTTCCTCCTGTCCTGTCAGGTGCATGGCCTGTGGCATCCGTCCTTGTTGGGTCCAAGATGGCATCTTTCCTTTTTTCATTATCGGGCATATTTCTTCCTCATCCTGAGATCCTGGTCGTCTCAGGACTTTCATCTCTATACAAGGTGCCCCCGACCGGTGTCGTCTCCCAAGGAATACCTGCTGATGCCAGCTATGCCCGTCCAACAGATCTGGGTGGGAGGGAGGGGAATTGCTCTCATATTAATCCCTTTTCTTGACAGTGGGACAGGGGTGCATGCCCGACAATTCGATTTATTTAGGGCCGCAGATACCTGCCTGGATACCTGCCAATATGTGTTTCGCTCATGGCCATGCTCTCCTATCTGCCCATCTCCCTCCATACTTACTAGCCTGGGTTGGTGGCCCTGCGCTATCACTCCCAGCAAGCCGATGAGTAGCATCTGCATTGTCACTGTCCTGCGGTAGGTATATCTTGCAGTGTGTAGCATGTACCCAAGATGGCTTACCCTCAACCTTGACCGCCGTGTATGATACAAAAAGTACCTGGTGTGGCCCCGTCCACCTGGGTTGCAGCGCCGTAGTTCGCCTCCAGTTCTTCACCAATACCAGGTCACCTGGCTGAAAGGGGTGGCACTGCTCTGTTGCAGGCTCGGGCATTGCCGCCTTCACCTGCGTATGAAACCCTTTTGCAACTGTAGTTAAAGCTTTACAAAATTGCAACACCACACCATCCATGAAATGTAAATCCATTTTAGCTAGGTCGATCGGTGCCGTCACCGGCACCCTCATGGGCTGGCTCATGAGAACCTCATGGGGTGACAACCCTATCTTTCTATTCGGTGTCGATCACATGCTCATTAGAGCAACCGGAATTGCATCGGGCAATCTGAGGCCCGTCTCCGCGCATATTTTGCAGATTTTGTTCTTCAAAGTTGAATTGTGGCGTTCTATGACGCCCGAGGATTGCGGATGGTACACGGAATGGAATCGCTGGTTAATCTGCAGCGCCTTACACAAATCCCTGGTAATGCCGGCCGCAAAATGTCCTACTCTGTCACTAGATATCTTATATGGAATCCCATATCTACAAATGTACTCCTTCATCAGCAATTTTACCACTGTTGTCACGTCACAGTTCCTGCACGCAAAAGCTTCGACCCACTTCGTAAACATGTCCACAATCACCAATATGTATTGCAACTGATTACAGCGCGGCATTTCCATAAAATCGAGCTGGATGTGCACCCCTGGCCCCCAGTGGGGGGGGGGGGGGGAGGGTCGGTCCCCGCCTGTGCCTGTGGCTGAGCCCTTCCGTCGTTGGACGTCTGACATATCGGACATCTGCGAAAGAGCTGCTCCGCCACGACTGTGAACCCCGGGGCATACCATGACCTTCGCACTGTACCTACGATCCCCCCCTTGCCCACGTGGCCATGCCCATGAGCCAGGTGGGCAAGCCATGGCAGTAGACCTCTGGGGGCTACCATCTTACCATCTCGCACCCATAGCCCAGTGTCTGTTTGCTTCTCGCAGCCGGTGTTCACCCATGCTGCCAATTCTGCTTTGGACACCACGTCCTGCAAAGCGATAACATCCTGTACAGTGGGGACATCTGCCGGCGCCTTCTGCAGGCGTTGGGGCATCTAATGTATCACTGGTAGTCCAGCAGCGTGTTTAGCCACTGCGTCCGCCTTTGCATTCCCTTTTGCCACCACATCTGTCGCTGCAGTGTATGCCTTACACTTAATGATAGCTATTTCTGATGGGAGTTGTAAAGCTTCCAGTAGTTCCGCTATCAGCTCACCGTTTTTTACCGGGGTGTCGGTAGAAGTGAGAAAGCCGCGCATTTTCCAAATGGCTCCGGTGTCATGTGCTACATTCCACGCATATGTGGAATCAGTATAGATGTTGGCTTTTTGGCCCTTTGCTATTTTACATGCCTCAATCAATGCGCACAATTCTGCTTTCTGCGCCGAGAATGTGTCCGGCAATTGTGCTTGTGCTGCCACCTCGTGGTCGGTGCATACTGCATAGCCCGCTCGCATTGTCCCGTCCGAGGCCCATGCAGCCAATCCGTCCGTGTACAATACGAGGTCTGCGTTGTCAAGGGCAATGTCCCGCATGTCCTCGCGCGATGCTGTGGTGGTTTCAATAACATCATGACAATTATGTTTGTCACCGTCGTCCTGTGTCAGCAGTGGAGATGCTGGATTGAGAGTTGCGCATCTCTCAATCACGATGTTGTTAGCATTTATCAGTTTAATCTCGTATTTCAGTGTCTGACTTGCTCGTGTTGTGTTCGTGGTTGCAATAAAATTGCCTGCACACTGTGGGGTGCCAGAAGGACGAGAGGGTGCCCCAATACCACCGGTTCCGTGCGCTCGACCGCCCATGCGGCCGCCGCCATGGATTTGAGACATGTCGGTAATCCTCGGGCCACTGCGTCTAGCTGAGAACTATAGTATGCTACCGGGCACATTTTTGAACCATGTTGTTGGGTTAATACGGCTTGGGCGAATCCATCCTGCTCATGTACATGAAGCACGAATGTCTTGTCATAGTCTGGAAGTCCTAAGGCCGGAGCGCTGGCCAGAGCCAGTTTGAGATACTCAAAGATTTTTGCTCGTTCTTCAGTCCACTCCACCTGCGGCGGTGCGGTTTTAAGCACCGCGTCCTGCAACGGTCGGGTGATGGGCGCAAAATCCACTATCCATTCCCGACAGTATCCTACTGTACCCAAAAATTGGCGGATCTGTCGCTTCGTCCGTGGCCTGGGGATATCCCGCACCCCCTCGGTGCACTCCCTGGTAAGTTCCCTCTCCCCTTTTCACAAGGTGTGGCCCAGGTAAACTACACTGGGCTCACAAAATTGCAGCTTGTCCTTACTAACCTTGTGGCCTTTCTCCCCAAGCACTGTTAGCAGGGCAACCGTGTCCGTCAGGCAAGCCTCCTTGGTGGTGGAACAGATCAGCAAATCGTCAACGTACTGAATTAATGTCGAGCCCGCTGGCAGCGCTACGTCCGCTAAGTCTTGTTGCAACGCCCTGGAAAATAGTGTCGGGCTGTCACAGAACCCTTGTGGCAACGCTGTCCAGGTGTACTGTTGGGCTCCGTACGTGAATGCGAACAAAAAATGGGAATCCGGATGTACGGGGACACGAAAGAAAGCGGGCCAAATAGTGTCGGGCTGTCACAGAACCCTTGTGGCAATGCTGTCCAGGTGTACTGTTGGGCTCCGTACGTGAATGCGAACAAAAATTGGGAATCCGGATGTACGGGGACACTAAAGAAAGCGGAACACAAATCTATCACCGAGAACCAATTCCGTGTCTGGTGGCACTGTAGTAAGAATAGTGGCTGGATTGGGTACTACAGCGGCTATCCCCTCAATGAATTTGTTTACAGCCCGCAAATCCTCGACAAAACGCCACTCATCCTTCCTTGCCTTCTTCACGGGAAGGATTGGTGTATTACACGGGCTTTGGGTCGTAATTATAATGCCTTGTTCTACCAGGGTGGCAACCACTGGGGCAATACCCTTCACGGCTTCTGGTCAAATGGGGTATTGGCGTACATTCGGGTAGGGTCCTGGCTTACCAATAACAACTTGAACGGGGGTAACATGTTGGATTCTCCCGACGTCATTGGGGTGGGTTGCCCACAGCTGTGTGGGCACCTGGTTTAAGCGTTCCCATTTCGTGTCCATGGGGTCTTGCCGTACCTTTGTCTGAACGGGCTGCAGGGCGACCTGCTCGAACACTCCCGTTATTTACTGGTCACACCCCCGCCCACCAATATCCTTCCTTATTTGCTAACCTAGTGATGGCTCCGTCCATTTTCGCTCCGCCCGCACCGTACTTTTTCAGTCTAGCAATCATTGGGCCTATGTGTTCTGGCCGGCACTCGGCGGTGGTGGCAATGGAAATGTGGGGGACCTAGCAATCTCGTTGCTGTGTCATCTCCATTTGGGATGGCGATAATTCAACTTCAATCCCAATGCCTTCCTGTCCCATCCATACATTCCCCAACTTCAGGTTAGACTCGCTCCCCAACTCCCCCTCCACCTTGTCCGCATAATCTTCATCTGCACCTCTTTCATCATAGTATGCTGTGCAGTGCAAGGGATCAAACATTTCTGCGGGGATAATTTGCCATTCGTGCATCCATTCCCATATTTCACCAATTCCTGCCATATGCTGTATTGCATGCTCGATTACATCCCTGCTGCCCGGAGTAGTTAGCCTCCACCACCAGACCTCTGGAGTGGGCCGCATCAGCATGCCTACGACCTCCGACCTGTTCTCATAGGCCATTTCCAGATACACTCCATTTGGGGAACACCTCACTACACAGCCAAGCTTACATAACAAATCTCGTCCTAATAAATTTACTGGAGTATTTGCAGCTAGGAGAAACACATGTCGCTCCTCCAGCGGTCCGCATTGAATAGACAATTCCCCTTATAGCGGGACGCGCTCACTATGTCCTGAGATGCCAATTATCCTTACTTGTTTACCAATACCGGCACACTAGGCAATGCATCTGCCCTGATAGTGGAACGCGTCGTGCCCGTATCTACTAAGAATTTGAGCGGTTTCCCATTTACTCTCAGATTATAGTTCGGCTCCTCTGAGAGTGCCCCAGATAGAAGGGGGTACACGATGGAGGGGTCACCCCCTTCTAGTCAAAATTGCTGCGCCCCCAGGGGAACCGTCTGGCCTTTCGTCCGTCTGCCCCCTCTTTTTCGTCTCTGGTCTCACTGTTTAATCCCGGGGCAATCCCATACCCAATGCTCCATTTGCCCACAGTGGAAGCATGTTCCAAATGGCGCTGGGGGCGTGCCAGCTTGCAGGACGTGCAAAGGGCCCTGGTGGGTAGGGCCCTACCCACCCTGGCACCTGTCCCTGCCCATGCACGGGAGGTGCAAAAGCCCCCCCCCCCGCCCGGGCACTTCTCCCTGCCATTGCGCTGGGGGTGTCGCAAGGGGCCCACTCAGTCCTGGCGTTTGTCCCTGCCATTGCAGAGGCACCCCTGGGAACCCCGCAGCGGCCCTAGTCCACGGGGCCGTCAGGCCGACACCTCCACCTGACCACCCTGGCCTAAAATTCCGGGGTGGAAACCCTGGGGTATCCATCCTGTCGTCATCGGATTCCTGTCCTGGCCCATATGTGGGCCCCCCCTTTTTACCCACCGCACCTGCCAATCGCTCCTGCACTAACATCTGTAACATTTCATCTTTAACTTCGACTTTCCGCTCCATTCGGGTTTGACATTGGTCCGCGGCCGCGCATAATTCACGCACCGCCCTTGTCCGCCAGTCAAGCATGACATACTTCAACTGCTTCCTAACAGGGGCCAAAAGCCCATCCACAAACAGGTTCGCAAGTAAGCGTGGTGGAATTGCAGCTGCATCAACAAACCCCCCAAAGTTAACTAGAGCCCGAGTTAATCGGTCCAAGTAATCCCTGGCTCTTTCATCCTTGTGTTGGGTATTTCTGTAAACTTTATCCCAATCTTGGTCGGGCGGCATGAGCTCGTCTCGTATCGCATCAAAAAGGTTATTTACCAGCACCACATGGTCTGCTTCAGTCTGCGCTAGCGGCCGCCTCTCAGGCCACAGGGCCACCATTTTTGCCTGCCGCCACACTCCGCTCGGGAGCACATGATTACACATCACCCCTATATCCCGGTGGTCCAAGGAGTGACATAATACCCATTCTGCTACCTTATCCCTGGCCCTTTCCTGCTACGTTAACAGGGGTTTCATGGTCCGCGCCATAGCCACGAACTCCGTTTCCTTAAATGCCACATTCAGTCTATGCGGCTCCTCATCCCCTTTTATATTGATTTTTATCTCTATAACCTGGGACGGCATAGTTGGAAGGGGATGGGGGGGGGAGGGTCAGGGCTCGGCTGACCCTCTGCTATAGCAGGGCACAGAGTGAGTGAGTTACTCACTGGGCTGTGCAGGGAGAGGGGTGAAGGGGTAGGGGTAGGAAGGGGAGGAGGGGGCCGCCACCGAGGCTCCTGGCCCAGGCTCTCTCCCTTGTTCCACTATCCGGGCCAGTTCTGTAATCAGGGTTCGGTGGGGATTCCCAGCCCCTCCCGGTCCCATCGGGGCTGGTCTCCCTGGTGGCTCTGGGATCTCCACCTGTCTCCCTCCCCCGTGGGGTGGTCCTGCGGCCATTATTTGTTGCATCACTGGCAATACCCTCTTTACCTCTCCTATGGTATCCTGCACATTCTGGAGGCTTCCCTTCAGACTGGCCTTCACAGATTGTTCCTCTCGACGGAGGCATTCCTCGGCCCACCAGCCGAATGCCTCCCAATGTACCTTAGATTTAGTCAACATGTTCTTTTCCTTTATTCTCAATACATTGCGCAAATTCTCAATGCATTCGCGGGCGAATGTTCCCTCAATAGGGAATACTATCTTTTTATGCTTACTCTTCTGCATCCATGCGTTCCATAATCCCATATCTCTCACCGCATCCTTTCCATGCTTCCTAAGCATGTACTCCGCGGCCGGCCCATCCTCAGATAGGTCCGAGGCTCCAAACGCCCCTTGTCCATTACCCATATTTACCGGCGATCCTCACCTTGCTTCGCAACCCGTTAGTTCTACAGGGGCTATTATTCGGCCTCCCCACTGACGGATGTCCTCCTCCCGACGATACCCTTAGTGTCGTCGGGCTAGGCCCCCCAAGGGGAGTATTCCGACTTCCTCTCTGGTCGGCCTCCTTCCCCTCGTACCTGAGCAAGAGGTTAGGGGTGCGCACTCGAGTAATAACTCATGCAATACGTCACCACCCAACACTCCCGCCGGGCCTACACGTGTCCGAATGTGGGCCGCGTCCAGCCACTTTCCAACGCTCGTGACACGTCGAGTGTCCAAGCCGCTCCGCCTCCTGGTACACTCCGCTCCCTGCTCAGGCTTAAGCAATTCTTACCCCCTCTTGTAACACACCTCTGCACACAGTTCCTTCCACTTACCTCTTAGTTCGGAATCTGTGCCGGAGTTGGAAGCCAAGACAGCACACCTCAATCAGCGGCAGCACAATTCACCGATACTCCGAGAAAGATCTCACCTTTTAGGGGGCCCCTCGACCTTGTTGCCGCCACCGAGTGAGGAGACCGTCCCTCTCCCCTCCGTAAAAGATCCTGCCGACTATGCCAGCTGTGGGGGCAGCAATCAGCTCCCCTCGTCGCCGATCCCCCTCCACCCCGAGTGAGACCCGGGAAGCACTCAGAACTGTTCACACGGTGTTTATTACAAGAGCCTGTTACATGCACGGAACAACCTCAGTCTATGCGCCAAGGCGGCAGCTCCCGGCGCACAGCAGCATGACCCACATTAGCAAGAAGCAAGTCGTGATGCGTACAATGCACAAGGAAGCGCCTCAAGGCCATACACCGAAAATCTTAGAGTTCTACCCGTCAATCCGGTCATATACATAGTTCTCACCACGTCCCCATGCCCTCATCCCATACTGGGAGATCAAGAGGTGGTCCAGACAGTGAGGAGCCTCGGGGGGGGGGGGGGGGGGGGGACAAGGCCACAGGGAGGACATAACACTTCATTTCTAGGGTGCAAGGATTCCAATATACCGACCTTGACAGCAATAGTGATCGGCTGGGGAGTGGTGTGACAATATACAAACACGTCTGCCTCCCGCCCCGCACGGACCTCCCAGGGAGATCGTCTGGCGGGGAGTGGAAATATCATGTATGGTCTTCGACTGCCCTCCAGAGGTTTGGGAGGGTATAGCGGGGCGGGGGGGGGGGGGGGGGGGTGGTGGGTGGGGAGGGGGGGGGGGGGCAATACTCATTATTCTAATATACTTAATGGGATATTTGGGTACACCCAAACATTGCCATGACAAATACACACACACACACACACACACACACACACAGCTTTGGGCAATTGTATTTTTATTGTGAATAAACTTATACTTCACATTCTGACAACTCCTTAACCCCATCATTCCCCCCACCGAAGTCCCCTGCGCCCCCAGCAAAGCCTCAACCTCCCACTTCCAATTCTGTCCCATCTTTATCCCTCCCCCCCCCCCCCACACTCCACCTCCTGCTTCCTTCCTTCCACCTCCACACCATCCTCCCACCCATAAAAGCAAACGGACATTCCCATATCGAAACAGCAGAATATTTAACACCCTCTGCTCCCCTTTAATTTGATCACCGACTTCACAGAAATCAGTACGGTCTCCTGTCAAACTCACAATTTTAATAGAAAACAAGTGCAGATATATTGAAAGTACACTGCCCCCATGCCAAATAAGTGAATAACATCCTCCAGCATGGCACGTAGCGATGGTATTGGGAGGGAGAGGTGTACAATAATTGATTGATTAATTGCATAATTAAAATCAATAAATAATGTACATAAAATATTTTCTTTATCAATTGGCTAATAGCATACCTCAACCACCAGTGTTTCATCTGAAGCTGTAACTTTTTGAAAATTAATTGAATTGAATGTCAACCCTCAACTCGGATTCTGCAACTGGACCTGACGGCATCAGCCCACGGGTCCTAAAATCCTGTTCTTCCGCTCTTTCACTCCCTCTCTCTGTTCTCTTCACCCTCTCTTTTGTTCAAGGTCATCTTCCATCTGCTTGGAAATCTGCCAACATCACCGCTTTGCACAAAAAAGGTGCAAAAACAGATCCCAGCAACTACAGACCAATCAGCCTTCTCCCAATTATCAGCAAAGTTATGGAATCCATCACTGCTTCAGATATGAAATCTTTCCTCTTCTCCAATGGCTTGATCTCTGATCATCAATTTGGTTTCAGACCTGGACACTCTACTCTGGACATGCTGCTTCTGCTTTCTCAACAATGGATGGAGGTCCTCAATGCCAAACAGGAAATTAGAGCAGTCTCCCTTGACATATCACGTGCCTTCGATACGGTCTGGCACCCCGCTCTGCTCACCAAACTCTCCTCTTTTGGTATCCATGGAAATCTCCACGCATGGCTGGCGGACTTCCTCTCTAGTCGTAGTCAACGTGTGGCCCTGAATGGGTTTCTCTCATCTCCTCTTCCTGTTCAGGCTGGAGTTCCACAAGGCAGTGTTCTGGGCCCTGTGCTATTTCTGGTCTTCATCAATGATCTCTCTGACTCTCTTGAAAATCCTCTGTATCTTTTTGCTGATGACTCTACTCTCTGTTGCTCCATTCTTCATCCCTCAGATCGGCAGTCTGCAGCCTCCTCACTCTCTGCAGACCTGGACAAAATCACAGACTGGGCAAACAAGTGGAACATGTCTTTCAATCCTGACAAATCTCACACTCTTCCGATGTCTCTCCGAAAAGCCCGACTGGACAACCCTCCCATCCACTTTCTGAATAATCCTCTCCAAGAAGTTCTGTCACTCAAGCTTTTGGGTCTCACTATCTGCCATGATCTTTCCTGGGAAAACCACATTTCATATCTGGCCTCCAAAGTCAGTCGCCGACTGGGCATCCTCCGTCGTGCGAAGTCCTTCCTTGGCACACCTGAGCTCCTCACCACATACAAGGCTTTCATCCGCAGCTCAATGGAATACTGCTCTCCCCTCTGGGCTGGTGCTCCTGCCTCAGACCTAGCTCGTCTTCACGCTGTTGAAACCAAAGCATTCAGAATCATTGGAATCTCCCGCGATGAAGTTAACTCCAAGGGCCTCTCACTCACTCACCGCAGGCAGGTTGGTGGTCTTTCCGTCTTCTACCGACTCCTCTCTGGCCTTGCCCCCCCAGCTCTCTCTGGGCTCTGTCCCGCAAATATTCCTACAGGTCGCACAATATCTGCCTGCAACCCTCTTATGGTCAAACTGCCAAAATCAAGACTCTCTGCTCACCTTCACTCCTTCATTCCTCTTTTCTCCCACCTCGAACAAACTCCCTCACTCTCTTCAATCCCACTCCACCCTCCAGGTCTTTAAAACAACTGTTCACCACCATCCTTCGACAAATACACTAAACAGATCACAAAGTCAGCCTTCTTTCACCTGAAAAACATTGCCCGTCTCCGCTCATCCCTCTCCTCCACGGCTGCAGAAACCCTCATCCACGCCTTCATCACCTCCCGTCTGGACTACTGCAATAGCCTCCTCTATGGTTCACCCTCAAAAATCACCAATAAACTCCAATACATTCAGAACTCCGCTGCCCGTCTACTCACCCATTCCCGGACCCGTGACCACATCACCCCCGTCCTTTACAAGCTTCACTGGCTCCCCATCCCCCAGAGAATCCAGTACAAAATCCTCCTCTTGACATACAAAGCCCTCCATAACCTGGCCCCATCCTACCTGGCTGACCTCCTCTCCAGACACACTCCCACCCGCAACCTCCGCTCTGCTGGTACCAACCTCCTGACCCCCTCCATCCGGACCAAATTCAGATCCTGGGGTGACAGGGCCTTCTCCATCGCTGCTCCCACCCTCTGGAACTCACTACCTCACACCATCAGAGACTCCTCCTCACTCACCACATTCAAAACATCACTAAAGACCCACCTGTTCAACACTGCATTCAACATTCAACCCACAGCATTTAACCCCTGACTATCTCTTCTCCTTCTCCCTCCTTTTGCTTTAAATATTTCCCTATTGATTATTGTCTTTTTGCAATTGTTGTTTTCATGTATTGTTATGCATTATGTTTTCCACTCTGTCAAAGCGCCTTTGGGCTTCTTGAAAAGCGCTATACAAAATAAATGAATTACTATTATTATTATTATCTCTTATCTTCCCCCATCCAAAACCTTGATCTTTTCTACCCCCGCTAATTTCACCCCAATTCCACTTTTTTGAAATACCAACTTCTGTCCTGGAAGTCCTTGGTGTCCTTGTGTTTTATACTTCCCCCCCCCCCCCTTCCCACGCCTCCTCCCCCCAAGCCCTCTCCCTTCCACACATCTCCCTGCTCTCAAATGTTGTGTTTGTGTGCTTCCCCTTCTCTCCCCATCTTGTTTTCCGCTCCCTCTTTTTATATATTTTGTTTGTCTGGTTGATTTGTTTGTGAAGTAAATGTTAGCTCTTTCACGAGCCTCGATTCAGTATACAAAAAAAATAATATATATATATATAATAATTAGTCATTAATCGAATTTTTTATTTATTATTTGATTACTTGACTAATCAATGAATTATTAATCGATTAATTGATTAATCAATAAATCAAAAATATCCGTTATAGCCACATCACTTGGTCACTGTCGTGTCCAAACATTAGCTTTCTAGCTCAAATCGTGCCTGAGATATTGCCCAGATGAGAAAGAAAACAAATAAGTACTTAATTAAAAAAAAAAAAACCACCTTTAGAGGCCATTTTTCCCCGCAAGCGGGGGTTGAGCCTTTTTCGGGGACCGTGGTTGTTTTTTGGTCCCCTTTTTGAAGCAATGTTTTACGGCCGGATGCCCTTCCTGACGCCAACCCTTTTTGTCGCCTTTTGCCTTTTTACGACAAACAGGGAATGACCAGTGAACTGGTACTCAATTTGCCGACCTCGGAAGGATGACAGGCTGAGTCAACCCCCTGGCGTTAATTCAGCAATTGACTGGGATTCGAACCCAGGATCCTAGGATCCTAAGCCCTCACCCTAGCCGCTTGCCCAACACCAGGGCTCTTAATTAATCGACTTGCCCAACAACTTAATTAATCGATAATAATTAAGTAATTAATCAATTAATTGATTAATCAAAAAACAAAACAAAAGATTGTTGCAAAAGTGCTTGCTCACTATTGTGCCAAAATTTCAGTTTCCTGGCTCAAATGATGGCTGAGATATCGCCTGGAAAAACAAGAAAGAAAGAAAGAAACCGAGTGAAAACTGAGTACTCCCTTTCAGCATGCGTCATCGCCGGGCCCCCTTCAGTGCTCGGCGATGACGTCATGCAGTGCCTGGAGATGGAATTTGAAAGGAGCGGTGTGCAACAACAACAACAACAACAACAGGCATTTTAAGGCCATTTTCCCTGCAAGAGTGGGGGTTAGCCTTGCGGGCCCCATGACAATGTTCTCCATTTTGCCCTATTTTCTGCATCTCCCCTTGTTAACCCCCTTGCCCGCATTTCTTCTTCGACCATCTTTCGCCAAGTCTTTCTCGGTCTTCCCCATCCTCTACTTCCTTCTACATTCATTTCCATCACTCTTCTCAACCAGTCACTTTCATCCTTCCTCAACATGTGACAAAACCATCTCAACCTGTTTCTCTTCACAGCATCCATCACAGGCTCCATTCCCATCATTTTTCGCAATTCATCATTTGTCTTCCTCTCTCTCAACGATACTCCACACATCCACCGAACCATTCGCATTTCCACCCTTTCCAGCCTTCGTTGCTGCTCTATGTTCATTACCCATGTCTCACTCCCATAAATCATAACACTTCTCACACATGCAGCATACACCTTTCCCTTCAGCTTCAACGACACTCCCCTCCTCGTCAGCACGCCACTCAGTTCCCGAAACTTCTTCCATGCACATCTCACTCGAGCAACCATTGCCGAGTCTGATCCACCTTCTCCATTCAGCATGTCTCCTAGGTAACAAAATGTTTTCACACCTTCCAGCTTCACGCCGTCTCCAAGATCCAACTCAACATTTCCTCCATCTGCAGCTCCCTCTGTGCACAAATTACACTTGAATGTACCTGCCACACTGGTTAATGACCCTCTCAATCCACTACATTTTTGATGAACCCACTCAGCGCACATTGTACATTGAATGGAATTCACTCCGACACCCTTCCTGCATACAGCACACGGCCACTTCCCAGTTCTTTCCACCTCACCACATGCTTTACCACTTGCCATCACCTTCGTTTTTCCGATATTCACCTTCAGAACTTTTGTCTCCATACATTCCTTCCACTTGTTCATCTTCTCCTTCAGTCCATCCATACTTTCTGCAATCAACACCAGATCATCTGCATCCAAAAACTCCCACGGTAAACCCTCCTTTATGTTCTGAGCCAGCACTTCCATCACAGCTACAAATAGTAGTGGACTTAGTACCGACCCCTGATGCACTCCCACCTTCACCTCAAACTCACCACTGTTCCCGTCCTTCGTCCTTACAGCTGTGCGCGCTCTTTTGTACATTGCCATCACTACTCTGATCAACCATTCCTCCACTCCTAACTTCCTCAATGCCCATGTCACTACTTCACGTGGAACGCTATCGAATGCTTTCTCCAGATCAACAAACCCAAGAAACAACTTCTTCCTCTTCTCCTGCAACTGCCTCACAATAAAAAGCGCGTCTGCCGTTCCTCTTCCTATACTTCTCCTGCAACTGCCTCACAATAAAAAGCACGTCTGTCGTGCCTCTTCCTTGCATAAATCCAAACTGCATTTCGTCAATCTTCACTTTCTTCCTTATCCTCCTCTCCAACACCCTTTCCAATACCTTCATTCCATGCTCCAATAACTTTATTGCTCGATCCGAGCCACAGTCCAGAGGGTCGCTTTTCCCCTTGTATAGAGGGACGAGGGTACTCAGTTCCCAAACCACTGGAATGCAGCCTTCTTTCACCACCGATTGCAGAACTCTGTCATTCTCTTCATGCCCCAATTTCTCGCTGCCTTCAACATATCTCCCACAACTCCCATCGGCCCTCCCGCTTTTCTACTCTTCATTGCTTTTATCGCTTCCTCAACTTCCTTCTCGGTTATCTTCTCTGCCGGTCCTAAAACTGGGTTACTCTCTATGTTGCCATCCCATTCATTCTCTGCATTCAACAGTATTTCCATATATCTCTTCCATCTTCCTTTAATTCCATCTGGGTCCACAACGATTTGTCCCACTTCATCCTTCAAGCAACTCACCCCCATCACATCACACCTCTCTTTCGCTATCTGCTTTGCAATCCTGAATACCGCTCTCTGACCCTCTTCCAAATCCAAGCGTTCTCCGAACATTTTCCTGCATGCCTCCTGTGCCTTTGCGATCTCTTTCTTTGCAGCCTTCTTGGCTGGCTTATAACTTTCATGCTCTGCCTTTTCTGCCCCCGTACACTTCGCCTTCTGCCACTCGTTGAACTTCTTCCTCTTCTCGTCAATCTTCTTTCCAACTTCATCATCCCACCACCATGTTTCCGAGTGCCTCGGTGGTCCTTTTGTCCATCCACATACCTCACCAACGGCTCCCAACAGACTATCTTTCATTGACATCCAACCACTTTCAAGCTCAACCACATCATCCTCTACCATACTCAGCCTCTCTTTTAATGCCTCCCTCACTGTCACCTTTTTCAACCTCCACACCTTCATTCTCGGTTGGTACTTCACCCGCCGAGCTCTCCTCGCACCTTTCACCCTTATGTCGCAGACAACCAAGTGGTGCTGTGAAACAGCCTCCTCCCCCGGGATCATCTTTGTGTCCCGGAGGTGCCCCCTATCTCGCCTACGCACCAGCAGGTATTCAACTGTTGTCGTCGACCCACCTGATGTGTATGTAACAAGCTTATTATCCTCTTTCTGGAACTGAGTATTACAAATCAACAAATCAGCTCCATCAGCAAACTCCAAAATCCTTTCACCTTCTCCATTTCTCACACCATATCCGTAACCCCCATGAACTCCCTCAAAACCGTCCATACTCCTTCCCACATGTCCATTTAGGTCTCCTCCGACCACAACAACTTCTTCATCTTTCACGTTTTCCATCAGCTTCTCTATAGCACACCAGAAGTTGTCCTTCTCTTCATCGTTCCGACCAACCTGCGGAGCATATCCCGAGATGATGTTCACCAAGAGCTTTCCAATCATCATTTTCACCATCATCAACCTTTCACTCACTCTCGTCACACTCACCACACTGTCTACAAACTCCTCAGAAAACAGGACACCAACACCATTCCCGCCCTCCGGGCACCCTTGCCACACAAGCTGCGTGCAATAGTCAGAAATAATAGCAATGACTTGCGTAACCCCCGTGGTAAAAGTGCCACTGAAGAGAATGCCACATAGTTATTTGGGTGGTGCATAAAGAAACAAACGCTGCTTCAATCGCTGAGGACTATCTTCACAATGCCCTTGATTCCTATCAGCTATAAATCATTTTAACTATAGCTTTGGTCATTTTACACTTCAGGGGAAACTTGTACGGAGGGCATGGCAATTGTGAATGTGACAGCTCCGATTATTTATTTGAATTAACATAGCAGTAATTACCAACATGGCGGCTATCATATAGAAATTGTGAGTGGAGTCAGGTGAACAATCCAACCAATTGGTGGAGCTCTGACACACGCACGGACATGTGCACGGGCACACGCACTGCTCCTTTTATAGTGTCGATTTGAAAGGAATGGTCAATTACCAAATATATTTACTTTTTTATGCCCCCGCCGACAAAGTTGCTGGAGGCATTATGTTTTCGGGTTGTCCGTCCATCTGTCCATCCGTACGGTCTAAACCTTGTTTTTCTCAGCAACCATATGTCCAATTGAGACAAAACTTTCAGGGTAGCAGTGACACCCATGCAGAATGTTATGATAATTGTGACGTCATAGGTCACGTGGTATGGCAGCCATCTTGGATTAAAAGCAAATAATAAAAAAATATTTCTCGAAAACCGCCAAATGGAAAAATTTGAAACTTCGCACATTGTCAAGTACTCAAAATGGGGAACAAAAGCATGATAATGATGACATCATAGGTCAAGTGGTATACCAGTCAAAAATGTTTTAATTGAATTCCTTATCTTAAAAATCTGAAATTGCACACACAGGATCTATGACCCATTTGTATGGAAATATTAAATTTATGACATAATCGGTCACCTGGTTTGGCAGCCATATTGGATTGACGGAAAATATTAAATAATTATATCTCTGAAACCACTCACCCTATCGATGCGAAATTTTACAAATATCATCTAACAACACTGTTGCGTATAGTTTGAAAATGATGATGTCATAGGTCATGTGGTTTGGCAGCCATCTTGGTTAGAAAAACGAACCTTATCCGATCAACATGAAACTTCACAAACATGGTCCCCTACACATACATATGCAGAGTGATGGCATCTACCCACTGTGGGACTATGCAGAGGCATATTGGTGACACAGTCACATTGTTGTAGTTTAATGATGTGATTGAGTATGATTTTTTTTGTTTGATGTAAAATCATTTATTTGCTTCCCTCTTCCTTTTCTTCTCTTTACTCTGATCTCTCAACACTATCTCCCTTTTGTCTCCCATCGTCCCTCAATCCCAAAATTTCCCTCCTTCCCTTCCTTTTCTCAATTTTACCACCCCTACCCACTCCCTGTTCTCCTTTTTGAATGTTGTGTACATTCTACCAATCAAATGATTGTTCATGTCCATGTGTTTCTTTGTTGTTTGGTCAAATAAATTAATTTGATTAAATCATACACATTCCCACTTTGCTTACAGAATCAATGGAAACGAATCAGAGAAATGAAGTATTTCACCAGCATTCTGACTCTTTCTACTGTAATGGTAACTACCTACCTCTTCACTTCTGTTTTCACACAATGATGTTGGTAGATGAAGTGGGTGTACTTGGATAAATAAAGGTGGATCATTTACGATATCGTGAAATGTGGTAAGTTCCATCAATATATATATATATATATATATATATATATATATATATATATATATATATATATATATACAGTCACATGAAAAAGTAAGTACACCCCATGTAAAGTTTTGACTTTTTCAACATATTTCAACATACAGCTATTTGATCTTCATTTCAACAATATTGACAGATAAAGGTGATATAATATAACAAATATCATGAAACATTTACATTTTGTAGTCCATTGTACAACTTAAATAAACGAAAATGCAAATTGCGCATGTGGAAAAAGTAAGTACACCCTTGGCTCATAGGTGGTATTGCCCCCTTTGGCAGAAACAACCTCAAGTAGGCGTTTCTTATAACTGTCAACCACTCTACCAGTCTCTCACATCGACTGGGAGAAATTTTTGCCCACTCCTCCATGCAGAATTCTTTCAGCTGTGCGATGTTTGAGGGGTTTCTTGCATGCACAGCTTGTTTCAAATCCCCCCACAACATCTCGATGGGATTTAGATCTGGGCTTTGACTTCGCCATTCCAGAACCCTCCATTTCTTTATTTTCAGCCATTCCTTGGTGGATTTACTGGTATGTTTAGGGTCATTGTCATGTTGCAAAGTCCACCTTCGGTTGAGCTTCAACTTTCCGACAGATGGCCTCACATTATCCTCAAGCACCTTTTGGTGCAATGAAGAATTCATAGTGGATTCTATGATAGTGAGCTGCTCAGGCCCTGATGCAGCAAAGCTGCCCCAAACCATAATATTTCCACCACCATGCTTTACAGTTGGTATCAGGTTATTGTGGTCAAATGCTGTCTTTGGTTTTCGCCAAACATGTCTTCTGGTACTGTGGCCAAATAGCTCTACCATTGACTCATCTGTCCAGAGCACATTGTTCCAGAAGTGCTGGTCTTTGCCTAGGTGTTCATTGGCAAACTTTAGTCTTGCCTTGATGTTCTTTCTGGACAGCAAAGGTTTCCTCCTGGCACACCTCCCATTTAGATCAAAGTTGTGCAGCCTCTTTCTAATGGTAGACTTGTGCATTTTGACATCAACAGTGGCAAGAGCTACTTGTCGGTCCCGTGATGACATTCTGGGGTTATTCGAGACTTCTTTCAGCATCTTGCGGTCTGCTCTCGGGCTGAACTTGCTGGGGCGGCCTGGCCTGAACAAGTTGGCAGTTGTTTGGAATCTTCTCCACTTGTAGATGATCTTCCGAACAGTCGAATGATTGATTTCAAATTGTTTGGAGATATTTTTAAATCCCTTCCCAGACTCGTAGGCACAGTGGTGTAGTCTATGTGATACGCAGGTATACGCCGTATACCCACTAGGAAAGGTCCAGGATTTCCGTATACCCACTTAAAAATGCACGAGGATACGTAACAATATAGTTTCATGACAGAACTTTCACACTTTCATTCATAAAATGCGCTATATAAATAACTTTCATTCATAAAATGCACTATATGAATAAAATTTGATTTGATTTGATAAAATTCACCCCGTCTGTGTTAAGAAGCACTGACTAATGGCATTGGGGCTTCCGTGACCTGTGACCCGGATCTGACGTCACCTACCAAGGAACAACCACACAGTTGCTTAGCGGTCATTCTCGGCGTGAAAATAATGTGAATCAATAAAGGAGAAAACGAAACGAAAAGATGAAACGAAAGCACACTCAAACGACACTCTTTGAGTGTTTTCGCAAGCCTCCTCCTGAAGCTACTGCCGCTTCGGGTGACACTGACGTTACAGAAACTAGAAAAAGAGCCAGATGAGGCTGATGCTATCCTAACGTTACGCGGTAACGTTACAGAAACTGAGCCCGATGCTATCACCCTACCTGGTAAGTGAAAGTAGCATAGTTATCATTAACATAACTCAGTAGGCATCTATAACCTTCTTTCTGAAGGCCTCAGAGAGCTCTTTTGATCGAGGCATGGTGACGCCGCACACTTCAACAACAAAGAGCAAACCAAACTAAATGTCTGAGGTTTAAATAAGACAAGTTCCTCCAAGATCCTCTCTAACGACGTTCTAATCATTTGCACCTGAGCTGGTGCACCTGATTCTAATTTTAGGTATTTGAAGTAGTGATAAATGTAGGGGTGTACTTACTTTTTCCACATGCGAAATTTGCATTTATGTTTATTTAAATTATACAATGGACTACAAAATGTGAATGTTTCATGATATTTGTTGTATTATATCACCTTTATCTATCAATATTGTTGAAATGAAGATCAAATAGCTGTATGTTGGAATATGTTGAAAAAGTTAAAACTTTACATGGGGTGTACTTACTTTTTCACGTGACTGTATATATGTATATAATAATAATAATAATAATGCATTTATTTTATATAGCGCTTTTCAGGAAGCCCAAAGACACTTTGACAGAGTGCAAAACATAATGCATAGCAAAACATAAAAACAATTGCAAAAAAAGAAGAATCAATAGGGAAATATTCAAAGCACAAAGGAGGGAGAAGGAGAGGAGATAGTCAGGGGTTAGAGGAAACAGCGAAGGAGTCGAGCAGGTGAAGCCAGGAGCAGAGCCGGGACCATGCAGAGGGCAGACAGGAGCGAAGAGACGAGCACGAGGCCAAGGTTGAGGAGGCAAAGCGGCAAATGCAGCGGCAAACGACCGCCGCCGCTAATCAAGATCACGGCGGCAAACCGCCACCACCGCCGCTGCAAACAATGGGCACAACCCACGAGAGTGAGCCCGAGGAAACAGCGAAGGAGCCGAGCAGGTGAAGCCAGGAGCAGCAGAGCAGAGCCGGGACCGTGCAGAGGGCAGACTCAATGGCCAAAAATCCGCCACGACCACCAGGAAAGCAAGATACGGACAATGGTCCAGTCAGAGAAGCAGCGAGCAAGTGACGCCAGCGTCCTCTCACGACCGGACCGGAAACGGAAATGAGCTGAAATATACCAGCCGAAAGCACCCGGCATTGCCCGGGTTCTTTTTGAATGAATTTCCTACTATAATTCAGCTTTTACTCGCGGCCGTAGAAGATTGACTACAATAATTCAGCTCAGCTTTTAATTGCGAAATGGGCCCAGCCCGGCCGATGCAGCCTCAATTGGTCTCGCCACCTCGCCTATAACCTTACCGGGGGCCCGTCCCGACATTTTTGGTTCTTTTTGAATGAATTTACTACTATAATTCAGCTTTTACACGCGGCCGTAGAAGATTAGCTGCTATAATTCAGCTCAGCTTTTAATTGTGAAATGGGCCCAGCCCGGCCGAGGTCCGACCCTAGCTTAAAACCTTCCCGGGGCTTTCACCGTTCAGGAGATTAGCTTGCGCAGACAAACAAACAAACAAACAAAAACTTTATTTTATATATATAGAAGAAGATAAATTTTTTTAAATGTAAGCAAAGTGAATTTTCTATAAAATGTGGTTAACAAAGTATCATTCTCATAACAGTGAAGAATACACAATTCCTCATGTGTATTTTGTATTGTACTATACAGTACTCTTATGGACAGGATGGTACAGCGGTGACTCACTTGCTCATGAGCTGTCCAGTCTTGTTGTGGTTCTCGGCCCGACTCCAAACTATCAGATCAGGACTTCAGACGCAGGAGGTTGCATCGCAAAGTCCTCCGTCCCTCAGATGGACGTTAGGCTAGGTGCCTTTCACTTATGCCGGCATTATTCAGTGGATGTTGAAGAACTGGCGTTATCTTTTGATATGATGAAGAGTCGGTTGGTTATCACCAGCAGCCTGGATTTTCTCGACAACCCAGACTTGCGCGAAAGGTGTAACGAGTATTCCAAGTACACCCATCGCCCTTCCCCCAAAAGAGTTGGCGGAGGTGGAATGAAACGGGCTGAAAGAAGACGTCAATTTTGCATATCATTCCCCAAAAAAATTTTTTGGCCTCTTATTCTTTTTCTTTTTTTCTTCTTCTTCTTTTCTTTCCATACAGAATCTTTCAGTAACCTGTTGAAGAGTGAAGATATCTGTATGCCGAGTCCTGATTTGCAGGACAAATACTTTGCTGACACAGCATCTTCAAGTGTTCACTCTGGTAATGAGAATTTATACCTACATGCTATAACGTGGTAGGATAGTATCTTAGAAGTCAAGAAAATCAGTACAACTTGTATAGAATTGTTTTTTTGTTCCCAGATATTATTATCTGTGAATCGATACATACATGTGGTGTAAGATGCATCTATAATCAATAAATCATGGATTCTAAATATAATAACTTGCAGTAGAGCAGGAGTCACAGGTGGGTTCTGCTGGTGAACACCACAGGCCTCTTCGGCCAGAGGTGTAGCGTAATACAGCGTAGTATGACCGGAGACCTGAAGAGCAACTTGCAAAACTCAGTTTCAACCAAGATGGACGCTGCCAAGGATTTAAAATGGCTGCCAATAAGCGCAAAATCTGATAGGACAAGGGAACATAATATACGCGAGAAATGGTGGAGAACCCCACTTACAACTAAAGTCATTAAAAATGATATCAGATATTCAATTGAGGGTCCTGACCTACTTTAAATGCTTTAAGGGACGGCCATCTTGGACCCTTGATACATTATGTGAAAGGAAATGGATAATAATTGATGCATCAGGATAAACACAGTATAACTGTACTGTAGAGTATAACAATCATTTGAAATGCTTTCAATAGATGATGTAATGAAGAATTTGTGCCTGCTTATGATTGTTTATGGTTCCCTACCACGATATACACTGAAGAAGAAGAAGGTTTATGACTTTTTACTCCTGTGGGTTACAACGTCTGTGTAAGCAACAATAAGCCACAAACACTTTAACCGCACCGTGATAAAACAGAGAACGAGCAGCTCCCTTAGGGAACGATCTAGCTCTGGCAAAATCACATGACGAGCCATTATGTTTGGTCACATGACCCTCACCCATGAGCAACAGTGATGCGCCACTGGAATTATGACTGAGTTACATCAGTATGGGAAATTGAACTTTTTAACCCACCGAGAAAGTGCTAACCATCTGCCAGTGAGTGGTTTAGCAGAGCTTTATGTATTTAACCCCTGTCTGTCTGTTTGTCTGTGAACAATATATCTCAAAAAGTTGTGAATGGATTGTGTTTTAACCCCTGTCTGTCTGTTTGTCTGTGAACAAGATATCTCAAAAATATGTGAATGGATTGTGTTTTCACCCCTGTCTGTCTGTTTGTCTGTGAACACGATATCTCAAAAAGTTGTGAATGGATTGTGTTTTCACCCCTGTCTGTCTGTTTGTCTGTGAACAAGATATCTCAAAAATATGTGAATGGATTGTGTTTTCACCCCTGTCTGTCTGTTTGTCTGTGAACACGATATCTCAAGAAGTTGTGAATGGAATGTGTTTTAACCCCTGTCTGTCTGTTTGTCTGTGAACACGATATCTCAAAAAGTTGTGAATGGATTGTGTTTTCACCCCTGTCTGTCTGTTTGTCTGTGAACAAGATATCTCAAAAATATGTGAATGGATTGTGTTTTCACCCCTGTCTGTCTGTTTGTCTGTGAACACGATATCTCAATAAGTTGTGAATGGAATGTGTTTTCACCCCTGTCTGTCTGTTTGTCTGTGAACAATATATCTCAAAAAGTTGTGAATGGGTTGTGTTTTCACCCCTGTCTGTCTGTTTGTCTGTGAACAATATATCTCAAAAAGTTGTGAATGGATTGTTTTCACCCCTGTCTCTCTGTTTGTCTGTGAACAAGATATCTCAAAAAGTTGTGAATGGATTGTTTTCACCCCTGTCTCTCTGTTTGTCTGTGAACAAGATATCTCAAAAAGTTGTGAATGGATTGTGTTTTAACCCCTGTCTGTCTGTTTGTCTGTGAACAATATATCTCAAAAAGTTGTGAATGGATTGTGTTTTCACCCCTGTCTGTCTGTTTGTCTGTGAACAATATATCTCAAAAAGTTGTGAATGGATTGTGTTTTCACCCCTGTCTGTCTGTTTGTCTGTGAACAATATATCTCAAAAAGTTGTGAATGGATTGTGTTTTAACCCCTATCTGTCTGTTTGTCTGTGAACAAGATATCTCAAAAAAGTTGTGAATGGATTGTTTTCACCCCTGTCTCTCTGTTTGTCTGTGAACAAGATATCTCAAAAAGTTGTGAATGGATTGTGTTTTCACCCCTGTCTGTCTGTTTGTCTGTGAACAAGATATCTCAAAAAGTTGTGAATGGATTGTGTTTTCACCCCTGTCTCTCTGTTTGTCTGTGAACAAGATATCTCAAAAAGTTGTGAATGGATTGTTTTCACCCCTGTCTCTCTGTTTTTCTGTGAACAATATATCTCAAAAAGTTGTGAATGGAATGTGTTTTAACCCCTGTCTGTCTGTTTGTCTGTGAACAAGATATCTCAAAAAGTTATGAATGGATTGTTTTCACCCCTGTCTCTCTGTTTTTCTGTGAACAATATATCTCAAAAAGTTGTGAATGGAATGTGTTTTAACCCCTGTCTGTCTGTTTTTCTGTGAACAAGATATCTCAAAAAGTTGTGAATGGATTGTTTTCACCCCTGTCTCTCTGTTTGTCTGTGAACAATATATCTCAAAAAGTTGTGAATGGATTGTGTTTTAACCCCTGTCTGTCTGTTTGTCTGTGAACAATATATCTCAAAAAGTTGTGAATGGATTGTGTTTTAACCCCTGTCTGTCTGTTTGTCTGTGAACAATATATCTCAAAAAGTTGTGAATGGATTGTTTTCACCCCTGTCTGTCTGTTTGTCTGTGAACAAGATATCTCAAAACGTTGTGAATGGAATGTGTTTTCACCCCTGTCTCTCTGTTTGTCTGTGAACAAGATATCTCAAAAAGTTGTGAATGGATTGTGTTTTAACCCCTGTCTGCTGTTTGTCTGTGAACAATATATCTCAAAAAGTTGTGAATGGATTGTGTTTTCACCCCTGTCTGTCTGTTTGTCTGTGAACACGATATCTCAAAAAGTTGTGAATGGGTTGTGTTTTCACCCCTGTCTGTCTGTTTGTCTGTGAACAATATATCTCAAAAAGTTGTGAATGGATTGTTTTCACCCCTGTCTCTCTGTTTGTCTGTGAACAAGATATCTCAAAAAGTTGTGAATGGATTGTGTTTTAACCCCTGTCTGTCTGTTTGTCTGTGAACAATATATCTCAAAAAGTTGTGAATGGATTGTGTTTTCACCCCTGTCTGTCTGTTTGTCTGTGAACAATATATCTCAAAAAGTTGTGAATGGATTGTGTTTTCACCCCTGTCTGTCTGTTTGTCTGTGAACAATATATCTCAAAAAGTTGTGAATGGATTGTGTTTTAACCCCTGTCTGTCTGTTTGTCTGTGAACAATATATCTCAAAAAGTTGTGAATGGATTGTGTTTTCACCCCTGTCTGTCTGTTTGTCTGTGAACAAGATATCTCAAAAAAGTTGTGAATGGATTGTTTTCACCCCTGTCTCTCTGTTTGTCTGTGAACAAGATATCTCAAAAAGTTGTGAATGGATTGTGTTTTAACCCCTGTCTGTCTGTTTTTCTGTGAACAAGATATCTCAAAAAGTTGTGAATGGATTGTTTTCACCCCTGTCTCTCTGTTTGTCTGTGAACAAGATATCTCAAAAAGTTGTGAATGGATTGTGTTTTAACCCCTGTCTGTCTGTTTGTCTGTGAACACGATATCTCAAAAAGTTGTGAATGGATTGTGTTTTCACCCCTGTCTCTCTGTTTGTCTGTGAACAAGATATCTCAAAAAGTTGTGAATGGATTGTGTTTTCACCCCTGTCTGTCTGTTTTTCTGTGAACAAGATATCTCAAAAAGTTGTGAATGGATTGTTTTCACCCCTGTCTCTCTGTTTGTCTGTGAACAAGATATCTCAAAAAGTTGTGAATGGATTGTGTTTTAACCCCTGTCTGTCTGTTTGTCTGTGAACAATATATCTCAAAAAGTTGTGAATGGATTGTGTTTTCACCCCTGTCTGTCTGTTTGTCTGTGAACACGATATCTCAAAAAGTTGTGAATGGATTGTGTTTTCACCCCTGTCTGTCTGTTTGTCTGTGAACACGATATCTCAATAAGTTGTGAATGGAATGTGTTTTCACCCCTGTCTGTCTGTTTGTCTGTGAACAATATATCTCAAAAAGTTGTGAATGGATGGTGTTTTAACCCCTGTCTATCTGTTTGTCTGTGAACAAGATATCTCAAAAAGTTGTGAATGGATTGTGTTTTCACCCCGTCTCTCTGTTTGTCTGTGAACAAGACATCTCAAAAAGTTGTGAATGGATTGTGTTTTCACCCCTGTCTGTCTGTTTGTCTGTGAATAAGACATCTCAAAAAGTTGTGAATGGATTGTGTTTTCACCCCTGTCTGCTGTTTGTCTGTGAACAAGATATCTCAAAAAGTTGTGAATGGATTGTGTTTTCACCCCTGTCTGTCTGTTTGTCTGTGAACACGATATCTCAAAAAGTTGTGAATGGAATGTGTTTTAACCCCTGTCTGTCTGTTTGTCTGTGAACAAGATATCTCAAAAAAGTTGTGAATGGATGGTGTTTTAACCCCTGTCTGTCTGTTTGTCTGTGAACAAGATATCTCAAAAAGTTGTGAATGGATGGTGTTTTAACCCCTGTCTGTCTGTTTGTCTGTGAACAAGATATCTCAAAAAGTTGTGAATGGAATGTGTTTTAACCCCTGTCTGTCTGTTTGTCTGTGAACAAGATATCTCAAAAAAGTTGTGAATGGATTGTGTTTTAACCCCTGTCTGTCTGTTTGTCTGTGAACAATATATCTCAAAAAGTTGTGAATGGAATGTGTTTTAACCCCTGTCTGTCTGTTTGTCTGTGAACAAGATATCTCAAAAAGATGTGAATGGAATGTGTTTTAACCCCTGTCTGTCTGTTTGTCTGTGAACAAGACATCTCAAAAATATGTGAATGGAATGTGTTTTAACCCCTGTCTGTCTGTTTGTCTGTGAACAAGATATCTCAAAAAGCTGTGAATGGAATGTGTTTTAACCCCTGTCTGTCTGTTTGTCTGTGAACAAGATATCTCAAAAAGTTGTGAATGGATTGTGTTTTCACCCCTGTCTGTCTGTTTGTCTGTGAACAAGATATCTCAAAAAGTTGTGAATGGATTGTGTTTTAACCCCTGTCTGTCTGTTTGTCTGTGAACAATATATCTCAAAAAGTTGTGAATGGAATGTGTTTTAACCCCTGTCTGTCTGTTTGTCTGTGAACAAGATATCTCAAAAAGATGTGAATGGAATGTGTTTTAACCCCTGTCTGTCTGTTTGTCTGTGAACAAGACATCTCAAAAATATGTGAATGGAATGTGTTTTAACCCCTGTCTGTCTGTTTGTCTGTGAACAAGATATCTCAAAAAGATGTGAATGGAATGTGTTTTAACCCCTGTCTGTCTGTTTGTCTGTGAACAAGATATCTCAAAAAGTTGTGAATGGATTGTGTTTTCACCCCTGTCTGTCTGTTTGTCTGTGAACACGATATCTCAAAAGGTTGTGAATGGATTGTGTTTTCACCCCTGTCTGTCTGTTTGTCTGTGAACACGATATCTCAATAAGTTGTGAATGGAATGTGTTTTCACCCCTGTCTGTCTGTTTGTCTGTGAACAAGATATCTCAAAAAGTTGTGAATGGATTGTGTTTTAACCCCTGTCTGTCTGTGAACAAGATATCTCAAAAAGTTGTGAATGGATTGTGTTTTCACCCCTGTCTCTCTGTTTGTCTGTGAACAAGACATCTCAAAAAGATGTGAATGGAATGTGTTTTAACCCGTCTGTCTGTTTGTCTGTGAAC
The DNA here is from genome assembly GCF_964187855.1 of Myxine glutinosa. Lineage (NCBI taxonomy): Eukaryota > Metazoa > Chordata > Myxini > Myxiniformes > Myxinidae > Myxine > Myxine glutinosa. The sequence continues at coordinate 33,660,623 of NC_136261.1, forward strand.
AAGATATCTCAAAAATATGTGAATGGATTGTGTTTTCACCCCTGTCTGTCTGTTTGTCTGTGAACACGATATCTCAATAAGTTGTGAATGGAATGTGTTTTCACCCCTGTCTGTCTGTTTGTCTGTGAACAAGATATCTCAAAAAGTTGTGAATGGGTTGTGTTTTCACCCCTGTCTGTCTGTTTGTCTGTGAACAAGATATCTCAAAAAGTTGTGAATGGATTGTGTTTTCACCCCTGTCTCTCTGTTTGTCTGTGAACAAGATATCTCAAAAAGTTGTGAATGGATTGTGTTTTAACCCCTGTCTGTCTGTGAACAAGATATCTCAAAAAGTTGTGAATGGATTGTGTTTTCACCCCTGTCTGTCTGTTTGTCTGTGAACACGATATCTCAAAAGGTTGTGAATGGATTGTGTTTTCACCCCTGTCTGTCTGTTTGTCTGTGAACACGATATCTCAATAAGTTGTGAATGGAATGTGTTTTCACCCCTGTCTGTCTGTTTGTCTGTGAACAAGATATCTCAAAAAGTTGTGAATGGATTGTGTTTTAACCCCTGTCTGTCTGTGAACAAGATATCTCAAAAAGTTGTGAATGGATTGTGTTTTCACCCCTGTCTCTCTGTTTGTCTGTGAACAAGACATCTCAAAAAGATGTGAATGGAATGTGTTTTAACCCGTCTGTCTGTTTGTCTGTGAACAAGATATCTCAAAAATATGTGAATGGATTGTGTTTTCACCCCTGTCTGTCTGTTTGTCTGTGAACACGATATCTCAATAAGTTGTGAATGGAATGTGTTTTCACCCCTGTCTGTCTGTTTGTCTGTGAACAATATATCTCAAAAAGTTGTGAATGGGTTGTGTTTTCACCCCTGTCTGTCTGTTTGTCTGTGAACAAGATATCTCAAAAAGTTGTGAATGGATTGTGTTTTCACCCCTGTCTCTCTGTTTGTCTGTGAACAAGATATCTCAAAAAGTTGTGAATGGATTGTGTTTTAACCCCTGTCTGTCTGTGAACAAGATATCTCAAAAAGTTGTGAATGGATTGTGTTTTCACCCCTGTCTCTCTGTTTGTCTGTGAACAAGACATCTCAAAAAGATGTGAATGGAATGTGTTTTAACCCGTCTGTCTGTTTGTCTGTGAACAAGATATCTCAAAAATATGTGAATGGATTGTGTTTTCACCCCTGTCTGTCTGTTTGTCTGTGAACACGATATCTCAATAAGTTGTGAATGGAATGTGTTTTCACCCCTGTCTGTCTGTTTGTCTGTGAACAAGATATCTCAAAAAAGTTGTGAATGGATGGTGTTTTAACCCCTGTCTGTCTGTTTGTCTGTGAACAAGATATCTCAAAAAGTTGTGAATGGATGGTGTTTTAACCCCTGTCTGTCTGTTTGTCTGTGAACAAGATATCTCAAAAAGTTGTGAATGGAATGTGTTTTAACCCCTGTCTGTCTGTTTGTCTGTGAACAAGATATCTCAAAAAAGTTGTGAATGGATTGTGTTTTAACCCCTGTCTGTCTGTTTGTCTGTGAACAATATATCTCAAAAAGTTGTGAATGGAATGTGTTTTAACCCCTGTCTGTCTGTTTGTCTGTGAACAAGATATCTCAAAAAAGTTGTGAATGGATTGTGTTTTAACCCCTGTCTGTCTGTTTGTCTGTGAACAATATATCTCAAAAAGTTGTGAATGGAATGTGTTTTAACCCCTGTCTGTCTGTTTGTCTGTGAACAAGATATCTCAAAAAGATGTGAATGGAATGTGTTTTAACCCCTGTCTGTCTGTTTGTCTGTGAACAAGACATCTCAAAAATATGTGAATGGAATGTGTTTTAACCCCTGTCTGTCTGTTTGTCTGTGAACAAGATATCTCAAAAAAGTTGTGAATGGATGGTGTTTTAACCCCTGTCTGTCTGTTTGTCTGTGAACAAGATATCTCAAAAAGTTGTGAATGGATGGTGTTTTAACCCCTGTCTGTCTGTTTGTCTGTGAACAAGATATCTCAAAAAGTTGTGAATGGAATGTGTTTTAACCCCTGTCTGTCTGTTTGTCTGTGAACAAGATATCTCAAAAAAGTTGTGAATGGATTGTGTTTTAACCCCTGTCTGTCTGTTTGTCTGTGAACAATATATCTCAAAAAGTTGTGAATGGAATGTGTTTTAACCCCTGTCTGTCTGTTTGTCTGTGAACAAGATATCTCAAAAAGATGTGAATGGAATGTGTTTTAACCCCTGTCTGTCTGTTTGTCTGTGAACAAGACATCTCAAAAATATGTGAATGGAATGTGTTTTAACCCCTGTCTGTCTGTTTGTCTGTGAACAAGATATCTCAAAAAGTTGTGAATGGATGGTGTTTTAACCCCTGTCTGTCTGTTTGTCTGTGAACAAGATATCTCAAAAAGTTGTGAATGGAATGTGTTTTAACCCCTGTCTGTCTGTTTGTCTGTGAACAAGATATCTCAAAAAAGTTGTGAATGGATTGTGTTTTAACCCCTGTCTGTCTGTTTGTCTGTGAACAATATATCTCAAAAAGTTGTGAATGGATTGTGTTTTCACCCCTGTCTGTCTGTTTGTCTGTGAACACGATATCTCAAAAAGTTGTGAATGGAATGTGTTTTAACCCCTGTCTGTCTGTTTGTCTGTGAACAAGATATCTCAAAAAAGTTGTGAATGGATGGTGTTTTAACCCCTGTCTGTCTGTTTGTCTGTGAACAAGATATCTCGAAAAGTTGTGAATGGATGGTGTTTTAACCCCTGTCTGTCTGTTTGTCTGTGAACAAGATATCTCAAAAAGTTGTGAATGGAATGTGTTTTAACCCCTGTCTGTCTGTTTGTCTGTGAACAAGATATCTCAAAAAAGTTGTGAATGGATTGTGTTTTAACCCCTGTCTGTCTGTTTGTCTGTGAACAATATATCTCAAAAAGTTGTGAATGGAATGTGTTTTAACCCCTGTCTGTCTGTTTGTCTGTGAACAAGATATCTCAAAAAGATGTGAATGGAATGTGTTTTAACCCCTGTCTGTCTGTTTGTCTGTGAACAAGACATCTCAAAAATATGTGAATGGAATGTGTTTTAACCCCTGTCTGTCTGTTTGTCTGTGAACAAGATATCTCAAAAAGCTGTGAATGGAATGTGTTTTAACCCCTGTCTGTCTGTTTGTCTGTGAACAAGATATCTCAAAAAGTTGTGAATGGATTGTGTTTTCACCCCTGTCTGTCTGTTTGTCTGTGAACAAGATATCTCAAAAAGTTGTGAATGGATTGTGTTTTAACCCCTGTCTGTCTGTTTGTCTGTGAACAATATATCTCAAAAAGTTGTGAATGGAATGTGTTTTAACCCCTGTCTGTCTGTTTGTCTGTGAACAAGATATCTCAAAAAGATGTGAATGGAATGTGTTTTAACCCCTGTCTGTCTGTTTGTCTGTGAACAAGACATCTCAAAAATATGTGAATGGAATGTGTTTTAACCCCTGTCTGTCTGTTTGTCTGTGAACAAGATATCTCAAAAAGATGTGAATGGAATGTGTTTTAACCCCTGTCTGTCTGTTTGTCTGTGAACAAGATATCTCAAAAAGTTGTGAATGGATTGTGTTTTCACCCCTGTCTGTCTGTTTGTCTGTGAACAAGATATCTCAAAAGGTTGTGAATGGATTGTGTTTTCACCCCTGTCTGTCTGTTTGTCTGTGAACAATATATCTCAAAAAGTTGTGAATGGATTGTGTTTTAACCCCTGTCTGTCTGTTTGTCTGTGAACAATATATCTCAAAAAGATGTGAATGGAATGTGTTTTAACCCCTGTCTGTCTGTTTGTCTGTGAACACGATATCTCAAAAGGTTGTGAATGGATTGTGTTTTCACCCCTGTCTGTCTGTTTGTCTGTGAACACGATATCTCAATAAGTTGTGAATGGAATGTGTTTTCACCCCTGTCTGTCTGTTTGTCTGTGAACAAGATATCTCAAAAAGTTGTGAATGGATTGTGTTTTAACCCCTGTCTGTCTGTGAACAAGATATCTCAAAAAGTTGTGAATGGATTGTGTTTTCACCCCTGTCTCTCTGTTTGTCTGTGAACAAGACATCTCAAAAAGATGTGAATGGAATGTGTTTTAACCCGTCTGTCTGTTTGTCTGTGAACAAGATATCTCAAAAATATGTGAATGGATTGTGTTTTCACCCCTGTCTGTCTGTTTGTCTGTGAACACGATATCTCAATAAGTTGTGAATGGAATGTGTTTTCACCCCTGTCTGTCTGTTTGTCTGTGAACAATATATCTCAAAAAGTTGTGAATGGGTTGTGTTTTCACCCCTGTCTGTCTGTTTGTCTGTGAACAAGATATCTCAAAAAGTTGTGAATGGATTGTGTTTTCACCCCTGTCTCTCTGTTTGTCTGTGAACAAGATATCTCAAAAAGTTGTGAATGGATTGTGTTTTAACCCCTGTCTGTCTGTGAACAAGATATCTCAAAAAGTTGTGAATGGATTGTGTTTTCACCCCTGTCTCTCTGTTTGTCTGTGAACAAGACATCTCAAAAAGATGTGAATGGAATGTGTTTTAACCCGTCTGTCTGTTTGTCTGTGAACAAGATATCTCAAAAATATGTGAATGGATTGTGTTTTCACCCCTGTCTGTCTGTTTGTCTGTGAACACGATATCTCAATAAGTTGTGAATGGAATGTGTTTTCACCCCTGTCTGTCTGTTTGTCTGTGAACAATATATCTCAAAAAGTTGTGAATGGGTTGTGTTTTCACCCCTGTCTGTCTGTTTGTCTGTGAACAAGATATCTCAAAAAGTTGTGAATGGATTGTGTTTTCACCCCTGTCTCTCTGTTTGTCTGTGAACAAGATATCTCAAAAAGTTGTGAATGGATTGTGTTTTAACCCCTGTCTGTCTGTTTGTCTGTGAACAATATATCTCAAAAAGTTGTGAATGGATTGTGTTTTCACCCCTGTCTGTCTGTTTGTCTGTGAACACGATATCTCAAAAAGTTGTGAATGGATTGTGTTTTCACCCCTGTCTGTCTGTTTGTCTGTGAACAAGATATCTAAAAAATATGTGAATGGATTGTGTTTTCACCCCTGTCTGTCTGTTTGTCTGTGAACACGATATCTCAATAAGTTGTGAATGGAATGTGTTTTCACCCCTGTCTGTCTGTTTGTCTGTGAACAATATATCTCAAAAAGTTGTGAATGGGTTGTGTTTTCACCCCTGTCTGTCTGTTTGTCTGTCAACAATATATCTCAAAAAGTTGTGAATGGATTGTTTTCACCCCTGTCTCTCTGTTTGTCTGTGAACAAGATATCTCAAAAAGTTGTGAATGGATTGTTTTCACCCCTGTCTCTCTGTTTGTCTGTGAACAAGATATCTCAAAAAGTTGTGAATGGATTGTGTTTTAACCCCTGTCTGTCTGTTTGTCTGTGAACACGATATCTCAAAAAGTTGTGAATGGATTGTGTTTTCACCCCTGTCTGTCTGTTTGTCTGTGAACAAGATATCTCAAAAATATGTGAATGGATTGTGTTTTCACCCCTGTCTGTCTGTTTGTCTGTGAACACGATATCTCAATAAGTTGTGAATGGAATGTGTTTTCACCCCTGTCTGTCTGTTTGTCTGTGAACAATATATCTCAAAAAGTTGTGAATGGGTTGTGTTTTCACCCCTGTCTGTCTGTTTGTCTGTGAACAATATATCTCAAAAAGTTGTGAATGGATTGTTTTCACCCCTGTCTCTCTGTTTGTCTGTGAACAAGATATCTCAAAAAGTTGTGAATGGATTGTTTTCACCCCTGTCTCTCTGTTTGTCTGTGAACAAGATATCTCAAAAAGTTGTGAATGGATTGTGTTTTAACCCCTGTCTGTCTGTTTGTCTGTGAACAATATATCTCAAAAAGTTGTGAATGGATTGTGTTTTCACCCCTGTCTGTCTGTTTGTCTGTGAACAATATATCTCAAAAAGTTGTGAATGGATTGTGTTTTCACCCCTGTCTGTCTGTTTGTCTGTGAACAATATATCTCAAAAAGTTGTGAATGGATTGTGTTTTAACCCCTGTCTGTCTGTTTGTCTGTGAACAAGATATCTCAAAAAAGTTGTGAATGGATTGTTTTCACCCCTGTCTCTCTGTTTGTCTGTGAACAAGATATCTCAAAAAGTTGTGAATGGATTGTGTTTTCACCCCGTCTCTCTGTTTGTCTGTGAACAAGATATCTCAAAAAGTTGTGAATGGATTGTTTTCACCCCTGTCTCTCTGTTTTTCTGTGAACAATATATCTCAAAAAGTTGTGAATGGAATGTGTTTTAACCCCTGTCTGTCTGTTTGTCTGTGAACAAGATATCTCAAAAAGTTGTGAATCGATTGTTTTCACCCCTGTCTCTCTGTTTTTCTGTGAACAATATATCTCAAAAAGTTGTGAATGGAATGTGTTTTAACCCCTGTCTGTCTGTTTTTCTGTGAACAAGATATCTCAAAAAGTTGTGAATGGATTGTTTTCACCCCTGTCTCTCTGTTTGTCTGTGAACACGATATCTCAAAAAGTTGTGAATGGATTGTGTTTTAACCCCTGTCTGCTGTTTGTCTGTGAACAATATATCTCAAAAAGTTGTGAATGGATTGTGTTTTCACCCCTGTCTGTCTGTTTGTCTGTGAACAAGATATCTCAAAAAGTTGTGAATGGATTGTGTTTTAACCCCTGTCTGCTGTTTGTCTGTGAACAATATATCTCAAAAAGTTGTGAATGGATTGTGTTTTCACCCCTGTCTGTCTGTTTGTCTGTGAACACGATATCTCAAAAAGTTGTGAATGGGTTGTGTTTTCACCCCTGTCTGTCTGTTTGTCTGTGAACAATATATCTCAAAAAGTTGTGAATGGATTGTTTTCACCCCTGTCTCTCTGTTTGTCTGTGAACAAGATATCTCAAAAAGTTGTGAATGGATTGTGTTTTAACCCCTGTCTGTCTGTTTGTCTGTGAACAATATATCTCAAAAAGTTGTGAATGGATTGTGTTTTCACCCCTGTCTGTCTGTTTGTCTGTGAACAATATATCTCAAAAAGTTGTGAATGGATTGTGTTTTAACCCCTGTCTGTCTGTTTGTCTGTGAACAATATATCTCAAAAAGTTGTGAATGGATTGTGTTTTCACCCCTGTCTGTCTGTTTGTCTGTGAACAAGATATCTCAAAAAAGTTGTGAATGGATTGTTTTCACCCCTGTCTCTCTGTTTGTCTGTGAACAAGATATCTCAAAAAGTTGTGAATGGATTGTGTTTTCACCCCTGTCTGTCTGTTTGTCTGTGAACAAGATATCTCAAAAAGTTGTGAATGGATTGTTTTCACCCCTGTCTCTCTGTTTGTCTGTGAACAAGATATCTCAAAAAGTTGTGAATGGATTGTTTTCACCCCTGTCTCTCTGTTTGTCTGTGAACACGATATCTCAATAAGTTGTGAATGGAATGTGTTTTCACCCCTGTCTCTCTGTTTGTCTGTGAACAAGATATCTCAAAAAGTTGTGAATGGATTGTGTTTTCACCCCTGTCTGTCTGTTTTTCTGTGAACAAGATATCTCAAAAAGTTGTGAATGGATTGTTTTCACCCCTGTCTCTCTGTTTGTCTGTGAACAAGATATCTCAAAAAGTTGTGAATGGATTGTGTTTTAACCCCTGTCTGTCTGTTTGTCTGTGAACAATATATCTCAAAAAGTTGTGAATGGATTGTGTTTTCACCCCTGTCTGTCTGTTTGTCTGTGAACAATATATCTCAAAAAGTTGTGAATGGATTGTGTTTTAACCCCTGTCTGTCTGTTTGTCTGTGAACAATATATCTCAAAAAGTTGTGAATGGATTGTGTTTTCACCCCTGTCTGTCTGTTTGTCTGTGAACAAGATATCTCAAAAAAGTTGTGAATGGATTGTTTTCACCCCTGTCTCTCTGTTTGTCTGTGAACAAGATATCTCAAAAAGTTGTGAATGGATTGTGTTTTCACCCCTGTCTGTCTGTTTGTCTGTGAACAAGATATCTCAAAAAGTTGTGAATGGATTGTTTTCACCCCTGTCTCTCTGTTTGTCTGTGAACAAGATATCTCAAAAAGTTGTGAATGGATTGTTTTCACCCCTGTCTCTCTGTTTGTCTGTGAACACGATATCTCAATAAGTTGTGAATGGAATGTGTTTTCACCCCTGTCTCTCTGTTTGTCTGTGAACAAGATATCTCAAAAAGTTGTGAATGGATTGTGTTTTCACCCCTGTCTGTCTGTTTTTCTGTGAACAAGATATCTCAAAAAGTTGTGAATGGATTGTTTTCACCCCTGTCTCTCTGTTTGTCTGTGAACAAGATATCTCAAAAAGTTGTGAATGGATTGTGTTTTCACCCCTGTCTGTCTGTTTTTCTGTGAACAAGATATCTCAAAAAGTTGTGAATGGATTGTTTTCACCCCTGTCTCTCTGTTTGTCTGTGAACAAGATATCTCAAAAAGTTGTGAATGGATTGTGTTTTAACCCCTGTCTGTCTGTTTGTCTGTGAACACGATATCTCAAAAAGTTGTGAATGGATTGTGTTTTCACCCCTGTCTCTCTGTTTGTCTGTGAACAAGATATCTCAAAAAGTTGTGAATGGATTGTGTTTTCACCCCTGTCTGTCTGTTTTTCTGTGAACAAGATATCTCAAAAAGTTGTGAATGGATTGTTTTCACCCCTGTCTCTCTGTTTGTCTGTGAACAAGATATCTCAAAAAGTTGTGAATGGATTGTGTTTTCACCCCTGTCTGTCTGTTTTTCTGTGAACAAGATATCTCAAAAAGTTGTGAATGGATTGTTTTCACCCCTGTCTCTCTGTTTGTCTGTGAACAAGATATCTCAAAAAGTTGTGAATGGATTGTGTTTTAACCCCTGTCTGTCTGTTTGTCTGTGAACAATATATCTCAAAAAGTTGTGAATGGATTGTGTTTTCACCCCTGTCTGTCTGTTTGTCTGTGAACACGATATCTCAAAAAGTTGTGAATGGATTGTGTTTTCACCCCTGTCTGTCTGTTTGTCTGTGAACACGATATCTCAATAAGTTGTGAATGGAATGTGTTTTCACCCCTGTCTGTCTGTTTGTCTGTGAACAATATATCTCAAAAAGTTGTGAATGGATGGTGTTTTAACCCCTGTCTATCTGTTTGTCTGTGAACAAGATATCTCAAAAAGTTGTGAATGGATTGTGTTTTCACCCCGTCTCTCTGTTTGTCTGTGAACAAGACATCTCAAAAAGTTGTGAATGGATTGTGTTTTCACCCCTGTCTGTCTGTTTGTCTGTGAATAAGACATCTCAAAAAGTTGTGAATGGATTGTGTTTTCACCCCTGTCTGCTGTTTGTCTGTGAACAAGATATCTCAAAAAGTTGTGAATGGATTGTGTTTTCACCCCTGTCTGTCTGTTTGTCTGTGAACACGATATCTCAAAAAGTTGTGAATGGAATGTGTTTTAACCCCTGTCTGTTTGTTTGTCTGTGAACAAGATATCTCAAAAAAGTTGTGAATGGATGGTGTTTTAACCCCTGTCTGTCTGTTTGTCTGTGAACAAGATATCTCAAAAAGTTGTGAATGGATGGTGTTTTAACCCCTGTCTGTCTGTTTGTCTGTGAACAAGATATCTCAAAAAGTTGTGAATGGAATGTGTTTTAACCCCTGTCTGTCTGTTTGTCTGTGAACAAGATATCTCAAAAAAGTTGTGAATGGATTGTGTTTTAACCCCTGTCTGTCTGTTTGTCTGTGAACAATATATCTCAAAAAGTTGTGAATGGAATGTGTTTTAACCCCTGTCTGTCTGTTTGTCTGTGAACAAGATATCTCAAAAAGTTGTGAATGGAATGTGTTTTAACCCCTGTCTGTCTGTTTGTCTGTGAACAAGATATCTCAAAAAAGTTGTGAATGGATTGTGTTTTAACCCCTGTCTGTCTGTTTGTCTGTGAACAATATATCTCAAAAAGTTGTGAATGGAATGTGTTTTAACCCCTGTCTGTCTGTTTGTCTGTGAACAAGATATCTCAAAAAGATGTGAATGGAATGTGTTTTAACCCCTGTCTGTCTGTTTGTCTGTGAACAAGACATCTCAAAAATATGTGAATGGAATGTGTTTTAACCCCTGTCTGTCTGTTTGTCTGTGAACAAGATATCTCAAAAAGATGTGAATGGAATGTGTTTTAACCCCTGTCTGTCTGTTTGTCTGTGAACAAGATATCTCAAAAAGTTGTGAATGGATTGTGTTTTCACCCCTGTCTGTCTGTTTGTCTGTGAACAAGATATCTCAAAAAGTTGTGAATGGATTGTGTTTTAACCCCTGTCTGTCTGTTTGTCTGTGAACAATATATCTCAAAAAGTTGTGAATGGAATGTGTTTTAACCCCTGTCTGTCTGTTTGTCTGTGAACAAGATATCTCAAAAAGATGTGAATGGAATGTGTTTTAACCCCTGTCTGTCTGTTTGTCTGTGAACAAGACATCTCAAAAATATGTGAATGGAATGTGTTTTAACCCCTGTCTGTCTGTTTGTCTGTGAACAAGATATCTCAAAAAGATGTGAATGGAATGTGTTTTAACCCCTGTCTGTCTGTTTGTCTGTGAACACGATATCTCAAAAGGTTGTGAATGGATTGTGTTTTCACCCCTGTCTGTCTGTTTGTCTGTGAACACGATATCTCAATAAGTTGTGAATGGAATGTGTTTTCACCCCTGTCTGTCTGTTTGTCTGTGAACAAGATATCTCAAAAAGTTGTGAATGGATTGTGTTTTAACCCCTGTCTGTCTGTGAACAAGATATCTCAAAAAGTTGTGAATGGATTGTGTTTTCACCCCTGTCTCTCTGTTTGTCTGTGAACAAGACATCTCAAAAAGATGTGAATGGAATGTGTTTTAACCCGTCTGTCTGTTTGTCTGTGAACAAGACATCTCAAAAAGTTGTGAATGGAATGTGTTTTAACCCCTGTCTGTCTGTTTGTCTGTGAACAAGATATCTCAAAAAGTTGTGAATGGATTGTGTTTTCACCCCTGTCTGTCTGTTTGTCTGTGAACACGATATCTCAAAAAGTTGTGAATGGATTGTATTTTCACCCCTGTCTGTCTGTTTGTCTGTGAACACGATATCTCAATAAGTTGTGAATGGAATGTGTTTTCACCCCTGTCTGTCTGTTTGTCTGTGAACAATATATCTCAAAAAGTTGTGAATGGATTGTGTTTTCACCCCTGTCTGTCTGTTTGTCTGTGAACAAGACATCTCAAAAAGTTGTGAATGGATTGTGTTTTCACCCCTGTCTGCTGTTTGTCTGTGAACAAGATATCTCAAAAAGTTGTGAATGGATTGTGTTTTCACCCCTGTCTGTCTGTTTGTCTGTGAACACGATATCTCAATAAGTTGTGAATGGAATGTGTTTTCACCCCTGTCTGTCTGTTTGGAGACAAATTGTGAGACAAATTAAGACAGAATTCGTTTGTGGGAGAAGACAAATTAATAATTTTGTCAAAGGGTCAAAGATCAGAGTCACATAAAATCATAAATTTTCATGCGATTTACTTGAAATTTTATGAATTTGCATATTGGGTCAATTAATTTGTGGACAACACAGATGAAGTACACAAAAAAGGCAACATAAAGATTTATCTTTAAAAAGTCTTCTATAAAGGTATATATTGTTACGGACCGCGGATTGGATGTTATTTACCGAGCGGAGGTAACTGCGGCCGAACAGTTGTTCCCCGTTTCTTCCCGACTCACCCGATTCACCCAGACGTTGGCCAAATCGCGCTATGCCAAATCAATGATAGAAAGGACACGACGACTGGGAAAGAGGAAACGACGCAAGGGGGGTACAGTTCTCAAGACCTCCGGAGGAGGGTATAATTACAGTGGTGGAGAAAAGGGGTAGATTACAAGGCAGAGTGAGGTAAAGACACAGAAGAGATGGGCACTTAAATACAGTCTTATCAATTCCCAGACAGACCACGGACAAACGGACAAGGTAGACTTACACAGGGATTTATGGCAGGAATGGACAGGTAGGTCGATGGCACAAGGTGCACAGGATAAAGCTCGGGGACAGGATAAAGCACGGTTCCAAGATGCAGGGAGGTCTCACAGCGCTCGGCGGTGGTCTTGCTTGCTCCAAGCTCGGCACGCATCTCTGACGTCACCTCCCTCTCTCCTGCGCATGCTCAACGGGGAGTGACACGCCCTCGGCTGGTTGGTTCCGCCCCAACTGGGGCCGGTCCACCGCTTCCATTGGGTGCGGGGGTTACCGGGCTCCGCCCTTGACGAGGAGCCGACAGGGAGCCCCTGTTTGGTAACCCCGTCGAGCACATGTCCGATGGCGGCTCATTGGGAAGGCCTGGTGCCCTCCCACCATTCCTACCAACCAAGCCGGATTGAGGACGCGCACTCCCTGCGCTCGTTGTTGTTGTTGTTGTTGTTGTTGTTGTTGTTGTTGAAGAGAGCTGTGAGGAAGAGCTGCGGGGAGGTATTGGGAGGTCCTAAACTTCCTAACGGTGCCATACAATCACATTCTGGTGCAACGAAGGGTCAGAATTAATGGAAACGAATCCTTAACTGACATAGACTAAGAATAACTAGCAAGATGTCCTATAGTTGTCTACCTGAGATGCGGTGGACCTGGATGCGACATTTAATGGGGGAAATAGGGGGAGGTCGGGTCTACAGAGTGTTGTTTACAGAAAATGGGACTAGGGAATGGGGGATTGGGGAGAGTTGGGAAGTATTGAGGAAATAGGGGAATATTTACAAGCGGATATGGATGGATGCAAATCCCATATCCGCAACAATATGTTGGAACCCATCTGTGGATCGGTCCCATCGGCCGATGGGTCTGACCCATCTGTGGATGCACGAGAAATGACAATGCAGACCCATCGGCCGATGGGTCTGCGCCATCTGCGGATGTGTTGTTCACCTTGAAGGTGAACCCATCTGTGTTTCCTATGCATCAATGGTGGATGAGTATGTTTATTTGAACCTAAAAATAAGCAATTGATGTCATAAATGTTTATAAAGCAGTCTGTGACATGTGGTTTAATCTGTTAAACATTTAAAAATCATCTCTGTTAAATTCCTACCACATGTAATTCCAATGACTGTGTACCTGATTGAAGAGCACCATTCTGTCAACACATTCCTTCAAGGTGAACAACACATCCGCAGATGGCGCAGACCCATCGGCCGATGGGTCTGCATTGTCATTTCTCGTGCATCCACAGATGGGTCAGACCCATCGGCCGATGGGACCGATCCACAGATGGGTTCCAACATATACTATAAAGTATATAAAGTATATACTTATACTATAAAGGTATAAAGGTATCTTCTATAAAGGTTTCTATAAAGGTATATACTATAAAGTATATAAAGTATATACTTATACTATAAAGGTATAAAGGTATCTTCTATAAAGGTTTCTATAAAGGAAAAGCAAGCAGCAAATCAGCGAAATGGGGAAACCACTGAGAGCAGACAATATGTCGACTTTACATTTGCAATGATATTGTGGCGGACACGAAAGCTCAATGGCGTGAGGGCATCATTCCGCGCACCAAGTGGGCGGCGGCCACGCCCGAGGGGTAGGCGTGGCCGCGGGATATACACCGGGCGCGCAGCCCGGAGCGCCAGTGCTACAGTTGAGCTCTTATAATAAAGACTCTTGAACTTACCGCATTGTCCACTTCCTCCTTGTTATACAAGTAGCGCGCGTAGCGCCGCGCTTCATTGGTGACCCTCCGACGTTGGATCAGCCGTCGCTGACCGACCGAATACGCCATCGCCATGGCAAACAACGTGGTTACGAACAAACTCCCCGAGTTCTGGGAGGCGCAAGCTGAAGTATGGTTCCTGCAGGCAGAAGCCCAGTTCCGACTTCGAGGCATCACTGTGGACGAGACCATGTACTGCCATGTGGTCGCCTCCCTCGGGCCCCGGCACGGCCGTCCGCGTCGTGTCTGTCCTGAGGAACACACCGGCCGACGGCAGGTACGAGGCGATCAAGCGTCTCCTCCTCGCCACGTTCGGCCTCACGGTGGACGCCCGGGCCGACCGCCTCCTGGACCTCCCCGAGCTCGGTGACACGCGACCGTCGGTCCACATGGACCACATGCTGTCATTGATGGGCGACGAAACCCCGAACGCTCTATTCCGGGCGTTATTTCGACGCCAGCTGCCGGCACGAGTATGCCTCGCCTTGGCCGGTTCTGTGACGACGGAACCCCGAGCTCTCACTGCCGAGGCCAAAAGGTTCTTGGCGGCTTTGGACACGCAGGCGAGTTTCGGCGCGGCCGTCGCGAATCCCCAGGCTGACCCTGATGCTGATGCACCACACCTCGTGGCTGATGCTGATGCACACCTCACGGCCGCCGCCACGCCCCGCCCACCACCGCCGCCGTGGAGAAAACCGCGGCCTCCGCCGCCTTCGCTGCAAACTTGGTGTTTTTTCCACGCCCAGTTCGGCCACAAGGCTCGGCAATGTCGCCCGCCGTGCTCATTCGGCAGGTCGGGAAACGCCCGGGCCGGCCCTCGGTAGTGGCACTGAGCGCCGGCCGTTCGAACAGCCTACTGTTCATCACGGACACCTTATCCGGGCACCGTTACCTGTGCAACACGGGAGCGCAGGTGAGTGTCGTTCCCACCGGTACGTCCGACAAGCAGTCCGCAGGCCGGGGCCCCGCGCTGCTTGCTGCCAACGATACGTCCATTCGCACGTACGGAAAACGCCGCCTTTCTCTGCGGTTCGGAGGGCAGGTTTTCCGGTGGTCATTCGTCACTGCCGACGTGCCTATGGCACTGCTCGGCGCGGACTTCCTCTGTGCCAATGGTCTGCTGGTGGACGTAAAGCACAGAAGGCTTGTCCAGGCTGAGACGTTCAGCTCACTCGCATGCGCGCTGCCCGCCTCGTTGAGCAGCTCCCAGAGTGGCTCATCGAGCGGCTCGCCGAGCGGCTTGCTGAGCGGTTCGTTTCCGGCCAGGTTCATCTGTATGCTTCCGGCAGCGAACGAATTCACCCGCCTCCTCGCTGGTTTCCCGGCCCTCATGCGGCCCACCTTCTTGGCGGGGGCCGTCAAGCATGGGGTGGAACACCACATCCCCACCGCCGGGCCACCGGTCTACACCCGGGCATGCCGCCTCGAGCCGACGAACCTCGCGGTCGCGAAAGCGGAGTTTGCTACGCTGGAGCGGCTCGGCATCGTGCGGCGCTCCAAGAGTGCTTGGGCGTCGCCGCTCCACATCATGCCAAAGCCCGGTGGGGGATGGCGACCGTGCGGGGACTACCGGCGCCTCAACGACGCCACCACCCCCGACCGCTACCCCGTCCCCCACATTCAGGACTTCTCCGCCCAGTTGGCGGGCATGTCCTTCTTTTCGAAGGTGGACCTCATACGCGGCTACCATCAGGTGGCTGTCAGGCCAGAGGACATCCCGAAGATGGCGGTCATCACGCCATTCGGACTCTTCGAATTTCTTCGGATGCCCTTCGGTTTGAAGAATGCGGCTCAGTCGTTCCAGCGACTAAAGGACAGCATCTTGCGCGATTTGGATTTCGTCTACGTCTACATGGACGACATCCTCGTCGCCAGCGCGTCCCGCGAAGAGCACCTACACCATCTCCGCACGCTCTTCGAACGTCTGGGCCAGCATGGCCTCATCGTGAACCCCGCCAAGTGCCGGTTCGGCATCGCCGACATCGACTTTTTGGGGCACCGCGTCACCAGGCACGGGGCCGTCCCCCTACCGGCCAAGGTGGAGGCGGTGAAGGGGTTTCCGCGCCCCCGCACGATCAAGGGGCTCCAGGAGTTCCTGGGCATGGTAAACTTTTACCATCAGTTCCTGCCCCGCATCGCCCAGCTTCTGCGCCCCTTGCACGAGGCCCTCCGGGGCAAGCCGGGCAAAGGTGACGTTACTTGGACCGAGCAGATGGACGCGGCGTTCGCAGGCGCGAAGCTTGCCTTGGCTAACGCCACTATGCTCGCGCACCCGGCGCCCGATGCACCGATCGCCCTCACCACCGACGCCTCGGACTACCCGGTGGGCGCGGTGCACGAGCAATGGGTGCGTGGTGCTTGGCAACTGCTGGCGTTCTTCAGCCGGCAGGTTCACCCGCCCGAACGCCGCTAGAGTACCTTAGACCGTGAGTTGCTCGGGCTTCACCTGGCGGTCAGGCACTTCCGCCATCTGCTCGAAGGCCGTGCGTTCACGGCCTTCGTCGACCACAAGCCACTGGTCTTCACGATGGGCAAGGTCGCCGAGCCGTGGTCGGGCCGGCAGCAGCGTCACCTCTCGGCCGTTTCCGAATATACAACGGACATCCGGCAAGTCGCGGGGAAGGACAACCCGGTGGAGGATTGCCTTTCCCGGTTCGTCGCCCACGCAGTCCACCTTGGCATCGACTATGCCCAGATGGTGGCGGACCAGGCCGCCGACCCCGGCGTCCAGGCCTTGCGGACCGCCGTCACGGGCCTCCCCGTCACCGAGGTGCCGTTCGACGGCACGGCCCTCTTGTGCGATGTCTCCCTTGGGCGGTCTCGCCCCATCGTGCCCGCGGGCTGGCAACGCCAGGTTTTTGACACCATCCACGGCCTGTCCCACCTGGGCACGAAGGCCTCCCAGAGGTTGGTCGCCGCCAAGTTTGTCTGGCATGGCCTCCGGAAGGCCATCCGCGGCTGGACCAGGACGTGCCTCGCGTGCCAGCGCGCAAAGGTGCAGCGGCACACCCAGGCCCCATTGGCCCCATTCAGGGTGCCGGAACGTCGGTTCGACCACGTGCACGTGGACCTGGTGGGACCTCTGCCCCCCTCGCGGGGTTTCACCCATGTCCTGACAATGGTGGACCGCACCACCCGGTGGCCGGAGGCCGTGCCTTTGGCGGCGACGACGGCGGCGGACGTCGCGCAGGCGTTCATCGCCACCTGGGTCGCCCGGTTCGGCACCCCCTCAGATATCTCGTCCGACCGCGGCCCCCAGTTCACCTCGGAGCTCTGGGGGGCGGTCGCGGGGGGGCTCTTGGTCCAGCTGCACCGAACCAAGGCCTACCACCCCCAGGCCAGCGGCCTGTGCGAGCGGTTCTACCGCTCGTTGAAGGCCGCGCTCCGGACCACCCTCCGCGACGGCGGCTGGGTCGACAGGCTCCCCTGGGTCCTGCTGGGCCTCCGGACGGCGCTCAAGGACGACCTGCGCGCATCCGCGGCGGAGTTGGTCTTCGGACAACCGCTGCGGGTGCCGGCCGAGTTCCTCACCGACCCCACGGCAGCATGGTCCGCGGCGCAGGAGAGCTCCGCGCTGCAGGAGACAGCCCGGAGGTTCGCCCAGGTGCCGACGGCGCACCAAGGGCACCCGCCTACGCACGTCGCCCCGGAGCTTCGCACCACGGAGTACGTCTTCATCTGGTACGACGCCCACCGGACACCACTGCGGCCCCCGTACGACGGGCCTTTCCGCGTGCAGGAGACCGGGGTGAAACATTTCACCTTGGACATCGGCGGTACTCCCGACCACGTCTCGGTGGATCGCCTCAAGCCGGCCCACCTCGACGTGGACCACCCACCACCGGTGGCTCGGCCCCCGCATCGGGGCCGCCCCCCTGCGGGCAGGCCCCCGGCACCGCCCAGGACGGCCGGCACGCCGCCCCTCGGTCCTGCACCCATCCCGGGTGCAGCCGGAGGCATCCCAGCTGGCATCCCTGCACCCCGGACGCCGCCGGTCGCCAGAGGGCGCTTCGGCCGGGTCATCCGTTTGCCCCGCAGACTGGCCCTCCAGGTGCGTGGGAATTCTGGGGGGGGGGCGCGTGTGGCGGACACGAAAGCTCACTGGCATGAGGGCATCATCCCACGCAACAAGTGGGTGGCGGCCACGCCTGAGGGGTAGG
The DNA here is from genome assembly GCF_964187855.1 of Myxine glutinosa. Classification (NCBI taxonomy): domain Eukaryota; kingdom Metazoa; phylum Chordata; class Myxini; order Myxiniformes; family Myxinidae; genus Myxine; species Myxine glutinosa. Next base: position 33,678,491 of record NC_136261.1, read on the forward strand.
CGTGGCCGCGGGATATACACCGGGCGCGCAGCCCGGAGCGCGCCAGTGCTACAGTTGAGCTCTTATAATAAAGGCTCTTGAACTTACCGCGGTGTCCACTTCCTCCTTGCTATACAAGTAGCGCGCGTAGCGCCGCGCTTCAATATAGTTTAACATGGCGGATGTTCGATTGGAGTTCCAAACACGACGTTTGGTTGGTTTTGTTAATTTTGTAGGTGTGGCGGACACGATGGCGCTGGCGCGATGTCATCATTCCGTGCACCAAGAGGGTGTCGGCCACGCCCGAGGGGTAGGCGTGGCCTCGGGATATACACGGGGCGCGCATCCCCGAGCACCTCAGTGCTACAGTTGAGCTCGTATAATAAAGACTCTTAAACTTACCGCGTTGTCCGCTTCCTTCTTGTTGTACAAGTAAGCGCGCGTAGCACCGCGCTTATTGGTGACCCTCCGACGTTCTGGTCAGCCGTCGCTGACCACCCGAACCCGCCACAGCAATGGCAACCAACGCGGTCCAACTTAAACTCCCCGAGTTCTGGGAGACGCAAGCCGAAGTCTGGTTCCTGCAGGCAGAAGCCCAGTTCCGACTTCGAGGCATCACGGTGGACGAGACCAGGTACTGCCATGTGGTCGCCTCCCTCAGGCCTGGCACGGCTGCCCGCGTCATGTCGGTCCTGAGGAACCCACCGGCCGACGGCAGGTACGAGGTGATCAAGCGTCTCCTCCTCGCCACGTTCGGCCTCACGGTGGACGCACGGGCCGACCGCCTCCTGGACCTCCCCGAGCTCGGTGACACGCGACCGTCGGTCCGCATGGACCAGATGCTGTCGCTGACGGGCGACGAAACCCCGAACGCTCTATTCCGGGCGTTATTTCGACGCCAGCTGCCGGCACGAGTACGCCTCGCCTTGGCCGGTTCCGTGACGACGGAACCCCGAGCTCTCGCTGCCGAGGCCGACAGGTTATTCACGGCTTTGGACGCGCAGGCGAGTTTTGGCGCGGCCGTCGCGCATCCCGAGGCTGACCCTGATGCTGATGCACCACACCTCGGGGATCCCGAGGCTGATGCACGCCGCGTGGCCGCCGCCACGCCACGCCCACCACCACAGCGAAAACCGCGGCCTCCGCCTTCGCCGCAAACCTGGTGCCATTTCCACGCCAGGTTTGGCCACAAGGCGAGGAATTGTTGCCCGCCGTGCTCCTTCGGCAACTCGGGAAACTACAAAGCCGGCACTCGGTAGCGGCCCTGAGCGTCGGCCATTCCGGCAGCCTTCTTTTTATAATGAACACCGTGTCCGGGCGCCGTTTCCTATGCGATACGGGGGCACAGGTGAGCGTTATCCCTGCCTCTACGTCCGACAAGCAGTCCGGGGGCCGGGGCCCCGCATTGCTTGCCGCGAATGGAACACCCATACGCACATTCGGGAAGCGCTGCCTCTCCCTGCGGTTCGGAAGGCAACGCTTCGCGTGGACGTTCGTCACCGCTAGTGTCCCCATGGCACTGCTCGGTGCGGATTTCCTCTGTGCACACGGGTTGTTGGTAGATGTGAAGAACAGACATCTCGTCCAGGCTGAAACGTTCAGCCCGCTTGCTTGTGCACTGAGCAGCTTGTTGAGCGGCTCACTGAGTGGCTCACCGAGCGGCTCGCCAAGCGGCTTGCTGAGCGGTTCGGTCCCGGCGAGATTAGTTTGTACGCTTCCGGCAGCGGACGACTTCACCCGCCTCCTCGCCAGCTTCCCGGCCCTTACGCGGCCCACCTTTTTGGCGGGGGCCGTCAAGCACGGGGTGGCCCATCACATCCCCACCGTCGGGCCACCGGTCTACGCCCGGGCACGCCGCCTCGAGCCGACGAAGCTCGCGGTAGCTAGAGCGGAGTTCGCTATGCTGGAGCGGCTCGGCATCGTGCGACGCTCCGAGAGTGCTTGGGCGTCGCTGCTTCACATCGTGCCAAAGCGCGGCGGGGGATGGCGACCGTGCGGGGACTACCGGCACCTCAACGACGCCACCACCCCCGACCGCTACTCCGTCCCCCACATCCAGGACTTCTCCGCGCGGTTGGCGGGCATGTCCTTCTTTTTGAAGGTGGACCTCATACGCGGCTACCATCAGGTCCCCGTCAGGCCGGAGGACATCCCGAAGACGGCCGTCATCACGCCGTTCGGACTTTTCGAATTTCTTCGGATGCCCTTCGGTTTGAAGAATGCGGCTGAGGCGTTCCAGCGACTAATGGACAGCGTCTTGCGCGACTTGGATTTCGTGTACGTCTACCTGGACGACATCCTCTTCGCCAGCGCGTCCCGCGAAGAGCATTTTCACCATCTCCGCACGCTCTTCGAACGTCTGGGCCAGCATGGCCTCATCGTGAACCCCGCCAAGTGCCGGTTCGGCATCGCCGACATCGACTTTTTGGGGCACCGCGTCACCAGGCACGGGGCCGTCCCCCTACCGGCCAAGGTGGAGGCGGTGAAGGGGTTTCCACGCCCCCGCACAATCAAGGGGCTCCAGGAGTTCCTGGGCATGGTAAACTTTTACCACCGTTTCCTGCCCTGCATCGCCCGGCTCCTGCGCCCCTTGCACGAGGCCCTCCGAGGGAAGCCGGGCAAAGGTGACGTTACCTGGACCGAGCAGATGGACGCGGCATTCGCAGGCGCGAAGCTTGCCTTGGCTAACGCCACCATGCTCGCGCATCCGGCGCCCGATGCACCGATCGCCCTCACCACCGACGCCTCGGACTACGTGGTGGGCGCGGTGCACGAGCAATGGGTGCGTGGTGCTTGGCAACCGCTGGCGTTCTTCAGCCGGCAGCTTCGCCCGCCTGAACGCCGCTATAGTACCTTCGACCGCGAGTTGCTCGGGCTTCACCTGGCGGTCAGGCACTTCCGCCATCTGCTCGAGGGCCGTGCGTTCATGGCCTTCGTCGACCACAAGCCACTGGTCTTCGCGATGGGCAAGGTCGCCGAGCCGTGGTCGGCCAGACAGCAGCGTCACCTCTCGGCCGTTTCCGAATATACAATGGACATCCGGCACGTCGCCGGGAAGGACAACCCGGTGGCGGATTGCCTTTCCCGGTCCGTCGCCCACGCAGTCCACCTTGGCATCGACTATGCCCGGATGGCAGCGGACCAGGCCGCCGACCCCGGCGTCCAGGCCTTGCGGACTGCCGTCACGGGCCTCCACGTCACCGAGGTGCCGTTCGATGGCGCGGCCCTCTTGTGCGATGTCTCCCTTGGGCGGTCTCGCCCCATCGTGCCCGCGGGCTGGCAGTGCCAGGTTTTTGATGCCATCCCGGGCATCCTGTCCCACCCGGGCACGAAGGCCTGCCAGAGGTTGGTCGCCGACAAGTTTGTCTGGCATGGCCTCCCGAAGGCCGTCCGCGGCTGGACCAGGACGTGCCTCATGTGCCAGCGCGCGAAGGTGCACCGGCACACCCAGGCCCCATTGGCCCCGTTCACGGTGCCGGAACGAAGGTTCGACCACGTACACGTGGACCTGGTGGGACCTCTGCCCCCCTCGTGGGGTTTCACCCACATCCTGACAATGGTGGACCGCACCACCCGGTGGCCGGAGGCCGTGCCTTTGGCGGCGACGATGGCGGCGGACGTCGCACAGGCGTTCATCGCCACGTGGGTCGCCCGGTTCGGCGCCCCCTCGGACATCTCATCCGACCGCAGCCCACAGTTCACCTCGGAGCTCTGGGGAGCTGTCGCGCGGGGGCTCGGGGTCCAGCTGCACCGAACCACGGCCTACCACCCCCAGGCCAAAGGCCTGTGCGAGCGGTTCTACCGCTCGTTGAAGGCCGCGCTCCGGGCCACCCTCCGCAACGGCGGCTGGGACGACAGGCTCCCCTGGGTCCTGCTGGGCCTCCGGACGGTACCCAAGGACGACCTGCGCACGTCCGCGGCGGAGTTGGTCTTCGGACAACCGCTGCGGGTGCCGGGCGAGTTCCTCCCCGACTCCACGGCACCATGGTCCGCGGCGCAGGAGCGCTCCGCGCTGCAGGAGACAGCCCGGAGGTTCGCCCCGGTGCTGACGGCGCACCACGGGCACCCACCTACGCACGTCACCCCGGAGCTTCGCACCGCGGAGTACGTCTTCGTCCGGCACGACACCCACCGGACATCACTGCGGCCCCCGTACGACGGGCCTTTCCGCGTGCTGGAGACCGGGGTGAAACATTTCACCTTGGACATCGGCGGTACTCCCGACCGCGTCTCGGTGGATTGCCTCAAACCGGCCCACCTCGACGTGGACCACCCACCGCCGGTGGCTCGGCCCATGCATCGGGGCCGCCCCCCTGCGGGCGGACCCCCGGCACCGCCCAGGCCCGCCGGCACGCTGCCCCCCGGTCCTGCACCCATCCCGGGTGCAGCTGGAGGGCATCCCAGCTGGCATCCCTGCACCCTGGACACCACCAGTCACCAGAGGGCGCTTTGGCCGGGTCATCCGTTTGTCCCGCAAACTGGCCCTCCAGGTGTGCGGGAATTCTGGGGGGGCGCGTGTGGCGGACACGATGGCACTGGCGCGGTGTCATCATTCCGCGCACCAAGAGGGTGTCGGCCACGCCCGAGGGGTAGGCGTGGCCTCGGGATATACACGGGTGCGCAGCCCCGAGCACCTCAGTGCTAGTCTACAGTTGAGCTCGTATTGAAGGAGCGGCGCTCCAACGCGAGTCGAAAGAATTGACGCGACCAAAGACGGAATTCGTCCGAGTTGCTTTATTGAAACAAAACAGCTCAGGTATTCTGACAAAAGCCCGTTTATCGGGCAGCAATATATATACACATTTATGTCGGGAAGTTTGCCCGGCAAAAGCTATACCGGGCATGCCCGGGTGTCAAGGGCGAGCCTTGGAAAGGCGAGTCTGGACCTGCCCGGGTGTGTTTGGCTGCGGCCTGGCAAGTCGAGGCTGGGCGTGCCCGGGCGCTCTGGACGAGCACTGGAAAGGCGATAGCGGGCATGCCCGGGAAAGATGAGACCGGGCGTGCCCGGGAGAGGCGCGTCTGGCCGTGTTCTGGCCGGTGCAAGGCGATTGTGTGCATCCAGCGGTAACCGCTACACACGCCCCTCCAGAATCGACCTGCACCGGCAGGGTCAATTTAAGGGGGGTCCGGATGACCCGGCCGAAGCGACCCCTGGAGGGTCGTGGGGAGGGGTCCGACGTGGTGGTGGGTGGTCGAGCGGGGGGAACTGTGGACGGGGGGCGGCCTCGCCACGGAGGAAGGGCCAACCGTGGTGGTCGGTCGACGTCCATGTGCGCCGGTTTGAGGCGGTCCACAGAGATCCGGTCCGACCGGCCGCCAACGTCGACGACAAAGGACTTGTCGCCCCGTCGCAGGATCCAGAAGGGCCCGTCATACGGCGGCCGGAGTGGCCCCCGGTGCGCGTCATGACGCACAAAGACGTACTCCGCTGCGCGAAGCGCCGGGGGGGACGTAGGACTGGGGGCCACCGTGGCGGGACGTTGGCACGGGGGCAAATCGGCGGGCGGCCTCCTGGAGGTCCGAGCGCTGGTGTGCGGCGGACCAGGAACTGGTAGCGTCGGGCACGAACTCGCCCGGGACGCGGAGCGGCTGGCCGTAGACGAGCTCGGCGGCGGATGCCCGGAGGTCCTCCTTGGGGGCTGTGCGGAGGCCCAAAAGGACCCACGGCAGCGGGTCGGTCCAACCTTCGTCCTGAAGGCCGGCCATGAGTGCGGCCTTCATGGAGCGGTGAAACCGCTCGCACAACCCGTTGGCTTGGGGGTGGTAGGCTGTGGTGCGGTGCAGCGTGACCCCCAACGAGCGGGCGACCGCGCCCCAAATTTCGGATGTGAACTGTGGGCCGCGGTCGGACGAGATGTCCGCCGGTGCGCCGAAGCGCGCGACCCAGGTGGCGATGAACGCCTGCGCCACGTCGGCGGTGGTGGTGGAGGTGAGGGGCACGGCCTCCGGCCACCTGGTGGTCCTGTCCACCATGGTGAGCAGGTGGGTGAACCCCCGCGATGGGGCCAGGGGACCCACCAGGTCCACGTGGACGTGGTCGAAACGCTGTGCAGGCACGGTGAAAGGTGCCAGCGGGGCCTGGGTGTGGCGGTGGACCTTGGCCCGCTGGCAGGCCGTGTAGGCTTTGGCCCAGTCGCGGACGTTCCGTCGAAGGCCGTGCCAGACGAAACGCGCCGACACCAGCTTCTGAGAAGCTTTCCGGCCCGGGTGAGAAAGGCCGTGGATGGAGGCGAAGATGCGGCGCTGCCAGGAAACGGGTACGATGGGGCGAGGCTGGCCCTGGGAGACGTCGCAGAGCAGGACGGTGCCCGCGAAGGGGATGTCGGCCAGGCGGAGACCCGTGTCCACCGCCCGGAGGGCCTGCACCGAGGTGTCGGTGGTCTGGTCGGCCGCCATGAGCACGAAGTCCACGCCGAGGTGGACCGCGTTCGCGCTGGCCCGAGAAAGACAGTCGGCCACAGCGTTGTCTTTGCCGGCGACGTGCCGGATGTCCGTGGTGAATTCCGACACGGCGGAGAGGTGGCGCTGCTGGTGGGCCGACCACGGCTCCGTGACTTTGGCCATTGCGTAGACCAACGGCTTGTGGTCGACGAAAGCCGTGAACGGGCGGCCCTCCAGGAGGTGTCGGAAATGGCGAACGGCCAGGAATAGACCGAGCAGCTCGCGGTCGAACGTGCTGTATTTTAACTCGTTCGGCCGGAGCTGCCGGCTGAAAAAAGCGAGTGGCTGCCAAACCCCGTCCACCCATTGTTCATGGATGGCGCCCACCGCATAGTTGGAGGCGTCCGTAGTGAGGGCGATGGGCGCGTTGAGCACCGGGTGAGCCAGCAGCGTTGCGTCGTCGAGGGCCCGTTTTGCGCTCGCGAAGGCCGCGTCCATGGCCGCGGACCAAACGATGTCATGCTTGGCCGGCTTGCCCCGGAGGGCCTCGTAAAGGGGCCGCATGAGCTGAGCAGCGCGTGGCACGAATCGGTGATAAAAATTCACCATGCCGAGGAACTCTTGTAGGGCCTTGATTGAACGGGGACGCGGGAACGTGGTGATGGCCTCGACCTTGGTCGGCAGCGGCACAGCCCCGGTCTTGGTGATGCGGTGGCCCAAAAAGTCAACGGTCGTTGTGCCGAAGTGGCATTTGGCCGGGTTGACAATTAAGCCATGCTCGCTGAGGCGACCGAACAGTGTTCGGAGGTGGAGGAGGTGCTCGGCGCGGGACGTGCTGGCGACGAGGATGTCGTCCAGATAGACGAAAAGAAATGGCAGGTCGCGCAGCACGCCGTCCATTAAGCACTGGAACGCCTGGGCCGCGTTCTTGAGGCCAAACGGCATCCTCAAAAATTCGAACAGGCCGAACGGCGTGATGACGGCCATCTTCGGGACGTCGGCCGCCCGGACAGGTACCTGGTGGTATCCCCGTATCAGGTCAATTTTGGAAAATATGACCCGTCCCGCCAAACGGGCAGAAAAGTCCTGGATGTGCAGGATCGGGTACCTGTCAGGGGTGGTAGCGTCGTTGAGGCGGCGGTAGTCGCCACACGGGCGCCATCCGCCCCCCGGCTTTGGCACGGTGTGCAGTGGTGAGGCCCACGCGCTATTGGAGCGCCGCACGATGCCGAGGTGCTCCAACGCGTCGAACTCGGCCTTTGCCACAGCGAGCTTGGCCGGGTCGAGGCGGCGGGCCCTGGCGTAGACCGGCGGGCCCGTAGTGGGTATGTGGTGCTCGATCCCATGCCGCACTGCGATGGCCGAAAACGTCGGCCGTGTGAGGGCCGGGAATTCCGCGAGCAGGCGAGCGAACTCGTTCGCCGTCGGGAGGGCGCACGCCAGTTCGGTCGGCGCGGAGCTGCTCATCGTGCACGCCAGGGAGCTGAAGGTCTCGGCGTTGACAAGGCGACGACGTTTGACGTCGACCAGCAGCCCGTGCGCGCAGAGGAAGTCGGCGCCCAGCAAAGCCATGGGGACGCAGGCGGTCACAAAGGTCCACTGAAAGCGCTGGCTGCCGAAGCAGAGGGTGACGTTGCGTGGGCCGAAAGTGCGTATGGCCGAGCCATTAGCAGCGACCAAAGAGGGGCCGCAAACGGCGTCCCGCCTGTCCTGCTCGGAGGTGGGTATGACGCTCAGTTGGGCGCCGGTGTCACAAAGGAAACGCCGCCCTGACGCTTTGTCCTGAATAAAAAGCAAGTTGCCCGAGTGGCCGGCGCTCATGGCTGGGAATGAACGCCGGCCCGGCCGTTTCCCGACTTGCCGAAAGTGCACGGGGGTCGGCACGTCCGAGCCTTGTGTCCGAACCTGGCGTGGTAATAACACCACGCCTGGTCAGGTGGAGGACCCGGCCGTCGTGTTGGAAGCGGGCGGTGCGGTGTGGCGGCCGCCAGTTTCACCGGCAGTTCGGCCTCCAACCGCGCAGGGCGCTCGGGCGTCGTGGGCATTGCCTCAGACGGCGGCAGGCTCCAGGTAGCCGCGCCGATGTGTTGGCCCGCCGAGGAGATCTTATCGGCTTCCCTGGCGAGGGCGGAGGATCGGTGATCGACGTGCCAGCCAGGGCGAGGCGTACCGGGTGAGGCAGCTGGCGAAGGAACAACTCGCGGAACAGAAAATCCGGAGAGTGCTCACCGAGCAACGAGAGCATATAGTCCATGCGCTCGGACGGGCGCGTGTCGCCGAGCTCGGGCAGGTCGAGCAGGCGCCGTGCGCGTGCCGCCGGTGAGAGGGCGAAAGCGTCGAGGAGGAGCGTCTTCAGCGCGTCATACTTGTCGGCAGCCGGCGGGTGCTCGAGGAGGCTCAGGGCGCGGGCCACTTTGGCGGAACCGAGCGCTGCCACGACATGGTGGAAGCGGGTGTCGTCCGCGGTGATGCCTCACAGGGCAAACTGGGAGTCTGCCTGGGCGAACCAAACAGCCGCGTGAGCCTCCCAGAAGGTAGGCATTTTAAGAGTCACTGCCGTGTCCATGTCGGTAGGTCACCAGTGAAGGAGCGGCGCTCCAACGCGAGTCGAAAGAATTGACGCGACCAAAGACGGAATTCGTCCGAGTTGCTTTATTGAAACAAAACAGCTCTGGTATTCTGACAAAAGCCCGTTTATCGGGCAGCAATATATCTACACATTTATGTCGGGAAGTTTGCCCGGCAAAAGCTATACCGGGCATGCCCGGGTGTCAAGTGCGAGCCTTGGAAAGGCGAGTCTGGACCTGCCCGGGCGTGTTTGGCTGCGGCCTGGCAAGTCGAGGCTGGGCGTGCCCGGGCGCTCTGGACGAGCACTGGAAAGGCGAGAGCGGGCATGCCCGGACGCTCTGGGCGAGCCCTGGAAAGGCGATAGCGGCATGCCCGGACGCTCTGGGTGAGCCCTGGAAAGGCGATAGTGGGCATGCCCGGACGCTCTGGGCGAGCCCTGGAAAGGCGAGAGCGGGCATGCCCGGGAAAGACGAGACCGGGCGTGCCCGGGAGGTTCGGGCGTGCCCGGGAACAGTGAGTCCGGGCATGCCCGGGAGAGGCGCGTCTGGCCGTGTTCTGGCCGGTGCAAGGCGATTGTGTGCATCCAGCGGTAACCGCTACAGTATAATAAAGACTCTTAAACTTACAGCGTTGTCCGCTTCCTTCTTGTTGTACAAGTAAGCGCGCGTAGCACCGCGCTTCATAGGTACATTAATGTAACTATCTATGAATACAATGAAAGTATATCGCACAGAAATGTGAGCTCTGTCTGCTGTAAAGAAGCCTGATTAGAGTTCAGCAAGCACTCTAATTAAATGGGTGATAAGGAACGGCTGGCTTGGCAAGCGATAGCAAGCTGATTCCTTCTGGTTGAAATGGCGGATGAATTTTAAAAACAGATCACAGGTACAGTGGCTTGGCACCCTATCCCATGGAAGTATGAATTAAGTTATCACTTATTAAGTTAAATTAAAAAAAACTAACCCCAGGATGAAAATGACAGCCTCGCTTAAATAAATGCATATGTACACTCAGTTATAAAAATCGCTAGAAATGGTACATTTTGTCAGGTTTCTCTCCAGATTTGGACGTTTATTTAGTCTACAGCATCCAATCCTCATATCCGAATCCAGATTTTGATGATATGCTTCAATTATGTAATGATTTATTATTCAGTTAAATAAAAAAACAACTAATCCCAGAATGAGAATGACAGCCTCGCTTAAATAAATGCATATATACATTTAGTTATAAAAATCACGAGAAATGGTAAATGTTGTCAGATTTCACTCCAGATTTGGACATTGTTTAGTCTACAGCATCCAATCCTCATATCCGAATCCAGATTTTGATGATGTGCTTCAATTAGGTAATGATGATTGTGTTTCCAAGGCAAGGCACGTTTGAGTAGGCCGCAACAAAATGGCGGCTTTAGAACCCAGCCAGGTGCAGTGGGCTGACCAAGATGGCGGGCCGCCATATAGGTACACCACCACATCGGGTGTTTTTATTATGAGCACCTCGTTAATAATCTTCAAAAAGGGTGTTATAAGTTATAACACACCCAAACACCCAGTTTTCATCCTTGCAATTTGTTGGAGGTCCAGGTGTGTGCATGCAAAGTTTGCGGCCATTAGATTTTATGGTTTTGGAGTTATGGAGGAGACAGACGGACGGACGGACACTGCCTTTTATTATTATACATATTATGACTCGACTGCAAAGTCGCAATGAGCCGGCGAAGCCAAAGCCTCTATTTAACTTTTTCGCAATTGTTTATGCATACATCCGCATCCGCAAGATGGCGGCCTCCATGGAGCGATTTGGTGCGTTAAAGCTTCGAAATTCTCAAAGGATCCAGCATTTACTTCTCAAAAAGGGTGTTATAACACACCCAAACACCCAGTTTTCATCCCTGCAATTTGTTGGAGGTCCTGGTGTGTGCATGCAAAGTTTGCGGCCATTAGATTCTATGGTTTTGGAGTTATGGAGGAGACAGACGGACGGACGGACACTGCCTTTTATTATTATACATAATATGACCCTACTGCAAAGCCGCAATGAGCCGGCGAAGCCAAATCCTCTATTGAACTTTTTCGCAATTGTTTATGCATACTTCCGCATCCGCAAAATGGCGGCCTCCATGGAGCGATTTGGTGTGTCAAAGCTTCGAAATTCTCAAAGGATCCAGCAAAATCTGGCTTTTCAACATAATACGCGTTCATTCACAACACCGGCTTCGCCGGCTATAAGTAGATGTAAAATCTACACGTTCCATTTTAATGTACGGGTTGGGGGGAGGAAAAGGGGAATGTGGCTCCAATGAAGATTTGCTTCCTTGTTAACCCCACACTTTGTGAATAAAATGTGGGAATATTGTAATCGGCTCTCTGTCCCTCTGTCTGTCTGTCTGGCTGGCCTGTTATTGTCTCCTAATCTGTTGTGCAGAAATTCACCAAACTTGATAGTTATGATCACCACATGACAAGAAGGTGCAAGAGCAGTATCATTTTGGCTGCGCCCCCTGGGGTGGGGTCAAATGGTCAAATGCCAACAAATGCAATTTGGCACATTTTAAAACATTTTTTAAAATGAAATTTTGTTTCTGCAATCAACATTGGGGGAAGCATGAAATATGTAACAATTTTTTGGATTTGACCCCTGGTTCATGCCCCAGACGGTAGGGACTTGGGGTCAAAACAGGGGGGAAAATGGACTCTAAATTTGATATTTGATCATTTCTGGTGGAATTTTTTGCTATCTTTCAACTTCGCTTTCGGTGGTAAGCATGGGGGATTGCGATGGCGTACCATTGACTACGCTGTAGTGTTCTTTATTATGATGAATTCATCCATCATAATCTCTGTTTCCACTTCTCCCCAGCTCCCCAATTCTCCCAAAATCTTTCGACCGCAGGAGATGTCAAAGCTGAGTTTTTGCATCAAGATGGATTAATAACAACAATGGATGATGGGCTGAACGACGCACTTGAAAATAAAGTTTCTCAGCTGGGAGAACATGCAATGGGGCCAATTGTGTCAGCAACGTCTCTCTCTACTTACTCAGGTGAACAGGGCTGTGGTCTCGAATGCTGATTGGGTACATACACAGCATGATTGAGTAATAATTTGTTTTTGGGCTCGTTTCAAGAGAATACAATGGAGTTTTGACACATTTAGCGTGTAATGGCATTGCCACGGCTACAACGCAGCACTCCTACCTGGTTTTAGTAGTGTTGAATAAACAAAGGGTTCTGGTCTTGAAACAGAAGATTAAACAAAAGGTCCCAAAACATGCTGGCCTACTATTCATGAAAGATATCATGTGTCGCTATGTCGGAGCTATGTTCTTTAACATCCCCAATCAAATTGAAGACAAGATGGGTGGCTTATTCCCCCAACAGAATATTTTGTGCTCTGAAGTGAAAAGCCCCCATTGAGCATTAATCAAATATGGCGGAGTTGACTTATTCTAACCCGTCGGAGATCAAATGCAGATTATACAGCGCAGTGGTGAACAAGTTATCAACTGAGCTTTCCTGCAACCGCCATTTTTAATTCATTTTTTTCTCCCTTCTTTTATATCAAATTCAGATTGTTATTATAAGAGAGGAGTAAAAGCGTGTTTTGTCCATTTTAGGAGGAGGTCCTGTGCAACTGTGGCAGTTTCTTTTGGAGATCCTCACAGAGTCTGCGAGCCAGGACGTGGCGAGGTGGACAGGCCGAGAATGGGAATTCAAGCTCTTGAAGCCAGATGAGGTGTTAATTTTAGAATTTTTGCAGCTAACGAACCACGTCATTGCTCTTTTGTGTACAAAGTCGAGGATCGTGGATGAGCGAGAATATAGAATGGAACAGGATGTACCGGAACAAAAGGAACAGTTGAAAGAGAGGGAGGAAACACATCAACAGCGAAGTTAAGGGACAACATGGAGGGAGACTTGGAGAAATATGGGAAGTAGGGTCTGTGGAGAATAATAAGGGGAATAAGGGAGGATGCACAGGGTAGACAAGATGGATACAGAAGCAAACTTTCAGGAAGGAAAAACTGGGGATTTGGAAAGAGGTGGATTTGGGTAGGGTTAATAGGGGTAGAAGTTATTTTGATTCAATCTTGCCCACTATTCATGCCTCCTCTCCTCCTAAAGGAAGTTGGAGAGAGGGACATTGTTTTTCTGGCATTTCTTCTTTATTTTCCATCTTGATGAAGCGGCATTTACATGGAAGAAAGGAATTACAATTGTACGCAATTCCTTAATTCCTGAGCTAATCATTTTAAAATTTGCAATCTATTTAATTTACTTTCATCCAATACACCCAGATTCTTATCATATTTTCTGTCTAATCTGGCCCCACGCCAGGTCTGATATAAAGGGGTCAAAGGTGAAACATTAAATATCACACCTTTTGCCTCCCCATTCCCTTGTATAAGAGTCCATAGAGATGAAAATTGGCGCAACAGGTGCTTTCAAACATCCCCTATAAGAATGCCTAAAAACATTTTTAATTCGAGTATCTTTCAGGATTTTATTTGCAAAATTAAGGTGATTGACCTTCTAAATATTTATAATTATACCCCAGACAAGATTTGGCACAAAAATACCTTTTCACAACCACTACAGACTAGAGCAGGTAAACACTGCTATGGTGTCTTAGTTTTTTTCATTTGGCAAAGGGTTATGTGCTCACGTATATCTAAACGATGGGTGTCGCGGAAGTCTATTTTTTCAAATTGGCTACATTGACTTAATTGTGGTCTGGTCTGACATTTGACCTATTTTTGGTAAGTAGTATAGCTTGATTGTGAACTTGACTCTGGAGCCAGCCCAAAGGGGAGAGCAGTACTCCATCAAGATGAAGATGAAGACATTTGTGGGTCTAGTTATGTTGAACTTAAATCAAGTATAGCATTCAAATTAACATGCAAAGAGTATTTAATCGATTGGGAGGAGCTATGTATATCCATTCTGCTCTCCTGAAGGCTATTGATATACACCCTCCCACTGTCTCCGATTGGTGGTACTCATGTTTCTCTGAGTTATGCTGGCTGCACTCAGTTCTGCACCACTGTCCAACTGGCTCCTCTTGGCACTCTTTTAAATGTGCATCCAGAGGACATTGGATGTTGGAGAAGCTTATTGAGTTCACAGTGGCTCATCAACATCCTCACAATAAGTTGCTCGAACATTGCTTGCACCTTATTGCCTGCACCTTATTGCCTGCCTCTAAACTGGGCGTTCCGCTTGACATCGTCAGTTGATGTACGTAAAATTTCCCACTGTGTGGAATTGCCAAAAAGCGCCCCGCTTGCCACAAAGAGGAGGTGAGCTATTGCCGGCACCCTGAGCAAATTACAAATTCCTGCTCAAATTTACAGGGGCCCTGCATCAGCGATGCTCACAGCAAACAATGCTACCCACAGTCGGGAGCTGCACCGGAAACATGATTTTCAAAGAACTGTAGGTCTGACGATGTACTGCCACCTGCTGATAGTCCAATAGAACAGCATTGAAAGTACATTTAAATCTATTGGAGGACCAAAACCAGCCAATAATTCAGGCAGCTGGCTAACTATTCAACTGAGCAATATTTTTGTTGTCAATGATGATATATATGATGACATGTATGATGATATATATGATGATACACTGCATTCAGAAAGTATTCAGACCCCTTAACTTTTTTCACATTTTGTTATGTTGCAGCCTTATGCTGAAATCGTTGAAATTCATTTTTCCCTCATCAATCTACTCTCAATACCCCATAATGACAGAGAGAAAACAGGATTTTAGAAAGTTTTGCAAATTTATTAAAAAGAAAAAAATGAAATATCACATTAACACAAGTATTCATACCCTTTGCTATGACACATGAAATTTAGTTCAGGTGCCTCCCATTTCTCTTGATCATCTTTGAGATGTTTCTACACCTTGATTGGAGTCCACCTGTGGTAAATTCAATTGATTGGACATGATTTGGAAAGGCACACACCTGTCTATATAAGGTCTCAATGCTGACAATACGTATCAGAGCAAAAACCAAGTCATGAGGTCGAAGGAACTGCCTGCAGAGCTCAGAGACAGGATTGTGTCGAGGCACCGATCTGGGCTTAATGGCAGAGGGGCCAGACGGAAGCCTCTCCTTAGTGAAAGACACATGAAAGCCCGCTTGGAGTTTGCAAAAAAGGACCTAAAGGACTCTCAGACTGTGAGAAACAAGATGAAGCAAGATGATGAAACCAAGATTGAACTGTTTGGCTTCCATCTGGCCACTCTGCCATGAAGCCCAGATCGGTGGGGTGTTGCAGTGATGGTTGTCCTTGTGGAAGTTTCTCCCATCTCCACACAGGATCTCTGGAGCTCAGCCAGAGTGACCATCGGGTTCTTGATCACTTCTCTTACCGAGGCCCTTCTCCCCCGATTGCTCAGTTTGGCCGGGCGGCCAGCTCTAGGAAGAGTCCTGGTTGTTCCAAACTTCTTCCATTTAAGAATTATGGAGGCCACTGTGCTCTTGGGAACCTTCAATGCAGCAGACGTTTTTTTTGTAGGCTTCCCCAAATCTGTTCCTCGACACAATCCTGTCTCTGAGCTCTGCAGGCAGTTCCTTCGACCTCATGGCTTGGTTTTTGCTCTGATATGTATTGTCAGCTGTGAGACCTTATATAGACAGGTGTGTGCCTTTCCAAATCATGTCCAATCAATTGAATTTACCACAGGTGGACTCCAATCAAGGTGTAGAAACATCTCAAAGATGATCAAGGGAAATGGGCGGCACCTGAGCTAAATTTCAAGTGTCATAGCAAAGGGTATGAATACTTATGTCAATGTGATATTTCAGTTTTTTCTTTTTAATAAATTTGCAAAACTTTCTAAAATCCTGTTTTCTCTTTGTCATTATGGGGTATTGAGTGTAGATTGATGAGGGAAAAAATGAATTTAAACGATTTCAGCAAAAGGCTGCAACATAACAAAATGTGAAAAAAGTGAAGGGGTCTGAATACTTTCTGAATGCACTGTATATTTGAAGCATATAGCTAATTTGGTAACGATTTTGTACCCCTTTTTGATCCTCATTCTAACGTTTTACATTGTTTCTGCTGAAGGTTGCACGGCGCTGGGGAGAGCGCAAGAACAAGCAAACTATGAACTATGAAAAGTTGAGTCGAGGCCTGCGCTATTATTATGACAAGAATATTCTGCGAAAAACCCCAGGGAAGAGATATACCTACTGTTTTGTCTGTGACATATCGGTGAGTACAACCTGCTGATTCCTCCTGTTTGTCAAATCCATTTCCTTTGTACTCGTCTTGTCTTCCTCGTCCTATGCCATCTATCAGCCACTTTCCTTCTTAAAAGGTGAAACGAAGGAAGCATATTGGTTGGCGTTATTGTTTTTGCAAACAAGTAAAGCCACTTGAAGCTTACATTTTCCAAATGGGATCTCAAACATAAGCTAGCCATGGTGTGGGCAGATATCTTAAACTATTTTGACCTCACATTAATCAATCCTCTACTTACAAGTGACGCAGACTCAGCTTCTTTCCTCCAACATTTCATAATATCTGTTGCACTCAAGTTGTTTCCAGCAAAAATGCTGTCTTCCATGAGATAAGGAAGCATATATATATATATATATATCAAGATATATATATCAAGATATATATATATATCAAGATGTCGGTAGACTTCTTATGTAGGAATGGCCCGGACATTCCATTGGCTCCTGGACACCATAAAGTACTTTTCTTCCATGCAATATAAATGCTCAAAAAATATACCAAGATAAAACTTATGAACCTATAAATTACCTACCAGTCATCTTTGGATAATTTTGCATCCAATAGCACATTAAACTGTTGGACATCATCGCTGAACTATAAAAATGAGAGACATAAAAATGCCCGATTCTTCTTCTTTTCTGACAGACTAACTCAAAAAAAATTTAATCGACAAACTTGTTTTAAACATGAATCTACTGCATTTTATAATGAGAAAGTGCAAACTGATCGAAATTTTAGAAGCTTGAAATTATTCCACGAAAAGTACGCAAAACCGCATTTCTTTGCAAAGGAATAGAAAGGGATCATAGGGGTGGGCCCGACTACGGCTGTCAATCAGCCTGATATGGGCGGGGCCGCCAGGCACATTTGCCCAAGGGCCAATCAGACCTATATAGGTATAACTTCCGTATATATAGGTATATATAACTATATATATATATATATAGGTATATATACTTCCGTATATATAACTATATAGGTATATAGGTATAACCTATATAGGTAACTCGGATATAAAACCACTTTTCGTACTTGTGTTAGTGTTGGAAAACCACTTTTCGCACTTGTGTTAGTGTTGAAAAACCACATTTCGCACTTGTGTTAGTGTTGAAGAACCACTTTTCGCCCTTGTGTTGGTGCAGGAAACCACTTTTGCACTTGTATTAGTGTGGAAAAAATACTTTTCGCACTTGTGTTAGTGTTGAAAAACCACTTTTCGCACTTGTGTTAGTGTTGAAAAACAACTTTTCGCACTTGTGTTTGTGCAGGAAACCACTTTTGCACTTGTATTAGTGTGGAAAAAACACTTTTTGCCAGTGGAATATTATGAGGGTTGGAATATAAAGTACATACTATGAAATCTTAGTGCTGAGAATGAGAGTATGTCTTTCTATGAAGTTGAGTTAAATGTCCAATTGATATATATACATATATATGACACAGTCAGAAGTAAAAGCCCAAGTTGGGAAACTGTTGAATGCTTATCTGGGATTTGAATGTCAAAGGATGGGTTTTCTGTTGAAGTGGAACATGGCAAGCGGCAAACTATGGAGGATGGAACTTGGAAGGCCAACAAGCCAGAAAATTGAGCTGTCGGAAAAGGGTGGACGTCAAATTTACAAATTGACAATTCCAGAAATAACAAGTAAAAATAAAATTGTCGTATGGGTTATACATGTAGATTTACTTGAGTTTTGGTTGATGAGAGATTTCCTGTACCAGGTTAGCTGGAAGATTGACGAGTGGGGTTTTGACGGTTGCAGTTTGAATGAAGAGAATTCACTTGGGATCTGAATGCCTCGGAAGTTTTTTCTTCCATGCTAAATTGGTGACACCGACATGATCCAAATGGATGGACAAGGAGTTACAATCGTGCAACCAGTCGCCGGGAACGAGCAACCAGCCATGCTCTTGCTGGTCGCTAAAACCAGCTTCATCTGTCGCAGCGGTTTCAATCAAGCTGCCGCCATTTTCGCCAAATGAACCGCAGCGGTGGGTTGTGCAAGTCAAAGCGCAATTCATTCGTCACCTGGAACGTCCATTACTATCGAGTCGATGTAGTTTAAATTCATTGTTGGCTCCTTGTCACCAGAATATGTGATGGAGGTGAGAGATATGTTAACACAACCTCCAATAAATAACCCCTACATAATTTTGAAGGCCATGCTCATAAAGCGCATGACTCACTTTGAGCACTGCTGTTTCCAACGACTCCTTACAAATGAAGACCCACACAACTACTGCGTCATGTATAGCAGCTTCTCAATGACCACCATGCCCTCTGTTGATCTTCCTGTTGACCAGTTGCTCCTTCTCGAGTTGTTCTTGCAACGCACCTCCCACATTTGCATGACAGTTGAAGCTAATGTAGAACTGGTACTACCCACCGCTGCGGATCTGGCTGATAATCTCATTGACACCGTTACACTGACCGTGGCTGGTGTGACACCTCCACCACAGCACGCCGCACAGCTACATTTTGAAATGGCGGACCTTAAGAAGCCCTCTGTGGACCACCATGCCCTCTGTTGATCTTCCTGTTGACCAGTTGCTCCTTCTCGAGTTGTTCTTGCAACGCACCTCCCACATTTGCATGACAGTTGAAGCTAATGTAGAACTGGTACTACCCACCGCTGCGGATCTGGCTGATAATCTCATTGACACCGTTACACTGACCGTGGCTGGTGTGACACCTCCACCACAGCACGCCGCACAGCTACATTTTGAAATGGCGGACCTTAAGAAGGTCCTGGAGCTCCATGCCATGCAACACCAGTCATGCTCGTCTTTATGTGCCCGTTGTAGGAACAGAGAGAGATGCCATATCTCAAGCTACTGTTCGCCTGCACCTGCCATAAACACATGAACACTCCAGATTGGTGTTGTACTCATGCTCGTCAGTGCAATGTACCATCCTCGTACCGGCAGCAGAGACATGATGAAGCCCACAACTAATAGTGATGAGTTAACCTAGGCCATACGTCAATCGTCATCTCTTCGTCGTAGATCGTACCAGCAGACTTCATTCTCTTGTGGATACAGAAACAGAGGTGAGCATTGTGCGACCGTCTGCATCTGAACGGAAAATAGACAGGAGTTACAGGAATATTCATTACATGCAATCAACAACAGTGCTATTGCTACCTTTGGAGAGCTATTCCTCCACCTTGATTTGGGTTTACGTCGCTCATTTCCGTGGGTGTTTATTGTTGCCGACACGATACTCTATCCTAGGTGTGGATTTTCTGTGTCATTTCAATCTCCTTGTCGACAACAAACATCGCCGTCTTTCGGATGCCTCAACACAGCTTAGTGTTCTCGGTAAAGCATCTACCCTTCATCGCTGAATGTCACATGTCTTCCATCCACACACCCATGCCCTCTTTTCAGAAAGTACTTTATGACTTCCCATCCACTCCCATTGGAGACAATCCAGCCCATCAAACACGCCAGATCATGCATCACATCAAGACCACAGGACTCCCTGTTTCCGCACGTGCTCACCCACTGGCACCCGAGAAATTATGTATCGCCCACCAGAAGTTTAACTACATGTTACCATGGGGGATCATAAGACAATTGGGCTTCACCGCTACACAGTACACATGGTACCCAAAAAGACACCTGGGATTGGCATCCTTGTGGGGACTTCCAGTTTTTAAACAACCCGACTGTTCCAGACAATTACCCCATTCCACACATTCAGGACTTTACCGCTACAATCCATGGCACTACAATCTTCTCCAACGTCGAACACATTTGTGCATACCATCAGATTCCCGTTAATCCAGTTGAGATCCCAAAGACAGCAGTCACCATGCCTTACCTTCGGATGTTCGAGTTCCTTCGGGTGCCATTCAGCCTACGCAATGCTGCACAAACAAACAGCAGTCAACGTTTTATCGATCAGATGCTCCAGGGATTACACTTCTGCTACGTGTATATATATATATGATATTCTAATCGTCAGCACAATCGCAGAAGAACATCAGGAACACCTCCAGTAAGTCTCCTCTTCACCATTTTGCAGGACTTCAGCATCGTCATAAAATCCCACAAAGTGCATATTTGGCATTTCCGAGTAGAATTTCCTCGGCCAATGTGTTAAAGGCTCAGGCATCTGTCCGCTCCAGGAGAAGATGCAGATTATTCGGCATTTCCCATTACCTTTTTGTCAACATAAACCGCAAGAGTTTTTGGCCTCGTCAACTTTTACCATCAATTTATTCCAAACGCAGCCACAACACTGCCACCCCTGAATGAGTTACTCACAACTTGTAAGCACCCTGAATTGTTCCGATGGGCGGAGCCAACATTGTCAGCCTTCCACACCATCAAAGATGCACTCACTCCTGATTCATCCAAAGTCAGAGGTGCCAACATGCCTGATGGTAGACGCATCTGAGGTCGCGGTGGGTGCGGCCGTTCACCAGTTCATCGATGCCAACTGACGTCCAGTGGCCGTTTTCTCTAAAATGCTGAAACAAACAGAGTGCAAGTACAGCACCCTTCAATCGGGAATTACTCAAGGTATACCTCACCATCAAAAACTTCCGCCACTTCTTAGCTGCCAGACAAATATCTGTCCTGACTGACCACAAACCTTTAATTTTCACTCTGTCCTCCCATTCGGACTCTCACTCTCCTTGCACACTTCACCAACTCAGTTATATCTCGAAATTCTCCACCAACATCCGGCATATCAAGGGCAAGATGATGCCACGACAGTACTCCCCCCTCCTCGTGCGTTAACCAAATGGAAGGTGCTAACAACATACATAGTGTTGTAGAATAAGAGATGTTGGCTATGCATGTAAAACTAAAAGTCCCAGTGTAGCGGTTCCCGCTGAATGTACACAATCGCCTTGCACCTGCCAGGACGCGGCCAGGGCGCGATCGCCATGCCGGGCTCGTCCGGACGGGCCCAGACGCGCCTCTCCTGGGCATGCCCGGACGCGCTGTTCCCGGGCACGCCCGAACCTCCCGGGCACGCCCGGTTTCGTCTTTCCCGGGCATGCCCGCTCTCGCCTTTCCAGGCCGCGTCCAGGACGCCCGGGCATGTCCAGACTCGCCTTTCCAGGACTCGCCCTTGACACCCGGGCATGCCCGGTCTCGGTTTTCCCGGGCAAACGCCCCGATATAAATGTGTATATATATTGCTGCCGGAAAAACGGGCTTGTCAGAATACCTGAGCTGTTTTGTTTCAATAAAGCAACTCGGACGAATTCCGTCTTTGGTCGCGTCAATTCTTTCGACTCGCGTTGGAGCGCAGCTCCTTCACCAGCATGATATTTGTGAGTATATTTTGCTGTTGACCATTTGTCATTGATGTGATGGAAGAATGATGAGTGGGGTTTTGACGGTTGCTGTTTGAACAAGAAGAAAAGGACATAAAATGTCATAACTAAACGGGTTTAGTAATTTTGTGGTGCGGAGTTAAAGGCTGTCAGTTGGCCATCTTGGATCTGATCTCGGGAAAATGACGTGCATATGTAACTTATCATTCATTATCTGTTTGCCAAGTTAAAACAAGATTGGTAAACGCATGTCCGAGAAATGGTTGAAGATGTGTCCAATATCGGGTTTTTTACAACTAAAATGGCCGCCAGTCTATCAGCCGGCCATCTTTGATGAGATCGCTCATTTGCTGTGCTTGTGCCAAGCTTGAACAAAATTGGACCATGCCTGTTCAAGAAATGGTTGGGGACATGTTTAAGTAACAAAATGGCCGTCAGTAGGCCAGCATGGATCTGATCTCTAAAGAAAATGGTGTACCTATGTCGGCCTTCATTATCTGTGTACCAAGTTTGAACAACATTGGTAAATCCAGGTCTGAGAAATGATTGAGGATGTGTTCAACATCGGGGTTTTTTTTACAACTAAAATGGCCGCCAGTCGGCCATCTTTGATCGCACCGTGAAACTAAATGATGTGCATATGCAATATGCATAGCATCATGTATTGTCTTTGTACAAAGTATGAACAAAATTGGTCTGTACATCTCCGAGATTTGGTTGCAGAGGCGCACACACCGGACGGACGAGACCCAATCCATAAGCCCCCGTTTTGGAACAAGCTGTCTTTAAGACAGCTGTTCGCCACCATCTCTTATCTTCCCCCATCCAAAACCTTGATCTTTTCTATCCCCGCTAATTTCACCCCAGATCCACTTTTTTGAAATACCAACTTCTTTCCTGGAAGTCCTTGTAGTATCCTTGTGTTTTATACTTCTCACAGTCCCCACCCACTTCCCACGCCTCCTCCCCCCAAGCCCTCTCCCTCCTACAGATCTCCCGATGTCCCTGCTCTCAAATGTTGTGTTTGTGTGCTTCCCCTTCTCTCCCCATCTTGTCTACCGCTCCCCTTATTATATAGCTCCCCTTATTATATACTTTGTGTGTCTGTTTTGATTTTTTGTGTGATAAATGTTAGCTCTTTCACGAGCCTCGATCCTGTATACAAATAATAATAAGAAGTCCAACGGGGACTCATAAAGAAAATTTACTGAGAATCCGAACTCTTCGAACATATTTTCTTCCATGCTATAAAGGAATGAAAATGACATGAGCCATTACTTCAGAGGAGTGGAGGGACAGTATGATATGACATGCATGTGATACTCCACAATAAGGAGGAAAAGGAGGCAAAAAGAGTCTGAGTGAGGAAAAATCTTTGTTGGCAATGTTTGTGACAATTCACCTTATGTTCATCTTTCATTTCAGAAACTCATCGACTTCACCCCTGGAGAGATGCATCAATTAATGGGAGTTGAACACGATGACATGTAAACCACTCTCAACGCCTACCATGTCTGTGATCAATTTATCACTTTCCGCAAAGACAGTATTAAATGCGATCAATGTATAATATGTTCATTTTGATATTGATAAAAACATTATAATCACAGTTTATAGCAACCATTATGATTTGAATATGCTGCTGTAAACCGATAAGGTGACGCAACTCAATTGCAAAGCCTGATATTTCTATCTGTTCCGTAACGTATCAACAGATGTTTCTCAAGATTATTTTACGAATGAAAAAAAAGAAGAAATAAATTCATTGCTATCTTGTCATACTTAACGATTGCAACAATTTTGCTGTGAAAATAAAGAAAAGTTAAAGAATGAAATGTTCAAAATCAATATTTGACACACGGGTCGAGAATAAAGTACAATGAAGATTATTTCGTTGGTGACAAATGGAACACCTTTGTTTGTCAATTCAATTTTTTTTCTGATTAAATAATTGCCATTCTACCGTATATTTTAGAATTTTAATATTTTTTGTACTTTTATATGTGAAAACAAACAAACAACATTTTGTCATAATTACTATGCTACTCTTCAAATTATTCATTATTTTATCATACTATTCATCAAATATAAAGTTATTCACTGATTTCTTTTCTCTTTCAAGCATCTGCGAATAGTTTTAATCACCTGGAAATGATTTTATTTTGAGGTTAAAAATCTTTTGCTGATGAATTAAAAAATATATGGAAATAAGTTGCGTTTCAAATAAAAATTGTGCATTTCAGGAAGTCTAAATGCATAATCTTATGAAACAAACTGGTCGACAGCATTGTTTGAGCAGACTATGCAGATACTGCTTGTCTTATTGCAATGAAACTGCTTAAATATCTATTGTAACACCCATGTCCGACATAAAACATTTGCCAACAAGAGGAAAGTCCATCATTATTTACTCTTGGTGGTGTTGGAGGTTGTTAGTGTGAAATAAAAGCTGGTGCAATTACATTAGGAACCAAAAGAGAATGATAAACACCAAACAAGACTCGGTGGTGTAATGGTTTGAGTGTCCGCTCTGAGTCTGGCTGCTCGGTGGTTCAAACTCTGGCTGAGTCATACTAAAGACTTTAAAAATGGTATGTGCTGCTTCCTTGCTTGACGCTCAACTTTTTAAAGGACAATACAAACCACCTAGTATACAGTAGTAGATCAATAATGGTGATCCTGGACCACTAGACCATCCCACATATTTACATGAGGTTTTCCCATCTACCCTCTCTCCCACCCCAAAATCTTGTCATTTTTTCTAACGCCCTCTTTTATCCCTATGATCATCAATCTACCCAGTCTATCATTAACCCTATGATCATTCGATCATTCTACCAATCTACCCTATGGTCATTCTATCATTCTGTCATTAACCCTATGATCATTCGATCATTCTACCAATCTACCCTATGGTCATTCTATCATTCTATCATTAACCCTATGATCACTCGATCAGTCTACCCCCGAATGACCAGTCTACCCTCTCTGAACGTAGAGATCAACTCTCTGCCCATTCTTTCATTGATCCAACAAATATGTTGTCATTCATCATTTTCTTTAATCCATCTATTCTTTTGCTGGATTCATCTCCGTCTAATATATTCACAAACAGAACCCGATCGCTATTCAGTCTCTGTGATTTTATAAAGTGAAAAGTTTCCCTCAATGATCGAGTCTGTGCGCCACCAGATCCACAAATCATTTTGAGATTATAACAGATGGTCTGTCCTCCAATGATGTGGGGTCCATCAAAGTTCTCAGACCATTCATAAATACTTTTCCTTCCTCATTCTAGAACTCCCATCTTAAGATTCAATCTTTGATCAGTCTTCTCAATAGGAACTCCCATTAACTTTTCTAGCAAATCAATCTGGTACTTTTCACATTCGTTATGTTTTCCATTCTTGTACCAATTTGGGCTTTTCCTCCGCTCTTTAGTTTGATAACAACTATCTTCTATCATTTATACTTTGTTAAATCCGAATGGAATACAATCAATTCCACCCTTTAAAATGTACCTTTTATCATCATAGGCACCCAATGCTTGTTTGTTTACCTCTATCGTATATATATCGTGTTTATAACTCCTAATTCCATTAATCTTCCTAAATTATCCCTTTTTAGTTTTCAAACAATTATAATAATCATCAAAATTTATAGTCTCTTTAATAGCACATTTTTAACCCCCTTTAACTTTTTGTCAGTCTTTTCAATTCCACCCACAATATATTTGTAAGCATAAGCCTTTGACCTCAATCCAACAAATTCAGCCATAACATGGCCTGCCACATGTGAAAACCCATTCACAAGTCAAATCATTACATTTCCAAAAGCACAATAATCACCCCTCAGTCTCCATAATCATCACTCACTCTCCAGTTTTCACCCTCACGACCACATCAAAACACATAACCACAACACAAAAACATACGCCACCCACAAGACACTGTGTGGCCCCCATTCCATCCCCTCACCGGCCATGTCATCACTCTCACCCGCCTCCCAACTCCAAATTACATGTACCCAAAATTTCCAAGCAAGTCCTGAAGCCTGGGACAGTACTCATCCAACACTCACCTCAAGTGCAGGTAATTTCCGGTTGGTAGGTCCAAAGAGCAATCCACCCTCAAAATCCCAAAATTTCTCATTGAGCCTATCAAATCTCTCCAAATTTCTCTTTGTGGCTCCACTATATTGGCAGGTATGTGGATACGCATCCAACGGTGATCATCTCTACACAACTACCTGTGGCCACGACAGCTCTGCACCACTACCATGCAAGGGTCATCAGGACAAGGTGAGCAGTCAAAATGCCAACATGGCCCATGAGTGTCCATAAGGGTGCGACCCACCATCCATCCTACGGCCCCCCTGCGAGGAACACGGCTGCACCAGCCCCAGCTGGCCAATGTTGTGAGCACCTGCTGCCACAACACACACTACCGCACACACAACCTCGGCCCTGGGGGAGACGGTCGCAGTGCGTGGCATTCCCCTCACGTCACCTATGCCGCCCTCTCGTCCCCCAGTCCACAGAACCGCAGCCCCCCAGTGCTCACCCACACTTGACCACACCAAGGTCCAGTCAACAGCCATGCTCCACCAGGAGACCCACCCAGAGGACATGGTCCACACCCCTCGGACACCCATAGCACCACGTTGACCCTCAACTACACAACTGCATCCCCATGACTCCGCATCCCAAATATCAGCACAGTTGCCCCCGCAACCAGTTGAAGGCTGTGTCTTGCTACCCTGTCAATTTTATCGCAGCCTCCAACACTTTGATATAACACACCTGGATCAATAATGGCGTCACTATACAGTGTCCACCATGACATTTCAAAATTCACCCTTAAATTTGCATCTAACCCTCTGATTACCCATGCCAAACATTTTTCACATTTCACTAACCTCACCAAAGATAGATGCTTTGCCATACACATGCCAGCCGAGCATGGCCCAATGGCCCATATACTCGGCTCGTTACACATCTCCCGATTCAACACTCCCATGGCTCTCTTCCCAAACCGAGAGTCCATAAATCATAACGGACCATCTGTGGAAGGTCACCCTCACACCATCACGTTCCACAGATGCCCCAATGGTTGGCTGGCAGGCTGTCTCATTCCTGTCCATTCGGTTTGACCCGAGTCCATAGACCAACACGGCATGGCAGGTCACCACATGCCGGTTGTCCCAAAGTCGCAGGGTGAGGGTGCCAGGCCACATGCCCGGGTGGTCACTACATCAGGCCCAAGCTGGCCGTCCGCGGTGCCACCACCAAAGCGCGACCCACAACACCTCCCCCTAGTGGTCCTCAATAAATTCCATCCCAGGCTTGAGAAACCACCTCGGACCCCCTGGAGGTCTTAACCCCCACCAGGGTCCGGTGACCCTGTCGGCCCGAGCCACCAGCTCGGACGGCGCCCCGATGGATAAGGGATGCAACACTCCACCAGACCCCTCATGGGACCCAGACATCCAAACGGTGGCGGAGCGCTCAACCAACCATCCCTCTAACAGGCCACACGCCCAGCCATTTCCACGTCACTCATGCACCCATCCAAACACCATTCTTCCACACGCACCACAGATGCCAATATCCAACCACAATTTACCTATAACCTCTACCTAACTCTTAAACTACCCTCCCCGGGTATTCGTGATAGGGGTCCATCCTTCCCATACACTCCCTTCGCACCGACCACTCCACTCCACAGTTTCCACCATACTCACTCCACACCATCCATTCCATACTCCATGTATTCCAGACCATTTATTCAACCATTCTCCATACACCTGTTCACTCACTTGCACACCTGTGCTCACACACCTGGTGCTTCCTGCACCCTCCTTCCTCCCAGGCTTCTTCATTCATTCAATACACTCACAATCACCTCACATTTGTCACAATACGTGACTGAATACACTTTCAACACACACACGGCACCATTCACGAGCATTGCCTCAGGCACCCAGATTTTCCCACGCTCACACACACATCTTCCCCGAGCATTGTCCCGCAATTCCTCATTTGCTCAACACAAAGATTCTCACACACACGGCATCATCTAACTACCTGGTGTCCTTCTAACTTGGTGCTCCCCGTCTTCCCTTTATACTAAGCACATACCACGTCATAAACAACCATTCTAACCTCTCTACGTCCCCGACTACCTGTACAATGTCGCTACTTACCTCTACCGTTACCTATTGTCATTTTTCTAGATCCCTATACAATTATCCAAACCCTCCCTCGGCAAGCATACACTGCTATAACCCCATAGCTATTGCTCATGTGCCCGGGTATGGGAGGGATGGCAGAGTTGCCATTCCTCCACATTGGGCATCTTCCACTATCAATTTTGCCATCAAATTCCAATTCTCCTATCCCTGCCATCGTCCATTAACTTGAGCCTCGGTGCGTCACTACATTCTCAAAGCTCGGCTTCGCCAAGCCGAGCAATGAATGCGGGTGGTTCGTTTCCTGCAGTTGGATCCGTCCGGCACTCGGTTCAGGGGAGGGGGTTTGCTCGGGCCGAGATCCCAAGGCCCACCTCGGCGCGGAGCCTTTCGGTCTCCCGCCCGATGGCCCAATTTCGCCCGGCCGGAACGCCGCAACCACAAGGGGTCGCCGTGCCGACACTTCCTACCTGCCCTCGAACCGGGCCACCCGCTTAGCAGAGCGTGGATGCGACCGTTCAGGGTGAGGCCCGGCGCGGATCGCGCATGGCGGTTCTTTTGAAACCGCCGTGATTAACATCCCCGCCGGTTCCCGCAGCACCCAAAGCCCGGCACGAACTGAGGGCTTGTGTCGGCTAAAAGTCGGTCTAACCGCTGCTCCGTTTAGCGTCGATGCTCCACGTACATACTCACACCGCTCGTTCCTCTTCCTCCTCACACATCCAGGTGTCTCCATACACTCCGTCATTGCACCTTCTCTTGCACGCCATCCAGGTACACTCATTCCGCTCACAGACTTCGTCACACACCTGACCACCGCACACCTTGGCACACACTCGTCGTTCGCACACCTCATCAACACACCTCTTTGCACCCAATCCTCGGTCACATCCTCTGTGACAACCATGGGTGTGCACTCTTCTGCACACCCGATCACGCGCTTCAATGTGCCCTCTCGCACCACCACCAACTCAAGTGTACATTCCTGCACGCGCTCAACCATTCCAGGTGTGCATTCTCTCTCACCTGCCACCACCAACTCGTGCTCCGTGTCACTCTCACCACCACACTCTGTCATGTGTTCACTCTCACTCTCGACAGCACACTCACTCCTCGGCACACACTCTTTCCTCACACACACCTCTGTTCCACACCTTTCTCGCGCACCTTCTTGCGCACTATCTCCCGGTACATACTCCGTACCACTCATGGGGGTGCATTCTTGCACACACCCGATCACTGCCGCACACCCTGGCTCACAAATACCTTCCGCACTCCCAATAGTCGGACATCCTTGCACACCTCCTCTTTCCACACACTCTGCACCTGTCGCACACCTTACCAGCGGCCACATGCACACACACACACACACACACACACACATATCCCCCCTAGCCCCCCCCCCCACACACACACACTTCACAACAACCCCGCTTTCACATTATTATTGTTTTTTCTCCATCAGTTTATCACGAGATGATGCTCAAAAAATTTCATCCTGATCGGATGAAGTTTTGTACTTGTCGAATTATGATGTCATAATGGAGGCACATATGACATAATTCACAAGGCTTATTCTCCATGGATAGTTCTTTGCAATGAGATATGTCTCAATCTTTTTGACTGCGCTTTTGGAGATAGTGAGATGTAAGAATTTTCGGTTTTCCCAAGATGGCGGCCGTACCATGTGACCTGTGACGTCATAATTACCCTCAAAAGATTATTCATGCCCAGGTGCACAATGCACATATGGTGAAAATTTCATGTCAATCCGTGTAATGCTTGCAGAAAAAGCGATTTTTAAAAGAAAATAAACCTGAAAATTGCAGAGTCAGAATTATTTATTTAGTCTGAGAAGCCAATGCGAGGTTTCTTCTTCCTCAGCCAATCAAAACTCTGTCAAATGCGATCGAGTTAAAAAAAGTCACAATTTGACCAAATCTGTTTTATTCGTTTGTTAATATACCTCAGCTATTGACAAATCTTAAATTAGAATTTTATTTGAGGTGAAAATGACCACGAGAGACCATGTCAAACGACGCGTTCAGTCTGTACATGTGATAAATAATTAAATCCACACACTCGAAGCCTCTTCTTCTTCACGCAATAACAGCTTCGAGCTTCCAGACCGTACA
This sequence comes from Myxine glutinosa, assembly GCF_964187855.1. Classification (NCBI taxonomy): domain Eukaryota; kingdom Metazoa; phylum Chordata; class Myxini; order Myxiniformes; family Myxinidae; genus Myxine; species Myxine glutinosa. The sequence continues at coordinate 33,708,297 of NC_136261.1, forward strand.
TCCAATCATCTTGAAATTTTGCACACTTGTTACTCTTCATGTCTTCTACTATAGTATGAAGATTCACATCGATCAATAAAGCGATTCAAGAGATATCCATTTTAAAAACATTTTCGTTTAATTAACGATATCTGCCAAACCACGTGACCTATAGCAAATTCCAAAAGGACATTTTAGTAGACTGACATGCTGAACAGATCTGTGAAGTTTCCCCTCTATTGGATCAAAAATGAGGGAGGAGCTAGGTTTTAAAGGTTCATGCTTAAAAACATCATAACACTGAAACCATGTGATGCATGACGTCATGCTCGCTCACTTTTTTGTTCGTCATGGGTATGCGATTCTCACTGCAAAGTTTGGCCTCGATCTGTTCAGCCGTTGCAGAGAAAAAGGGGTTTTCATGTTTTCACGAAAAACAATATGGCGGCCGAACCACGTGATCTGTGACGTCATAATTACCATTGAAATATTCTACAGACTGAGTACCTCCTATGGTGAAAATTTGATCTCAATCGGTCTAATTTTGGCAGAGAAATTCGGTTTTAAAGGATATTAAAACTTCCAATGGCACTCGCACTGGGTGACGTGGCCTGGTTGGACAAAATGGTGCGTTTCTTTTTCTTTCAACAATAAAGACTTACAGCTTCGAGACCGTACATCCAATCTTCTTGAAATTTTGCACACTTGAAACACAACTTGAATTTGCACACAACTTGAAAACACAACTTTTGCACACAACTTGAATTTTGCACACTTTTGCACACTTGAAAGCTTGAAATTTGTTTCTTCTTCTTTCAACAATAAAGACTTACAGCTTCGAGACCGTACATCCAATCTTCTTGAAATTTTGCACACTTGTTCCGCTTGATGAGAGCTGCATTGCATTAAAAATTCAAGTCGATCCATGCAGTGGTTCAAGAGTTAGAAGCTTTTTAGGATTTTCCTTCCATTATTTATTGCGGCCAAACCATGTGACTTATCAAAACGTCTCAAGTAACATTGAAACATACCCCCATGAGGAACATTTGTATAAAGCTTACACTCGATATCTTTACAAATTATGGAGGTGATACCATTTCTAGTTTATGCTTAAAAACGTCATAACTCTGAAACCATGTGACGGATGACGTCGTGCTCACTGACTTTTTTGTTCGACATGGGTATGCGATTATGCTTGCCAAGTTTGGGCTTGGTCTGTTCAGGCGTTTTGGAGAAAATGGGATTTTAGTGTTTTTTTCAGACTTTTCACTCAAAACAATATGGCGGCCGAACCATGTGACGTATGACTTCGAATTGTTTTGCATTGTGAGTTATTTTTAACGAAGCATCTGGGAAAAAAATATCGTTTTTGGGGGAGAAAAATTGTGTTTGACGAATTCTAACCTCCTGACGTTAGCATTTTTAATATACTCAATAAACATGTTATTTGTTCCCATTGCAGAGTTCTTTAGAAGGAGCCATTAATCAAATGTTTCAATTCAGCCGTTCCGGAGATATAGAGGGGCAAAGTTGAAGGTGTTTTACAAGATGACGCCCATACAACGTGACCTATGACGTCATAATTAGCATTTGAAAATTCTACGAGGTGAGCCGATCATTTGATGAAAATTTCCTGTCATTCCGACCAACGGTTGCTGAGAACATTAATTTTAAAATTTTCGGAGGTGCAAAATAGTGTGGAAGAATAATAAGAAAAACTTTGGGAATAATAATAGTGTTGTGGTTTTGAGAATAAAGGATGACCCCCCCCCCCTACCCCCCCTCATAGGTAGACGCACCGCAACATGTAGCCTCGCTGTAGTATAGTTACCAGCTGTATCGCTGTAGTCCACACCAGGGCTCTGAAAGCTATTTGGGAGTAATACGCATCATGACGTAAGGGTGACATTGTGTTTGGTCCATCCCTTCCTTCTTGGGAGGGATTATGAGACGAATTTGGAGATAGAGGGGGATATGGGAGACAAGACGTAGAGACGGATTGTAAATACAAGGGGGGCTAGGGTAGTGTAGCCAATGGTGGGGGGTACGGACGGCTAGGGACGAGCTTGCTCTGCTCCGTCTTCCGCGTCCCTCGCACCGCACCAGGCATGGTGGTGCCTGGTCACCTTGTTTTTTGTGTGCCACTGTGTGCTTTCCACTTGCTTGTTGTGCTTTGTCTCCCCCCCCCCCCCCCCCACCCCAGGCCCATTTTGGAAGCCGACCTGAGCAGCATCCATTCTGCACCCTTGTCCCGCCTGTGCAGCCGAACTGTGCAGCACCTTGCTACCATGTCCTTTTGCTGCACCCTTATTACATCTGTGCAGCTGACCTGTGCAGCACTTTGCTGCCAAATCTCTTGCTGCACCTTGCTACACTTAAGGACCACAAGCCTTGTGGCCTTGCACCTCTGCTGTGCAGCATCTTGCTGCAAAATCATCTTGCACCTTCGGACCACTTGTTGAGTGGTATTGATGCCACGCAGTAGGACCATGTGAGAACGGCCCTGCTGGCCAATGGAAAGCAAATAAAAGCATTTTTATTATTGTGTGCTAGGGATAAAGAAGTTCTGCAAGTTTAGATGGCCCTGATGCTTCAAATGGCCTGTATGCCGGTCAGGGGGCCAGCCAGTTTGTTAGACGCACACGGAAGAAGCAAGAAGCAAGATGCAAGATGCAAGCAGCAAGTGTCACATTGAGTGTTTTGTTGTGTTTTCTCTCCCCTCCAATCTTCTCTTCCAAAAAGTACAGGTCCTGGGTCATAGAATTGTAAATATATGTGCATGTAAATATAAGAATATTTCCCACCGGCTATGTGTTTAGTTTGAAAATTCCGGAAATACTCGGGTAGTTGTGGGTGTGAAACTGTTAGATAGCTGCTCAATGCAATAGGAGGGACATATTTCGTGCTAAAATTGTCGCACACATGGGTCAGAGTAAATGCTAGGGGGAACCACACCTATGTGTCACATTTAAACGTAATGGTAATTTTGCATGCCAGGCTCCACCGGTCGTTCCACTGTTGGGGTCCACTCGGGACAAGTCTGGTGAGAGAGGGGTGTAGTGTTGTGGTTTTGAGAATAAAGGATGCCCCCCCCCCCTCCCTCGTAGGTAGCTGCACCACAACATGTAGCCTCGCTGTAGTATAGTTATTTCTTAGGAAATGTAAGGTAGTCTCCTTTCCTGTGTTAGTTTTGCGTTGAGTAGGCCAGTGAGCTTAGGTGTTCTTTTGGCGCTGAAATGCCACATGCTTGGCCTGAACAAGTCTGGCAAGGCCGAAGGGAGGAGCTGCAGGGGGAGTGACCGGGAAGCGCGAGTCGCCAGTCAGAGCTCGAGCAGAGTGGCTAACCACGGCAATGGGAGGCGGAGCATGGAACATTCAGGTAAGGCCGGGGCGGAGCTATAAAACCCTGCCCCGAGCCCCCCCACGTCAGAACGCACGAGAACGCGAGTTGAGCTGGAGAACGCGCAGGAGACGTGTCAGAACGAGAGAGAGAGAGAGAGAGAGAATCACCCAGCCCCTGAACAAGTCGAAGTACTTGCAGTGAATTGCCTATTATCGTCATTGTACACAAACTTTCCCCGTGCCTTGCACTCTGCGCTGTATTAATCGCGTTTGAGAAGATGACCCGTTCCGGACCACAGACGCACGATCTCCTCCTGCCTGCCTTTTCCTGCATACGTGCCGTGACTGCCAGAGGGCCACACCGGGCGAGCTGCCCCGGAGCGACCGACGGCAAGGTGCGGTTGGCGCGTGAACTTTCTTCTTCCTTCTCCCCGAGTGAGTGAGTGGGCCCTGTGTCTGGGATTTGGTTAAAACTGTTAAGCTTCTGCTCTGTGCCCCCTTTCCTTATCCTGATCACTGTACATTATAATAAATTGTGTTATTCCTCTTATTTGACCGTTCCCGTCCCTTCCATTAATTGGCCTCGTATCGTACGAATAAAACCGCTCGAATCGGGTTCCATAAAAGTAACGGCACGAGTCACGTGATACGCACACCGCTCGGGTGTAATCGATTAGCGTGGCTTGTGCGAGGTCCGGTCCCCGTTTCCGTGGCAGCATGGGTCAAAGGTACGTGCGGCGTCGACCCGATACCCTTTTTCACGCTTGCTGTGGAAGTGGCGATTTGGCCTTGTGGACACGAAGACCCAAGGGGAAAAAGGGGTTTAATCCCCCCATTGTAACGTGGATGGGCTTCGGGAGATCCGCAACAATAGGTTACTCTCCATTTCATGGAGAGTAAACCTAATAATTGTCATGTGAAACCAAAACCACTTTCAACAGATTTCCATGAACTCTTAAGGAAAAAAACGACACTTATTACAGTATGAAAAACCAAATCTGTCTTTAAATATCATCAATAATTATTACTCAGTGTGACCCCCTTTTGCCAAGAGAACTGCCTGAACTCCATTTGGGATTGATTTCATTAATTTATGGATTATGTTTGAGTTAATCTTTTCTCAAAACTGCACTCCAGAGCATAATCAGACTCCTCACATAAATTTTATATTTCTCTCAAATATGTTCACCCTTCAGTTATTATGTTAAGCCAAAGTGTCAGTCAATAATAGCGATCATAAATTAAACAATATTGATACATATTTTCAATATTATGACAAATTGGTGTTTAAAATTGTGATTTGAGAAAGCTTGGCATCATTTTAAGTAGACTCATACCTTTGCACCGCACTATTTACATCACATACTCCACAATAAAGCTTTTATTCCTCCAAACATTTTGTCTAAGTGAAATATGTAAAGTTGCGCTCCTCCACCAGAGTGGTGTTGATGTTCCTCAGCTCTTCAAGAGAGCTGACAGACCGATATCCCAACTCAGCAAATGTCTCATGGCAAGCATTCTGCAGGAACTGAACAATGTTATAATCCATCGAAAGGCGCCAATTTTCAGCAGATTTCGCTGAGTCACGATGTGTCGAGTACACAGGGTGCCACCGAGTCTTGTCAGTCCCATGGGTGTTGAATACAATCCAATTCGTAATAATAGGCTTCAATGGCAGCCCTACAAATTGGTATATCTCTCGGGCCTTCTCCAATGGCTCTCGAGCCAGATCTTCATATCGTACAAGCATATAACGTCCACTTAACCAGGCAGGTGGTTTCAAACCCAGGTGCATTGCCGGAAGAAAGGTTTTGCACATTGATGTAGCGAGCGATGTGTCGGTGTGTGGAGGCATGGCTCCATTTTTTTTCCATGTCTTGTAGTCTTTGAATGACTGAAAAGCAGCCATTTGTGAAGAAAGCACTGCACGGGGATCTCGAACCAGGTGGATTACTTTGAGATCGAGACGTGAGTCTTCGGCCAAGAAACGAAGGTCAGCTACGTTGTTGAAGCGAACGGTTTTGAGCACCACGTGTGCACGCTTCTGGCACACTTCAGCGGCGAGTGTCAGGTTGAGATTACTGCACCTTTTAAAGCACACCGATTCGTCTTTAGCATTTTCGGCAGGACAAAGGGGTGGTGAGCATAAGGCTGTACTCGCAGCTCTCCTGAAAAGATACTTTGTCTGGTGATGCTGAGGAAAAGGCTTCATGTAGGGCTCAAGGGAGTGCAGTTCACAGTCAAAAACATTCCGAAGCAAGTCACGGAATGCCCCCACCAGAACTTTATTGTTTAACGTGCTTCCTATAGGACCAGCCATTGACCCAAAAAACGTCTCGATGTGGTAGAGCGGCTCATACAGATAAAATATATCGGGATTTTGGTTGAAAAATTGCCCGAGGAATGAGGAGCCCGATCGTGTCGTCGCGAGAATCAGAATATGCTTACGGGAAGCACTTTCCTCTGTTGGCTGGTTGTTGCTAGGATCGGGGCATGGGCAACCGAACCAGTGAGATACCTGACCATCGTTCGGTGAACAGTCGCCTGTCCCACTCGAAACGTAACAATTTTCGAATCGATAACTCCTGATGGACTTCACGGCAACATATTGAATGCCAATAGTGAGGAACATAAGGATGACCAGGATTCTCCAGGAGCACCAAATAAACTTTGATTTCTTCTCATTTTTCTGCTTATTATAAGCGATCTGCACGAAAACAAAAATGACAAAAAAAAACTTTGAATAAGAACAGCACGCATCCTTTGTTATACTGCATTGCATTCTCTATGAGAGGAGATCTATAAATTAATGATGATGAGGAGTGAAGAGTGGTGGAGGGAGGTAAATGATGAGACAACAAAATTGAGAAAAGGAAGAAAATGGATGATAAGAGTGAGAAATGAAGAAAGGAAAGAGGGCAAAAGAGTGTGGGAGAAGGAAAATAAATTGGTAAGAGGAAAGATGTCTCTTATACAAACAGTATATCTTACTATAATTCACCAAATGCCCGACCGTCTGTCTGTCTGTCCATCTGTCCATTCCCAGGTACCGCAAAAAAGGCTGAACTGATTGCAACAAAATTTTGGGTGGGTAATCCTGGGACCCCCTGGAGTAAAATGGGCTATATTGTTTTCCCAATTTCAGCTTTGGTCTCCAGCATTTTCTGGTTTGGATTCCCACCGAACGTTATTGTCCCGGGTACCGCAAAAACGGCTGCACCGATCGCAATGATTGGAGATCTCGCGAGATCTTGCCGGCGACGGCACGGTTTTTCGAAGCTGGACACATTCTCCACGTTTTCAAAGTTAAGTAATTGTTCACAATTATATTTTTGTCGAAACTGCATTTATCTTACGGTGTGTGTACATACGGTGTGTCCCCAGGAAGATTCTCTGTGTTAATCTTTCATAGATGAATCGTTTCTGTTTGCCCCGCATGTGCGGCCTTGTAGCTGAGATTTCCCCCGTCGAAGTTTGTTCACTTAAGTTCCTGCCTTCGCTGTTTTTGCTTGGTTCTAAGATTTTTCCCTTCTCCCCTGAACTTCCCCAAAGACAAAGAACAAAAAACAACAACATTTATTTCCTTTTCTCCACGTGCGCTGTTTCGTGTGCTTCTGTCCACGTGCACTGTCTCGCCCCGCCCCCATTATCTACTTGCCTTCCACCTTTTGCCCTGTTCACATGACTCGTGGTTGTCCCTCTCGGCCCTCTCCCCATTTGTATTTTTGTGAATATAAGATTGTTCTTCACGGTTCTGTTTAAATATGTTTAAACTTTCCCCATGCAGTGTTTTATTCAGTGGTATATTACAACACGCTGTTTTTCTTCCTATTTAAAAGGCTTTTTTTCAATTTCCTCTTCAACTCATTCCACTTCAAAAAAAATTCAATCTCTTATAATTCTTCCTCACTCCATGCTCTAAATTCACATTCATTCCACCCCTCCTCCATTGTTCTTAAACGGATCGCTAACTTGAAAATCACAATGAACCCAATTTGTTATAAATGTTCGTCTTTCATTAATCATCCACTTTCTAAACTCCCACCTTGCCCCTCCCCTCCAAATCTCCCCCCTTGCCCTTCCACTCCGAAACTCCCCCCTTACCCCCTCCCCTCCTAAACTCCCCCTCGCCCCTCCCCTTCAAAACTCCCTCCCAACCCCTCCCCTTCAAATTATCCACCCTACCATCCCTCTCCAATTCTCCCCCATCCCCCCTCCTCAAAGCTGACTCCTCCCCACTTCATCTCCTTTCTATCTCATACCTCCACCTCCCCAAAAAGCCTTCTACTTTCCTCTGCCCCACCCCTCTCAAACAACCCCTCACTGTGCCTCATCCCATCACCATCAAACCTTTCGTCCTCCTCATCCTTTCCTTTCTTGTAACTCTTCTGTAATCTCTGACACACTATCAACTGCTCTTCCTACATCCCCCTCTCACCCTTCATCTGACCCTACCCCTCCCCTCCCCTGTCCTGCACCCGATGCTCCCCCTCTCTCCTCACTAACGGTATGGACCTCAAACATCCGGGGCCTTTGCTCAAACCTGATTGATCTCTCCATTCAGGTTGCTTCTGACAATCCAGACTTGATCTGCTTAACAGAAACTTTCATCCTTCAAGATGTCTCTGATTCCTTAATATCTCTTCCTGGTTACTCCCTCCTCCGGTATGATAGACCTGAGTCTCGTCCTGGTGTGGGGTTACTATCTTTATCAAAAACTATCTTCCTCACTCTCTTTGCACTGCCCTCTCTCCACCCCACCCACAGGAATACCTCTGGCTACGGCTTCCTCTCCACTCTCACCTTTTGTTCATATGTGTTCTGTACCGTCCTCCAAACAGTGATCACTCCATTTACATTTTGCTGTCTGACAACATGGACAAACTTCTATCAACTCATCCAAACTCTCTCTTCCTCAGATGTGGCGACTTCAAATGTCATCATGCCAGCTGGCTGGGTGTGGGTTCCTCTCTCACCAGCCATGGCACCTCAGCAAAGGACTTCTGCGCCTCATTGGGACTGACACAATCTGTCAATTTCCTGACCCGGATCTCAGTCAATGGAGTATCTTATCTTCTAGACTTGGTTATGACAAACGTCCCTGCAAATGTCTGCTGGTCTTCTTCTGCTACAATCAGTTCTTCTGATCATGTGCATGTTAAAGTGGACATCTCTCTGGCCATTCTCAAAGAGCCTCCTCAGCGCCGACGAGTCTGGCATTTCACTCAGGCTGACTGGCACGGTCTGCAAGCAGCCATCAATCATCTGGACTGGTCTCCCATCTCTACTGCCTCTGACATCAATTCTTCCTGGGTATTCTTCCAAAGCAAACTGCTCTCTCTCATGCACAGATTTATCCCATCTCGTCTTCAGTTGTCTTACCGTTCCTCCCGTCCATGGTACACTGAATCTTGTGGTGAGGCAGTTGCCCTGAAACAACTTCCCTTTGCCTCTTGGAAGGCAAATCCAACTGAAGGCAATCTTAGTTCCTTCCACCAAGCTCGGAACAAGTGTGTGTCTACCCTCAGGAGTGCCATGAAGCACTATCTCTCCACACTCAAGAATGAACTCTCAAAGCTGTCTCCTTCCTCCAAATCCTGGTGGCATCTGGTCAAATCCGTTTCTGGTGTTTGTTCCCCGTCCATCCCCTCCCTTACCTCAAATGGCCATACAGTTGACACCGCACGCGACAAAGCCCAATGCCTCAACTCGGTGTTTGCCTCAAAATCTTGGTTCCCAAACCCATCTCTCTCTGTTCCCACCTTACCCAGTCGAACCCAACTGCATCTGGACTCTGTGTCCTCTCCTGACAAGGTGGAGAAGTTTTTGTCAAACCTCGACTCTGATTCTGCAACTGGACCAGACGGCATCAGACCACGGGTCCTAAAATCCTGCTCTCCCGCTCTATCTCACCCTCTCTCTGTACTCTTCACCCTCTCTTTTGCTCAAGCTCACCTGCCAGCATCTTGGAAATCAGGAAGCATTACCGCTTTACACAAAAGATGTGCAAAAACAGATCCTTGCAACTAAAGACCAATCAGCCTACTCCCAATTATCAGCAAAGTCATGGAATCCATCATTGCTTCGGATATCAAATCCTTCCTCTTCTCCAATGGCTTGATCTCTGATCATCAATTTGGATTCGGACCAGGTCATTCTCCTCTGGACATTTTGCTTCTGCTGTCTCCACAATGGATGGAGGTCCTCAATGCCAAACAGGAAATCAGAGCTGTCTCCCTTCACATATCACGTGCCTTCGATACCGTCTGTCTCCTAGCTCTGCTCACCAAACTCTCATCCTTTGGTATCCATGGAATTCTCCACGCATGGCTGGCGGACTTCCTCTCTAGTCGTAGTCAACGTGTGGCCCTGAATGGGTTTCTCTCATCACCTCTTCCTATTCAGGCTGGAGTTCCCCAAGGCAGTGTTCTGGGCACTGTGCTTTTTCTGGTCTTCATCAATGATCTCTATGACTCTCTTGAAAATCCTCTCTATCTCTTTGCTGATGACTCTACTCTCTATCGCTCCATTCCTTATCCATCAGATCGGCAGTCTGCAGCCTCCTCACTCTCTGCAGACCTGGACAAAATCACAGACTGGGCAAACAAGTGGAACATGTCTTTCAATCCTGACAAATCTCACACTCTTACGAGGTCTCTCCGAAAAGACCGACTGGACAACCCTCCCATCCACTTTCTGAATAATCCTCTCCAAGAAGTTCTGTCACTCAAGCTTTTGGGTCTCACTATCTGCCATGATCTTTCCTGGGAAAACCACATTTCAAATCTGGCCTCCAAAGCCAGTCGGCGACTGGGCATCCTCCGTCGTGCGAAGTCCTTTCTTGGCACACCTGAGCTCCTCACCACATACAAGGCTTTCATCTGCACCTCAATGGAATACTGCTCTCCCCTCTGGGCTGGTGCTCCTGCCTTACACCTAGCTCGTCTTCACACTGTTGAAACCAAAGCGTTCAGAATCATTGGAATCTCCCGCGATGAAGCTAACTCCGAGGGCCTTTCACTCACTCACCGCAGGCAGGTTGGTGGTCTTTCCATCTTCTACCGGTCCTCTCCGGCCTTGCCCCCCCAGCTCTCTCTGGGCTCTGTCCCCCAAATATTCCTACAGGTCGCACAAGATCTGCCTGCAACCCTCTTATGGTTAAACTGCCAAAATCAAGACTCTCTGCTTACCTTCACTCCTTCATTCCTCTTTTCTCCCACCTCTGGAACAAACTCCCTCACTCTCTTCAATCCCACTCCTCCCTCCAGGTCTTCAAAACAGCTGTTCACCACCATCTCTTATCTTCCCCCATCCAAAACCTTGATCTTTTCTACCCCCACTAATTTCACCCCAAATCCACTTTTTTGAAATACCAACTACTTTCCTAGGAGTCCTTGGTGTCCTTGTGTTTTATACTTCTCCCACCCCTTCCCACGCTTCCTCTCCCGAAGCCCTCACCCCCACACATTTCCCGTTGTCCCTGCTCTCAAATGTTGTGTTGGTGTGCTTCCCCTTCTCTCCCCATCTTGTCTACCGCTCCCCTTTTTATATATTTTGTTTGTCTGTTTGATTTGTTTGTGTGATAAATGTTAGCTCTTTCACGAGCCTCGATTCTGTATACAAAAAAAATAAAAATAATCATGAAAAAAAAATAAAGAAAAAACCATCGCTATGTTATCATATTTTTTATTTATTTCCTAACTCATGTATTTGTTGTTTGCAAATTGTACTTCCACATAACTCCTTATCCTCACCAAGCAGATAATATTCTTCTTTATGAGACTGATTAAAATCATGTCGGTCTTCTAAGTTTATTGAAAAAAACCAATTATACCCTAAATCAAGCATATCATACCCCCATGTATCTATTCGCATATTAACTATATGTCCTTCTTCATAAAATTCAATTGTAAGCAGATAGTTAAATTTAATTAGGAAAGGTGTATGGTCTGGATAACCAGGTGTTGTGGTTGTAAATTTTACTTGTTCAACAAAACGTGCTTTTTTCTTTAGGGATATATATTGCGATAAATCACTTAATCTCACCAAGTCATTCACGTCAGTAGGACCCGGATAATTGATTAATTTATAAGTATTCTTCATATTAATATTTTTACTTATACTATATTTTTGTCGTTCAGCCTGTGCCTTTGTAAAATAATTTGATAAATCAATATCCTGAGGGGATTCTCCAAAGATAGAACCATCTTTTCCAACATAAGTCATTTATATTAGATTAAAAATAACATCATAAAAATTTTTATTATTGTAGAGTTGAAATAATACATATAAACATAATTGACCACAACATTTAGAATTAATTTCTTGAACTTGAAATGTTTGATAAACACCATTCTGTAAGAATTGTATTACTTCAACAGGTGGTGGCATACCATAACTATCAAAATAATATTTATCCTGACTATTATGAATACAAACCCAATGAGAACCATTCTGTGTGTCTAAATTCATAATAATATTCTTTGTATGCTTGGACAACTTTGTTAATTCATCTCTTATACAGATTACCACATTATCAATTTTAATTTTTTACAATACTTAGCAAGTTCTACATTTGACGTTGTATTCTTTCCAAATTGTTTAAACCACTGTTCCATTTATTTATGAGAAAGATACAATCCATTACCCCGTTTAGTTAGTTTAACACCCGCTTGAGCAATAGAAGAAAGCATATCTCCAACCAACAATCTAGCTTTATCAGGTAGGCTTTCAAGTTTTTGAGCAAAATCCATAATTACACCACTTCCACTAATTTGTTTCTCCAACTCCTTGTTATGTCTTTCCAATTCTTTTTGAGCTTTTAGTTGTGCCTTCCTTTCGTAAGCAGTTTTTACCGCTGCCGAAATACCACCAGTCAATGCTCCCACTGCACTTAAACCAGCAAATAAAGGAATTAGAAACGGGAGAAATCCTCCACTCGTTTCCCTTGTTGAATATTTCTTTAACATAGGTTTTGTCATTTTAATTCTAAGTGATCCAAAATCATTTAGTGTTTTCACCTGCTCTCTTGTGAGTAAAACATCAATTCTTACTGCTCCTTTTCTTTCAATTGTATTAACATTAATAATACAAGGCTTTTGATTTTGAATACAAGATGTTAATTTATTAAGATTGATTTGATTAACATGTACCCCAGTTTCTTCTTTCCTACTCATTTATTTATGAGAAAAAATCGATGTGATATTAATCATAACACCATTATCTGTATTAATCTGCAATGCTGTTTCTTCCAAAAACAAACAATATGCATCAACTTCTTCATTCTCTCCTTTTTCAATGCATAGAGAAGTATCCACTCCATTAGACTTTATAGTTTCCTTTTGAGAACTCAGGACAATTGCGTAGATTGTATAAAGTTTTTGAAACGCAACCATATCCAAAATAGGTTCATTATTACCGTTGCTTTCACACACCTTTTGGTAAGACTTGTAGGCTTCCGCATAATCATTTTTTTCCCAATCAATTTCCAATCTATCTCGCGGATAAAATGTGCCATCAAGAGAAACCCGAAGTTGTTTCACCTTAGCATTATCACTCAGCGCATTATTCTTATCAGTACCTTCATCTCCATCTGGTTTCTTCAAAATGAGCCATAGGTATCATGGCTTTCCTTGAAGAACACCTAAATTCCAAGTGTTGGTAGTGTGTTCCAGTTTAACGTGTTGGCATCTTCGTTTAAGGTATGATACATTTAGCGGTTTCTTTGAGTTAAGTCTTCTATTCAACATCTCTTCTGTTTTAAGATTAGGAGTATATTCACTAATATACCAACACAAATCATTAATAACAAATTTATTATTTTCACCAAAAGCATTTTCAACCCCAAAAAGCAACCTATTTACATTATCATTCCTTTGTAGTTGAAATCTAATTTTAAGCCCATACAAAACTTTATCATAATCACAAAATCCAAATATACCTTTAAGGGGAACTGCTACGGTAAAACTATTCTCTGCTTTTGTTTCATCATGATACATTGCCTTCCTTTGACTATAACCAGGGTCTGCATTTGTTCCCATTGACAGATCAGGAATAAAACCTTCAACAGCTCCCTTACCCATTCTATCACTAAACGAATATAGTGTAAATTTCATCATTTCAGATGCAGCAGAGACATAATCAACCACTTCACCCTCTTGTGTTCCAATATACAAACGGACACTATCAAACATTTTTCAGAAGAAATCATTTACGAGTGTAGCATTAGTGTTATTCGCAGTCTTAGTGATTTTAAATTTACACAACAAGAAACTATCAGCTAGATTCAAGTAAGTTTGTTGATTATTTATTTCAAAACATTTTGTTCCATTTGAATTCCAGTCTGTTCCTGTTTATAGCATTTACCTTAAAATAGTCTTCCTTTTTAGTGGAGTTTGAAATGATAATCGTATCATCCAAATCATAGGTACTATCAATCGCTTCCATACTTGTATTTATATAGCATTAAAATCGTTGAAACCCTGACCCAAGTATTTGAATGATTTTTTGTGTTTCTTGTGAAGATAGTTGAGTTTTGCCTTTTTTAATTTCTTTGATTGCTTGTAATTTATGAGACTCCTTTTGAGCATCTTTTATACTCTTTATAGCACCCACAACTGAGCCCACGGCAGAAGCAGTTTAACCAATTAGGTCTTTATGTTTAAGAATGGTTGAACAAATACCCATTAGAGTATCAATTATCCCATCTCCTTTATTTCTAAATTGATGTCCTACACCTCGTTGTCTCTTAGGTTTATAGTATCCTCTACCAAGAAACATACCTTCACCCTTATAGTATGGTGAAAGGAACATGCCCTCTCCAATCCCATCTTTCGTAATTATTTTATATTTTCCCAACTCGTGTTTCCTCACAATAACCATTATTTATTTATTGTAAAACTTCACTTCGGTGAATTCTGATGGATATAATTTCTTCATTGAAAGAAATCATCCGATTATCTTGATCGGTTATCCTAAAATTTACTCTGTATATGGTTTTTCCTGACGCAGGTAAATAGACAAGATTTTTTGGTTCCATATTGAATTTATAACCAATCGGGGTTGAGTATGCACTGAATGAAAATATTGTATTTGTTCTTATTCCATCGTTATAAGCACCATCAATCAAATCACAATGAATTAATACTGAATTTATACCGGAGGATATTTGAATAACATTATCACTGTAAAACGTCCCGTTAGTTTCAATCTTTTTTGAAGAGAAACCCAATAGCTCTCTGAACGAATTTTTAATCATAAAATCAACTTTATAATTATTTTTAAGTTTAATAGTTGATTTTGAAGTGTGTTTTTGAATATCTATTACAATATTTTTTGCTTCATCACCTTGTTCTTTTATAAGGTGAGAGACTTCAGAAGATATTTGAGAAATCTCGTAAGCTCTGGGTGAAACTGTTATATTTTTATATCCACTTCCTGAATTATAACTAAACTTGTTGATTTTCTCTGTGATATTAAACAAGGTATTATAAGTTTCCATTGACAATAAAGATGCCTCATATTCTTTTGTGGGGTAGGGGAATTAGGCTGTGTAATCACTTGTCGTGAAATTAAAACTAAGAACTAGGCTTCTCATTCTTATTTAATATGTAATAAAATATCTTTGTATTGACATTTATTAATTATTTTCATGTTCATCAACTGATCTAAAATGGCGGATGCTTCATTTAAACAATTGTTGTTTCCAGCCTTCTTACTACCTAACAGCAATAATAGCCTATTAACTAATTGTGATGGATCATTTGGAAGAAAATTAACACCTGAACCAAGCTTACTTAAAGCATCAATAATATGTTTCTCCTTCTCATTCTTCTTACTTTTACCAGCATCAGAAACTCCATAATCAAGTGAGTTTAGTAAATCAATATATACCTTATCTTACGCATTTTCCATATCAAGCAGTTCCTCAAAATATTTTGAATTAGTATATCCATCTTTTGTGAGAAGAAACATTAATCTTGGAGTTAATTCAACATTTGGTTGAGTTAAACTCAAAAACATGAATTGATCATTATGTATCAATACCTTTTCTACAACAAGAATGAATACTGCTTGTTCTTCTGTTGGAATGAGACCTGCTATGGTTTTTGAATTCGTTAAATATTCATTATTTTGAAGAGCCTGCACAACATAATTAGGGGGTTGATTTACCTCCTCAAGTTTCCGAAATAATCCTTCATCATCATATTCTATTTCTCCAAGTTCTTGCTCTGTCATTTGACGAAAATCTTTGAGCATTTGAAGTTTTTTCGGAGTAAATTATATCGTGGGAACTGCAAGTGAAATCATTTGTTGAGTTTTTAAAAGTGGTCTAAAAAATTTCTCTTGTTTTCTTTCAAATGCTTCTTCACCCGTCAGTTTCTGTCTCCTTTTCTTCTTTATGTCTTCCTGTTGCTTTACAACTTTTGAAACCAACTCTTGATGTTCCTTAAACTTTCTTGCTCTTTCTTCGGTATTCATTTTCTGTATTTATTTATTGAAAAATATCATTTACTGAATTGTAAAGATTAATGGGGAAATTTTCCTTTTTTTCGTCATAATAATAGATGTGTTGAAATAAATCCTTTTCTTCAAATATTTCATCAAATTCTTTATTAGCATTAATACGAGTTGTTATTTCTTCTTCACTAATACTTGTATCTCTGCTTTTCATACGTTTGCGTTGAGTCTCATCGATATCAAAACCAAATGATAAAATCTTAACTCCATCACCACGCAAATGTTTCATAATTTGTCTCATTCCTTCAGGATTAGTTTCTAAAATCCCAAGACCATTAGATTTTAGTTTATTTAACTCACTCTTACAATGTGAATATTTTGTCGAACCAAGAGAGACCTCCTCAAATATTTGACCTTCATTCTTCAATCGCATATGTTCCTCCATTGACATAAAGTAATAATCTTCACCTTCTACTTCTCCAGGTCGCATGGTTCTCGTTGTTGTAGATACATTACGAATCACGGGATGTTTTTTAATAAAACTTGCAATCTTTTCATTTTTACTATTCAAGAACCTAGTTTTATGAAAGTTTTTTCCAGAAGCAGATTTACCCACCAGATTAATAATAATTGTTGTCATTTATATATGCAATTATCTTTAAAATAAAAACACATCCTTTAATATCTCATCTTGTTTTACAATAACATATTTATATCTTCCAGTCGTATGCTTCATATAATTTTCAAATTCCTTCTTACTACATAACGTAGAACAATTATCTCTCCAAAAATTATTTGTATCTATTGAATTTAACTTAAATAAAATAAAAGTACAGACTTGGCATTTAATATGGAATATTTTTTTTGTGGGGGTGAACTTACTTTTCAAGATGTCTTAGAACCAAAAGTTCATTGGAATTATGTTGAAATTATTCTAGATTTTGTTAATGTGACCTTCAAAAGAAACAAAAACCACATTTAACATTTCAAAACAAATAAATTGATCCTTTAAAGTGATGTAAACTGATATCGAACTCAATTCATGGACAGTACTGTGTTAAACTTCTGTATGTTTACAAAGAAGTATCTCTTTATTTTGCACATTAGCCCAATTTTTTTTTAACAAAAACAAAAGTTAAATTACGACTGGGATTACTGACAGTAAAATTACAGTTCAGTACTTCATGTAACCCCCACGAGCATTCAGGAGAGCACATACACGTTGAGGCATGCTGCTCACGAGATTTGCCAGGGTTTGGACAGGAATCCCTCGCCATGCAGTGACAATAGCCTGCTGCAATTCACGCACAGAGGTCGGCTGCTGGTCCAAGTGGTCGATTTGACGCGTTAATTCTGCCCACAAGTTCTCTATCGGATTCACATCCGGGGACATGGCAGGCCACTCCATATGCTCTACACCACGGTCAGCAAGAAAGTGTTGGATCATGCGAGCACGATGAGGCCGTACATTGTCATCTTGGAAGACAAAGTTTCCTCGAAAGGCTGCACGAGCAAATGGAAGCAATGTTTCTTCCAGAATGGCCCTGTATTTGAACTGGTTCAGGTTTCCATTCAGAACAACCAGGTCAGTTTTGCCCCCTCCATGAAAAGCAGCCCAAACGGTCACCCCACCACCTCCAGCTTGGACTCTTGGCACTATACAATCTTTCTTGTAGGCTTCATGCACTTGTCTGCGCACTCGGAAACGGCCATCTTGACGATAGACCAGAAATCTAGACTTGTCACTGAAGATCACGTGATTCCAGTGTCCTGGCTGCCAATGACGGTGCTCTCTGGCCCACTGCAATCGGCGCTGGCGGTGTTGTCTGGTCAGGCGTGGCTTTCTCAGGGGATGCCTGGAACGATAGCCTGCTTGAACCAGTCGTTGGTTGACTAGCCTTCTGGATACAGGCACATTTGTCCGTTGCTGCCACTCAGCCCTAAGCCGATTAGCTGACTTGGTATGGCCATTTCGGACTAACCGGTGCAGCTAGCGGTCATCCCTCCTTGTGGTTCTGTGGGGACGTCCTGGCCTCGGTATTGGAGTAGGGACACCCCTCTGAGCATTTCGTTTCAGGATCTTTGACACCTGACCTTGAGTGATGCCATACTGCCGAGCAATAACACGCTCTTTCATGCGGTAATTTCGTAAAGCCACCACTCCATGACAAACAGCATTGTCGAGTTGACGGACCATCTCCAGAGGAAGCGGCAATAACTTTTGGAGACGTGCAGCAGTTGTTTTCCACTAATACAGAACGCGACAACCCTTGTATACCCGACTGTGAAGCCAATCATCAAATGCACCTGTCCGTACATTTTGCCACGCCACCTGTGATATAATCCTGTTGTTGACTTGCTGCGACAGACAATCAGTGACATGGTTCTTTTAACAAATAAATCACCAAAGTGTAAAAGAAACTCACCAGATTGATATACTGAGTTAAGAAAGTAAACCCAAGTCAAGAAAAAAAAATTCCATATTAAATGCCAAGTCTGTATTAGCATTGTTTCTTATTGAGCGCCGAGGGAGTTGAAAATATGACTGACAGATAAATACAATTACAAGAAGAATGTCTCTCCCTCCTGTGTAGTAGCTATCCATTACTGTTTGGTTTCTCTCATTAATATAATCATCAAAGATAACAAGATTCTTTTTTGATTTATCTAAATCTTGAGGTGAAGGTATATCATCCATATTATCACTGAGAATACAAGTAATAGGTTGTGATTTCTTTGTTTTCTGTGTAGCACAAAATAATTGTATTATATCTTCAATATTGTAATCATTTAGTTTGTTTTGAAGTTTAAATAAACCGATAATGTCTTCCTTTTTAAGACCCGCATTAAAACCCTGTGAGAGTAGTTGATACTCGGGTTGAAAACTTGATTTCGTAAAAATTATTAAATCATCATAATCTAAAAAATTAGGATTAAGGAGCATCTTTAAAAGCAAACAGGTTTTTCCGCATCCGCTTGAACCAACTATAAGACATCTCAATGAATTTGGAAGATTTTTATGGTTATTAAATTTTATCTTATTTTCCCAAACGGGTAAAAAATCATTCATTTATATATTTTGAAAAAAGGAGATCTAACATTTTTTGAGCTTTTTTAGAAACTCTATATTTTATCCTGAGTTCAGATTTAATTTCAAAATAATCCATTATTTTATTTATATAGTGTCTTGCATTAACATTTCCTTTAAAATTATTTTGAATAATAAATATCATTAAACCCTTATTCATTTCCTCAATACGAATAGTCTCTTCCCTTGTAAGAAATGGTGTATTATCATAATAATGCTTAACATTCATCTCTCTTATTAATCTTGCAAAGTAATTCATTTTTGGTTCTAATTTAAAAGAGTTATATATATATATATTTTTTTTTTTATTATCATTAATTAAAAGATAATCACAGAATAAACATTATTTATGCGCTTTTGACTCTGTATTTAATCCCACTCTATCACAAGCTGGACAATTCTCTAATTTATCATATGGAGAGTCTGGAAATTCTAAATATCCTTCAGAACTTATCATATTTATACTATTGGGGTCACCCGTGGGAATCCCATGGGCATGGACGTGTGTGACATTTGGACATCTTGATTTAGATGCTGCACATTAAATTTTACAAAATGGTTACTGGCAATTCATCAGATCCAGAAATGGTGTAATGAACACAATTTATTTATTTCACATAATATATGACCCCTCACTCCTCTCCACCTGACACTCTACTCTCTCCACCCTCACGCCTCTCCAATCCCACTCCTCCTCACACTGCCCTCCAATACCTCCTCACACTGCCCTCCAATACCTCCTCACACTCCTCTCCAATACTCCCTCACACTCCTCTCCAACCCCTCACACTCCTCTCCAATCCCTCACACTCCTCTCCAACCCCTCACACTCCCCTCCAATCCCTCACACTCCCCTCCAATCCCTCACACTCTCCTCCAATACCTCACACTCCTCTCCAATCCCTCATACTCCCCTCCAATCGTGCCTCACTCGCCTCTCCAATCGCTCCTTCCTCGCCTCTCCAATTGCTCCTCACTCTCCTCTCCAATTGGCCCTCACCCACCTCTCCAATTGGCCCTCACTCTCCAACCCCTCGCTCCTCTCCAACCCCTAGCCCCTCTCCAACCCCTCGCTCCTTCCAACCCCTCGCTCCCCTCCAACCCCTCACACTCCTCTCCAATACCTCCTCACACTCCTCTCCAATAACTCCTCACACTCCCCTCCAATTGCGCCTCACTTGCCTCTCCGATTTCCCCGCACTCCCCTCTCCAATCGCTCCTCACTCGCCTCTCCAATCACTCCTCACTCGACTCTCCAATCGCTCCTCACTTGCCTCTCCAATCGCTCCTCACTCTCCAATCCCTTGCTCCTCTACAACCCCTCACTCCTCTCCAACCCCTCGCTCCTCAATCTCCAACCACTCGCTCCTCTCCAACCCCCCGCTCCTCTCCAACCCCATGCTCCTCTCCAACCCCCTGCTCCTCTCCAACCCCCCGCTCCTCTCCAATCCCTCGCTCCTCTCCAACCCCTCGATCCTCTCCAACCCCTCTCTCCTCTCCAACCCCTCTCTCCTCCCCAACCCCTCTCTCCTCTCTAAATATCCCTCACACTCACAATCCCTCACACTCCTCTCCAATCCCTCACACTCCTCTCCAATCCCTCACTCTCCTCTCCAATCCCTCATACTCCCCTCCAATCGTGCCTCACTCTCCTC
Organism: Myxine glutinosa; assembly: GCF_964187855.1. Lineage (NCBI taxonomy): Eukaryota > Metazoa > Chordata > Myxini > Myxiniformes > Myxinidae > Myxine > Myxine glutinosa. The sequence continues at coordinate 33,728,820 of NC_136261.1, forward strand.
TCCAATCGTGCCTCACTCTCCTCTCCAATTGCTCGTCACTCTACTCTCCAATCGCTCCTCACTCGCCTCTCCAATCGGCCCTCACTCTACAACCCCTCGCTCCTCTCCAACCCCTTTCCAATACCTCCTCACACCCCTCTCCAATACATCCTCACACTCCTCTCCAAAACATCCTCACAATCCTCTCAAATACCCCCTCACACTCCTCTCCAATACCTCCTCACACTCCTCTCCAATACAACCTCACACTCCTCTCCAATACCTCCTCACACTCCTCTCCAATACCTCCTCACACTCCTCTCCAATACCTCCTCACACTCCTCTCCAATTGCACCTCACTCGCCTCTCCAATCGCACCTCACTCGCCTCTCCAATCACACCTCACTCGCCTCTCCAATCGCTCCTCACTCACCTCTCCAATCGCTCCTCACTCGCCTCTCGAATCGCTCCTCACTCTCCTCTCCAATCGGCTTTTTCCCGTCTCGTTTCTCTAGTTTTTCTCCCATTTCGTTCTTTTTCTTGCTGCATCATGTTCAAGTTTGCATTGACGTTCGTCGACTTTTTGAGGCCAGTCCGTGGCCTGCCTTTTTTATTTTAAAAAAAAGGTAAAAAATCAAACATTTAAACAGCCTTGGACGTGCACCTTGACCCCACGGCCAAGGCACACTGTCTATCAAGACTGTCCCATTAACATTACACATGCACTTCAACCCCAAGGCTGAAGCACATGGTCATTCAAAACACATGCATCCTGACCCTGAAAGGCCAGAATGCATGGTCATACAATACCACCGTAGGTTTTAACACGAGTATCTCAACGGACTCGTTCACCCATCTCATTCGTTTTCTTGCTGCATCCTGTTCAAGTCTGCGTTCTTCATCGATTGTCTCATTCATTTTGGAAATGCAAGTTTCCACGCAATGCATGAATTGTCACGATCCTCAAGAGGAAGTGTCTCGTAATCATCAAATGACAAATGGCAAGTAAATTACATTGTGAAAATTTACGATTTCAAATAAACCTATTTAAAGTGTATGTGCACATAACTAATAAAAAAAAATGAAGAAATATCTCTCGGTAATTTCCTGAAACATATTTTACTTCCGGATAATAATGTTGAATGAAATAAGAACGAAGAAATATATGTCGTTTTTGTGACGACTGTCATCAAAAGTAAAGGTAATATATCTTAACGGAAAAGAAAAAGCGAATTTTTAATATATGTCGACATTTTCCCCGACTTATTTTAGGCGGTGTATTTTCGTGTATAATCGTAGCGCGATTTTTATACATATATCTCTGCATTTTCCTGTGTGTACGTGTATGTTCTCAATTATTTCTGACACCGAGTTTAAAACCATCGATAAAAATTAAATCAGATGGTGAATTCGAGATAAAATCGTGAGGGTGACTCAATGAATGGGCTTTATTTTACAGGCCTTTGAGAATTCATTTCGTTCTATAAACGGAAACTTTCATGGGATTCTCTTCCCGTTTTTTTTCAACCGAGTCTAAAACTATGTTAGCGACTTAAAAATGAAATGATATATCGAATTAGAGTTGAAATAAACCTGTGTGAGAGAGAAAGACAGCATGGGCCTAACTAAACAGGCCTCAAAACTATTCGAGTTAATAAAATGGTGGATATTTGTTTACATGAAGCCTCTCCAAGAATGGGTGGAGCTACTCTGCAAACGGAGTAAGCCACACCCCCGGACGGACAGACAGACAGACAGACAGACAGACAGAATCACCGTAGCCTATTATAATATAGATAGTAAAACTTTACTTAAACTAAACGGAAGTTTATTAGGTAATAAATAGAAATGTTTCAAAACGCAAAAGCAAAATTTCAATCAATCTCCTCATCAAAAAAGGGAAATGAGGAATATTGCACTCATGTAAAATTGAACAAAGATAAATATAAAAATTTATGGATTAAACCTATTAATGAAAGATAATATGAGTTCACTTATCTCATTCGAAGGTAGAGCATTTTCTCTCATTGAAAAACAATCAGTTTGTGTTATTATTACAAAAGTTTCACCGATGTTTATGGAGATCTATCGTAAACTTGAAGAAGTAATGAAAGATGAAAAAATCTTTGATACTCTTACCGAAAAAGAAGATAAAACTATTAGTCTTAAACAAGGTGAAATCTCTATATTCTTTAATAACATAAAAAATATTGATCTCATTAAAATGAGAAATGCAAATGTTCTCGGTGAATTCTCATTTAGATCTATCGTAGTTAATAAAAATTTAAAAATTACTTTTATGTTAGAAAGTATTACAGTAGTATCTACTAGTGAAAAAAGGTATATAGATATAGATGGTAATATTAAGGTTTGTACACAAGTGTAAAAGCACTTTATTTTATAAGCCTGTAAAAAAAAAAAGGCACTTTACTTTAAGCATAGAAACAAGTATAAAAAAGGCACTTTGTTTTAAGCACTGAAATATCTCTAAATTGTTTCTATATAAATATGGATTATTGCAACGTTTGTGAATGAAAATATGAATAGCACAAAAAACATTTAGAAACTAATAAGCATACATTTAATCTACTTAACCTACTAGCTCCTATTCAGAAGGAAACAAAACACTGTGATGTCTGTTATAAAAATATCCTTAAGAAAAGCTTTGAAAGACATCTTAAAACAAATCAACATTTAACAAATTTTATCACAACTAAAAACTGTGATGGTGCATTCAAAGGACATATTAAAATAAGTCTTTGACTTCAAACTTCCCCTTTTCTCCCGCCTCTGGAACAAACTCCCCCACTCCCTTCAATCCCACTCTTCCCTCCAGGTCTTTAAAACAGCTGTTCACCACCATCTCTTATCTTCCCCCATCGAAAACCTTGATCTTTTCTACCCCCGGTAATTCACCCCAGAGTCATTGCAGTGTTCATATGTTTTATTCCTCTCCCACCTCCCCCCAAGTCCTCCCGATGTCCCTGCTCTCAAATGTTGTGTTTGTGTCCTTCCCCCTCCCTCCCCATCTTGTCTGCCGCTCCCCTTGTTTTTTGTGTTTTGTGTGTCGGTTTGTCTTTTTGTGTGATTAATGTTAGCTCTTTCACGAGCCTCGATCTTGTATACAAAAAAAAAAAAAAAAAAAAAAAAAAAAAACTTCCTGAACCAAAGTCTATAGTTGATGCAGTAGAAATAGTTAAACCTGCTGTTCAAACGTTGATTGAAAAAACACTAAAAGAAATGAAACCACTTAAATTTTATATATGGGAGTAAAATTAGAAATGTCAAAAGATGGAGGAGTTATAGACACATCATACATGAGAACTGAGCTATACTTTATATCATCATATCAAGATTTTAAAACAACGGGAGTCTATGATGAACTTATTAAACAAGAACAAGATGTGGATAATTCAATTGCAGGAAGTGGATTCAATATAGGAAAAATTATTTTCATTGACATTCATATTCTTAAATCAGATCCTCTAAAAGCTTCTTCTTACATTGATTTACCTAGTGTTATCAAAAATAGAAAAGCAGTTATCAATATCAAAAATAAAGACAATAAATGTTTTCTCTGGTCTATTCTAGCACATCTATATCCACAGGATAGTCATGTTGAAAGAGTATCTCATTATAAAAAAATATGAGAATACGTTGAATACAAAAGATCTAAATTTTCCAATGACTTTAAATGATATTCCTAAATTTGAAAAGATGAATAATTTATCAGTTAATGTTTATGGTCTAACAGAAACAAAGAACGTTCTGGTTTTAAAGATTTCTGAAAATTGTAAAAAAGATCAAACTCAGATTAATCTCCTATATTTTAATTCAGAGAAAAATTCACATTATCCATACATCAAAGATATTACAAAATTAATAAAACCAAAAGTATGTAAAAGAACAAATAAAATATATATTTGTATGCGTTGTCTTAACTTCTTCCATACACAAGAAAGATTAGATAAACATTCAAATTATTGTGGTGATCATAAATCAACGGTAATCAATATGCCTAAAGAAGGCTCAACGATCACATTCAAAGATGAAAAGAAAACGATCAAACATCCGTTTGTAATATATGCTGATTTCGAAAGTATTCTAGAAAAAATAGATACTACTTCTCCAGATCCAAAAGAATCATACACAAATAAATATCAAAAACATACTCCTTGTGGTTTTTGTTATTATATCAAATCATCCGTTGGTGATGAATATAACAAGTTAGAGGAGTATAGAGGCTCAAATGCCCCAGAGGAGTTTGTGAAACGACTAGAAAAAGACTGTGTTCGATTAACCAAGATAATGAGAGAAACCAATAAACCAATGTCCTTGACGAGTGAAGAGAAAAGGGAATTTAGAAAAAACAATGTCTGTCATATTTGTGAGGAGAAAATTGGTGAAGGCCTAAAGGTTATAGATCATTGTCATCTCACTGGTAAATATAGAGATCCGGCTCATCAAAGTTGTAATATTAATTATAAACTCCCCTCTTTCATTCCTGTCTTTCTTCAAAACAACACTCATTATGATACGCATCTATTTATTAATGAACTTTCAAAGACATGTGGAGACATTTCAGCAATTCCTAACATGGATCAGAAATACATTTCATTCACAAAAACAATTCATACATCTCCTATAACTCATATCAGATTTCTTGATACATTTAAATTCATGGCAAGTCCATTGGCCAACTTGGTTCAAAATCTAAAAGAGTTTCCATGTCTTTCAGAGTATTTTTCAGATAAAGATTTACTAACACAAAAGGGAATTTACCCCTATGATTATATGGACTCATTTGAGAGATTCAATGAAACACAACTTCCTTCAAAAGAAAATTTCTATAATAAATTAAACAATATTCATATATCTGATAAAGATTATGTACATGCACAAAATGTTTGGGAAAAATACAACATCAAGAATCTTGGTGAGTATCATGATTTGTATCTCAAAACTGATGTGCTTTTATTGGCTGATGTATTTGAGGCATTTAGATCTGTTTGTTGTGTTGGATATGGATTGGATCCTGCTCACTACTACACAGCGCATGGATTGGCTTGGAGCGCGATGCTGAAAATGACTAAACAAGATTTGGATTTGATAACCGATGTTGATATGCGTTTGATGATTGAAAAGGCTAAAAGAGGTGGAATTTCATAAGACTGCTCGAGTAGATATGCAAAAGCAAATACCAAATATCTTCCAAATTATGATTCAACGAAAGAGAGTTCTTACTTGATGTACTATGATGCAAACAACCTGTATGGTTGGGCAATGTCTCAAGCTCTTCCTTATGGAAAACTTAAATGGGTAAAGGAAAAAGACCATAAAAAGGTTTTGCAAGATGTATGTATCTCTACACAAAAAGAATTGGATGATTCTAAAGTCGGTTATTATTTTGAGGTTGATTTTTAATATCCAGAAGAACTTCATAATAAACATAAAAATCTACCAAATGTTTGTGAGAAAGAAAGTCCAAAGAAAGAATGGTTGAGTGATTATCAACAATCATTTGATATAAAAGATGAATCAACAGAAAAATTACTTACTACATTATATAACAAGAAAAATTATGTTCTACTCCAAAGAAATTTGCAACAATATTTATCAGAAAGTCTAAGAGTAGAGAAGATCCACAGGGTTCTAAAGTTCAATCAAAGTCATTGGCTAAAGGGGTACATTGATTTTAATACACAAAGAAGAACAGCCTCAAAAACAGATTTTGAGAAAGACTTTTATAAATTGATGAATAATGCAGGCTTTGGTAAGACTATGGAGAATGTAAGGAAAAGACAAAACATTAGACTTGCAACATCTTGGGAACATGCATCAAAATTAATTAATAGACCGAGTTTTATTAGAGCTGAGGTCTTTACTGAGAACTTTTGTGCGATCCATTTCGTTAAAGAGAGTATTGAAATGGATAAACCTATTTATATTGGAACATCAATTCTTGATTTATCAAAGTCATTAATGTATGATTACTTTTACAATAACTTAAGGAAGAAATATCAAAATGATGTTAATCTACTTTATATGGATACAGCTAGTTTTATTTTGAAAATTAATACTGATGATGTTTATTCAGACATGAAAAAGGACATTAATATCTATGATACTAGTAATTACAGTCCAGAGAGTGAGTTGTTCTCTTCCAAAAATAAAAAGGTGATTGGAAAGTTCAAGGAAGAATTAAGAGGAAATGTTGTGAGTGAATTTATAGGATTGAGGTCAAAGGCTTATGCTTATAAATACATTGTGAATAACGTTGAAAAGACTGATAAGAAGTTAAAAGGTGTAAAGAAAAATGTTATTAAAGAAACAATAAACTTTAAGCATTTTATTATAATTGTTTAACAACAAAGAAAGAAGAGTTTAGAAAGATTAATTCAATAAGAAGTTATAAACATCAATTATATTCAGAAGAGGTGAATAAGAAAGCTTTGGGGGCTTTTGAATAAGAGGTATATTTTAGAAAATGGAAATGATAGTCTCCCTTATGGTTATAAGTGTTAAAATATATATAAGTGATAAGATAAAAAGGGGGGTTTGGGATTTTAACAGGCTACCGCCACCTTTTTTTATGAATATATAAATGATAGAACCAAGTATCAACCAGACTAAAGAGTGGAGGTGTAATCAACCTTGGTATATAAATGGAAAACATAATGAATGTGAAAAATATCAAATAGGTATAATTGAAAAGGCAACTGGTAAAAAAGTTCACTAAACAAATAAGAGAATTAATTTAAATACCGGTGAGTTGAATGAAAAAGATGGAAATATTTTTGAGTTGACAGAAAACTTTGATGGTTGTCAGGAAAATATATACTTTAATTTAAAAATGGTGTGTGGCACTGGAGGTGCTCAAGCAAGAACATTGAGGGAGGTTTACCATTTTATCTTAGCTCAATTAAAATATCTTGATAAAGAACCAAACTCAAACATCTTCTTTGTTAATTTATTAGATGGGGATGAGAGTTGTAGGAAAATTAAATTATTTCCGACGCATAAAGAAATATTTGTAGGATCGTTGTTTAAGTTTATTAATAGTTAAATGCTGGTTGGAGTAAAGAAGGTTATTATTATCTTTTATTTAAGCCAAAAGATAAAGTTTTGGTAGAGAATTTAAAAGAAGATATTTCTTTTGCTATGACTATACGGGTATGCTAAAAAAGTTAAACCAAAAGGTAAAAAGGTCATTAAAGACCAAATGGGTAGGAATAGAGGTGATAAGAGAAAACGAAGGAAAATGAGGGTGAGGGAAAAATTTACATGTAAGTGCATGGAGAAATAGGGGTGGTCCAGGAAAAAACATTTTCCATCTACTCAGGTATGTATAATGATGTAAAGATTAACTGATTAGAATTTGGGGTCAAAGGTCAAAGTCTGTAATAGGTCAATAACTTGAGAATGGCTGAAGTGATCTAAGTCAAACTTGGTACAGGTATGTAGAATGATGTAAAGATTAACTTTAAATTTTGGGGTCAATGGTCAAAGTCTGTAATTGATCTATAACTTGAGAATGGCTGAAGGGATCTAAGGCAAACTTGGTACAGGTATGTATAATGATGTAAAGATTAACTGATTAGATTTTGGGTCAAGAAATCAAAGGTGACATGGCATGTCAAGTCAAAATTATGTTAATGGGCCAACTTGTGAACCAGTGATGGGATTTTGACCAAACCTGGTATACGTATATACAGTATTATGATGAAAAGATGAACTGCTTAGATTTCTGCATCAAGTGGTCAAAGGGCAGTTTCTGTAATTAGGTTTACTCTCGATGAAATGGTGAGTCACCTATTATTACTGCCAGAGTTTTTCTTATTATTATTCTTCCACCCTATTTTGCACATCCGAAAACTTCATAATTAATGTTCTCAGCAACCGTTGGTCGGATTGACAGGAAATTTTCATCAAATGATTGGCTAGTCTCGTATAATCTTTTACTGCTACCTATGACATCATAGGTCACGTGGTATGGGCACCATCTTGTAAAACACCTTCAGATTTGCCCCTCTGTATCTCTGAAACGGCTTAATGGAAAGATTTGAGGAATGGCTCATTCTAAAGAACTCTGCAATGGGAAGAAAAACCATGTTTATTGAGTATATTAAAAATGCTAACGTTAAGAGGTTAGAATTTATCAAACACAATTTTTTTCCCCAGAAAATGAGATTTTTCCCCCAGATGTTTAGTTAAAAAAAACGCAGAATACAAAAAATTTCGAAGTCATATGTCACATGGTTCGGCCGCCATATTTATTTTCATGAAAATTCTGAAAAAAACACTAAAATCCCATTTTCTCCAAAAAGCCTGAACAGATTGAGTCCAAACTTGGCATGCATATTCGCATACCCATGCCGAACAAAAAGGCCTTTGAGCATGATGTCATCCATCACATGGTTTCAGAGTTATGACGTTTTTAAGCATAAACTAGAAATGGTATCACCTCCATAATTTGTGAAGGTATCGAGTGGAAACTTTTCACAAATGTTCCTCATGGGGGGATGTTTCAATGTTACTTGAGACCGTTTGATAAGTTACATGGTTTGGCCGCAATAAATAATGGAAGGGAAATCCTAAAAAGCTTCTAACTCTTGAACCACTGCATTGATCGAATTGAGTTTTTAATACAATGTATCTCTCATCACGCGGAACAAGTCTGCAAAATTTCGAGATGATTGGATGTACGGTCTCGAAGCTATAAGTCTTTATTGTTGAAAGAAGAAGAAACGCTCCATTTTGTCCTTCCAGGCCGTCTCCCAGTGCTATTGCCATTTTAAGTTTTAATATCCTTTAAAAAACATTTTCTCTGCAATAATAAGACCGATTGAGATCAAATTTTCACCATAGAAGGGACTCGGTCTGGAGAATATTTTAATGGTAACTATGACATCACAGGTCACGTGGTTCGGCCCCCATATTGTTTTTCGTGAAAGCACAACAACCCCTTTTTCTCTGCAAGGGCTGAACAGATCGAGGCCAAGCTTTGCAGGCAGAATCGCATACCCATGACGAACAAAAAAGTCAGCGAGCATGACGTCATGTATCACATTGTTTCAGTGTTATGATGTTTTTAAGCATGAACCTCTAAAACCTAGCTCCTCCCTCATTTTTGATCCAATCGAAGGGAAACTTCACAGATCTGTTCAGCATGTCAGTCTACTAAAATGTCCTTTTGGAATTTGCTATAGGTCACGTGGTTTGGCAGATATCGTTAATTAAACGAAAAAAAGAGGAAAAAAAAGGATATCTCTTGAATCGCTTTATTGATCGACGTGAATCTTCATACTATAGTAGAAGTCATGAAGAGTAACAAGTGTGCAAAATTTCAAGATGATTAGATGTACGGTCTGGAAGCTCGAAGCTGTTATTGCGTGAAGAAGAAGAGGCCTTCGAGTGTGTGTGGATTTAATTTATTTATCACATGAACAGACTGAACGCATCGTTGGACACGATCTCTCGCGGTCATTTTCACCTCAAATAAAATTCTAATTTAAGATTTGTCAATAGCTGAGGTATATTAACAAATGAATAAAACAGATTTGGTCAAATTCTGACTTTTTTTTTAAAACTCGATCGCATTTGACAGAGTTGTGAGAAGCTGAAGAAGAAGAAACCTCGCTAGGCTTCTCAGATAAAATAAATAATTCTGGCTCTGCAATTTCACGTTTATTGTCCCCCGTCGTACAGCGGAGCGAAAGGGGGACTATGGTTTTCCCCTCCGTCCATGTGTCCGTCCGTCCTTCTGTCCGTCCATCCGTCCGTGTGTGCGTGCGTGCGGGCGTGCGTGTTTGCGTGCGGGCGTGCGCATGTGCGTGCTTGCATAAGCGAAGGACCGCATTCGAATTTGGTGTGTAGGTGCAACCCACGTCAAAATCCAAGATGGCGGCCGCCATGTATATCTGATGCCATGTATGTCTGAATGTTGTGAGATGAATATCTTGAAAAATAAGCGAAGTACCAACTTCTAATTTGGTTTGTGGGTGTATCCCGGACTAAGGAAGAACGCTGTTGAAAATTGGGTCGCCACGTCAAAATCCAAGATGACCGCCACCATATATATGTCTGAACCTTGTGAGCGAATCTTGAAAAAACAAGCGAAGTACCAACTTCTAATTTGGTGTGGCGGTGTATCTCGGCCTAAGGAAGAAAGCTATTGAAAATTGGGTCGCCACGTCAAAATCCAAGATGGCCGCCACCATATATATGTCTGAACCTTGTGACCGGAATATCTTGAAAAATAAGCTAAGTACCAACTTCTAATCTGGTGTGTAGGTGTATCTAGGCACAAGGAAGAAAGCTGTTTTAAAATTGGGTCGCCACATCAAAATCCAAGATAGCCGCCGCCATGTATGTCTGAATTTTGTGAGATGAATATCTTGAAAAATAAGCGAAGTACTAACTTCTAATTTGGTGTGGCGGTGTATCTCGGCATAAGGAAGAACGCTATTGAAAATTGGGGCGCCACGTCAAAATCCAAGATGGCCGCCACCATATATATGTCTGAAAATTGTGAGCGAAATATCTTGAAAAATAAGCGAAGTACCAACTTCAAATCTGGTGTGTGGGTGTATCTAGGAACAAGGAAGAACGCTATTGAAAATTGGGTCGCCACGTCAAAATCCAAGATGGCCGCCGCCATGTATGTCTGAACCTTGTGAGATGAATATCTTGAGAAATAAGCGAAGTACCAACTTATAATTTGGTGTGTGGGTGTATCTCGGCATCAGGAAGAACGCTATTGAAAATTGGGTCGCCACGTCAAAATCCAAGATGGCCGCCGCCATGTATGTCTGAACCTTGTGAGATGAATATCTTGAAAAATAAGCGAAGTACCAACTTCTAATCTGGTGTGTGGGTGTATCTCGGCATAAGGAAGAACGCTTTTGGAAATTGTGTCGCCACGTCAAAATCAAAGATGGCCGCCACCATATATATGTCTGAACCTTGTGAGCGAAATATCTTGAAAAACAAGCGTTATGCCTAGGTCCCCCGTCGGTGAAGTGATGTGAGTTGACAAAGTGGAAGACGCAGAAAACATGCTACGATATGATGTTTCGCTCACAAGGTTCAGACATACATGGAGGCGGCCATCTTGGATTTTGACATGGCGTCCCAATTTTCAATAGCGTTCTTCCTTATGCCTAGATACACCCACACACCAGATTAGAAGTTGGTACTTCGCTTATTTTTCAAGATATTCCGCTCACAAGGTTCAGACATACATGGCGGCGGCCATCTTGGATTTTGACGTGGCGACCCAATTTTCAATAGCCTTCTTCCTTGTGCCTAGATACACCCAAAACACCAGATTAGAAGTTATGGTACTTTTGCTTATTTTTCAAGATATTTGACTCACAATGTTCAGACATATATATATTGTGGCAGTCATCTTGGATTTTGACGTGGCGACACCAATTTACAATTTCGTTCTTCCTTATGCCGAGATACACCCACACACCAAATTAGAAGAAGTTGGGTACTTCGCTTATTTTTCAAGATATTTCGCTCACAAGGTTCAGACATATATATGGTGGCGGCCATCTTGGATGTTGACGTGGGCGACCCAATTTTCAAGAGCCTTCT